>NW_011494755.1:3502353-3505493 GCF_000754665.1 Bison bison bison
GCAACCCCCTGGACTGCAATCCACCAAGCTCCCCTGTCCGTGAAATTTTCCAGGCAACAATACTGGAGTAGGTTGCCATTTCCTTCTCTAGGGGATCTTCCTGACCTAGGGATTGAACCTGAGTCTCCTGTGTCTCCTGCATTGGCAGGCGGATTCTTTACCACTGAGCCGCCTGGGAAGCCCCATTAATTGTCCTTAATAACCATTTTCTAAAGCAAAAAAGTTGCCTCACTAAATGTGAGCAAACCAATTCTACATGCTGAAAGGACAATGTTTTAAATGCTATTGAAAAGATTAAAGGTGGTACTTAGCTGGTGGTCCAATGGCTAAAACTCCACACTCCCAGTGCAGGGGCCTGGGTTCGACCTCTTGTCAGGAAACTAGATCTCCCGTGACTCAGCTGTAAGAGTACCCATGCTGCAGCTACAGATCCCACACGCAGCAACAGAGACCTCTCATGCTGCAAACTAAGACCAGGTGCAGCCAAACAAATAAATTGTTTTTAAATTCTAACTTGGAAAAAAAGTTTAAAGGAGATTTACGATGTAAAGAATCCTTGAAAATCAGTAAGAAACCTTCACAAAGTAATACAGATACTAATTTTGAAAAAAAATTTACATATCATGATAGGCAAATATTTTAAAAACTAAGATTTCTTTTATCTATAAGATGGGCAAAGCTTAATTTCTTAATAAAAACATCCAAAGTTGGTACAAGTACAGAGAAACAAACATTCCTACACTGCTAGTGAGAACTTAAAATTTTCTGGAGAAATTAGCAGTGTTTCAAAACCCTCAGAAATCCTCTCTCCAGTACTTTATCCTAAGAGAATAACCAGAGTTTTGAAAAAACTAATTATTCAACAGTATTAGATTGCTAAAGTAAATTAGATTATTAATTTTCTGTTAAAGCAGCTACGTGGCATTGGGCGTTTCATACAGCGTTTCACATTTAAGCAAATAAGGTAAAGGTCTAGTAATAAGTCTGATGGCAAGACTTTTAGGGAACAAAGTTAGGGGCACAACTGAAATCCTCATACAGCTAAAAATTAAGATTACGCATCTTAACTATCATTGGGTTGCACCCTGAAAACCTACAAGGCCTGTTCTTGCCCAGTTTTAAGACCAAAGAAAGAGCTCAGAGTCAGCAAAAGAGACATCAGGGGTTTGGGGGTGCTTACAGGTCTGAAGCATTGTCCTAGAGCGACACTCGAGGGTCAGCGGCGGGCAGGGCAGAATATGGCGCCAGCTATTCTTCCCTGGGGGGTGTGGGGGGAGGCGTAGCCAGTTGTAGGGGAATTAATATTAGGTGGACCCAGTTACCAGGGAAACCAGCTGAAGGGCACGCCCCTCACAGCCCCTCTTGAAAAGGACAATCACTAGCAGGTCTGTGAAGTGAGTAGGGTGTAGGTAAAGCAGACACTGGTCTGGCAGGGGATGCACAAAGAGCAAGAGAGCAGTCATCCTTTTTTTGTTATTGCTGGTTTAAAATATTTATTTATTTGGCTGCGTTGGATCTTAATTGCCGTTGGAGAGATCTTTCCTTGCAGCGCAGGGACTCTGGGGCTCCAGAGCAATCACTGGCGTTCAGTTGTAGCGGTGCTCTGGCTTAGTTGCTCTGTGGCAGGTGGGATCTTGGTTCCCCATTGAAGGATCAAACTTGCATCCCCTGCATTGCAAGGCAGATTCTTAACCACTGGACCACCAGGGAAGTCCCTAAGAACAATCGTCTTGAGTGGCATGACCGTAGAACTAACAGCCTTCATTATCAAAAACAAAGCAAATTATAATAGTGTTGCTCTGTTTACTAAGGCCCCAAATCATGCTCTTTGGTTCTGAATTCCATTTCTTCACACCATATACAGTCTTTCGTTGTACATTTCCAATAAAAAGTAAGTTCGTCACTCTTTTAATGTGTTTTTGTTCAAAGCTTCTATAGATATTGCCATGACCCCATATTGTGCCATTTTATCTCTTGTCCATCACTTCAGTAGCCTTCTAATTGTTCTGTTTCCCTTGCCCCTCCATGGTGCAGCACCAGACACTCAGCACTCTTAAATACTCAGCCCTTAATACAGCCTCCATGTTCAAGTGTACAAGGTTGGTCGCTCAACACCTCTATGAGCTTCCCCATCTCTAGCTCGAGTCTGGCGCCCTTCCTTCAGCTTCTCCAGCTCACGAGGCACACTTTCTAGAAACTGCTCCTAGTGCAGTGAATGGACTTCTCCCTGTCCTCCCCACCCACCATCATCTCCCTCCTCCTTACATTTTTTTTAATCTTTCATTTCAAATCTCACTTTGCTGTTGTTTTCTCCTCAAAGAAACCTTCCATGACCTCTCCAAATATTCCAGGCTCTCCTAACTTTTCTGTCAGGGCCCCTGCTGTCCCACCTTTGTGGGAATTCAGAAATTTGTCCCTCTCCAGATGATAGCTGGAAATAGTAGACAGAGCTCTGGCTGATGTTCGGGCCTCACTCACCCATTGGTCTGCAGCTTCCAGGTGAGGCCCAACCTGTCCTTATTTAACAAGTATCACAATTTTCACTTTTACTGGCCCAGTAAAGGTCACTTTTCATTTTACTGGCCCAGCCTCTTCTAGTCTACTCACTAGAATCTGTAAGTTTCAGAAGGTCAGTGATCTTGTCTGGATTTGCTTACCATCGTATCCCCATTGTCTCACACAGTGCCTAGCTCAGAACAACCACTTAATAAGTATTTACAAATCAATGAAGGGGTCTAATCTTCCTTTTTGTCGTTGTTATTATTCTCTCACCCTTTCCACTGCTGATAGTCCACACACAAAGACTACTTAAACCTACCAAGAAGACTCCAAAGTGACTTTTTACACCAAAATTACACTGGGAATAGGAGTCACTTAAGAGCCTCAAAGGGAGAAGGCAATGGCACCCCACTCCAGTACTCTTGCCTGGAGAATCCCATGACGGAGGAGCCTGGTAGGCTGCAGTCCATGGGGTCTCAAAGAGTGGGACGACTGAGCGACTTCCCTTTCAATGCATTGGAGAAGGAAATAGCAACCCACTCCAGTATCCTTGCCTGGAGAATCCCAGGGACGGGGGAGCCCGGTGGGCTGCCGTCTATGGGGTCGCACAGAGTCGGACACGACTGAAGCGACTTAGCAGC
>NW_011494755.1:3505593-3520132 GCF_000754665.1 Bison bison bison
CTTAGCAGCAGCAGCAGCAGCAGCAGCAGCAAGAGCCTCAAAACAAACAAACAAACAAAGGAAACCACCATTTCCACAAGAGATCCAGCACGTGCATTATCATTATTCAGTGTTTCATCATTTTTAACACATATTTAATTTGCATTGTTGTTTTCGTTCAGTTGCTCAGTAGTTGCACTCCCATGGGCTGCAGCACGCCAGGCTTCCCTGTCCTTCATCTATCTGCATTGTAAATGGTCAACGAAGAGACAAATATTTAGAAAATGTAAGGATGAACTTGCCTGGTGGTCCAGTGGTTAGGATTTCAGGCTTCCACTACAGGGGCATGGTTTCAACCCCTGGTCGGGGAACCAAGATCTCTCATGCCCCGAGGCATGGCAAAAAAAAAAAAATTAAGGTTTCAGTCTAGTTTGGCAAATAATTTTAAAGCATTTCTGAACTAACAAAAAAGGGATGAGGAAGATGACAAGAGAAATGACTAGGTTAAAATCACACTGAGGAAGGGAAGAACCTAAAAAGTAAGATTTACCAATGACCAGTTGTACTTAAGATTGACTAGGGTTTGTAGAAGGCTCAAATCCAGTCCCCCTACACCCTTTTTTTTGGCCTCAAAACATGCAGGATCTTAGTTCCCTGACCAGGAATCAAACCCGTGTCCCCTGCACAAAGTCCTAAAACTGAAACTTTGTAACTGCTAGGGAATTCCCTGAAATCCAGTCTTAATCTTGGCAGATTGCAAAGAAATATCAGATTTCCCTGATTTGATAAGTATGAAAAAAACAACAACTGGATTTCAGCTTTAGACAAAGAATTAAAAGAAGACAACTACATGTCTATAATCTTTAGATTGACGTTTTATAATTTTCTAAAGAATTTCTCAGAAATGACACAATTATTAGTTAAGATAGGTGGAGAAAATACAAGGCAATGAACACACATCAATTTAGATAGAAAAGAAGAAAGAATGAGATTCCATGTCTTGGACTAATTGGATAAATGCAAAATCGGTATTATTGTCCTTTCCTCTTTTTCTCTTGATTTTCTAAACATAGCATATAGGTGAGTGAAAGTGTTTAGGAAGAGGGCCAGTTCACGATTGGAAGGGGAATTCTTAGTCCTTTTTACTTTGAAATCCAAATCCTACTGGAAATACAATACACCTGGGGGAAAATGGGATGCTTATAGAAAATATAATCAAAGTGGCAAGGGAAAAACCCCACTGTATTGGCCAAAAGTCCTTTTCAGTTCAGTTCAGTCGCTCAGTTGTGTCCGACTCTTTTGCGACCCCATGAATCGCAGCATGCCAGGCCTCCCTGTCCATCACCAACTCCCGGAGTTCACTCAAACTCATGTCCATCAAGTCGGTGATGCCATCCAGCCATCTCATCCTCTGTCGTCCCCTTTTCCTCCTGCCCCCAATCCCTCCCAGCATCAGAGTCTTTTCCAATGAGTCAACTCTTCGCATGAGGTGGCCAAAGTACTGGAGTTTCAGCTTCAGCATCATTCCTTCCAAAGAAATCCCAGGACTGATCTCCTTCAGAATGGACTGGTTGGATCTCCTTGAAGTCCAAGGGACTCTCAAGAGTCTCCTCCAACACCACAGCTCAAAAGCATCAATTCTTCGGCGTTCAGCTTTCTTCACAGTCCAACTCTCACATCCATACATGACCACAGGAAAAACCATAGCCTTGACTAGACGAACCTTTGTTGGCAAAGTAATGTCTCTGCTTTTGAATATGCTATCTAGGTTGGTCACAACTTTCCTTCCAAGGAGTAAGCGTCTTTTAATTTCATGGCTGCAGTCACCATCTGCAGTGATTTTGGAGCCTTTTAGATAGGTATATATTGGGACTTCCCTGGTGGTCCAGTGGCTAAGAACCCAAGTCCCCAACGCACGGGGCCCAGGTTTAATCCCTGGTCAGTGAACTAGATCCCACATGCCACAACTAAGACTGAGAAGAGCCAAATAAATAAATATTTTTTAAAAAGATAGGTATATAAACGTATAAAATCAATTTCATTTAAATATTCTACATTCCCCAGTGAATGGAAAAATGTAACAGGAAACTTTTAGAGATTAATAATGAGAATGAGAATCAAGTCTTTTGACTGATTAAATAAGTTACAGTCCATATTCTTTTTTTTTTTCACATATTCTATACTTTCATCATCAACTAAGATCTTGTAGTATTTGATTGAGAGGGAAACAGGCGATCTTGTAGACGAACCTTCCCTGATCTCTAGCTGGCCTGTTAAATCATTCACAGTACATGGTTTGGGTGCCTGGTTTGTGCCCCCAAAACCGTGGTGGGCGCTGGGGATTCAGCAGGGAACAAATCAGAATCCCTGATCTCAAAGAACTCATGTTCTAGTTGGGAGAGGAGGGTAACGTACAAATGAAGCAATGTGGAATAGGCCAGATGGACAGTGTTTGTATGTGTGTGCTTGCAAGCACAGGTGTGTATTTGTGTGTGAAGTAGATGTGATAGTGAGGTGAGGGAAAGCATCTCAATAAGGGGACATTTGAATAGAGACTGTGGTGAAGAGAGTGTCCCTGAGGATACATGATTGCAGAAAATTCCAGGGAGAGGGAATAGCAAACACCAAGAATCAAGTAAGAGAAAGTAGGCCAGTGTGGTTGAAGCAGCCTGAGCAAGAAAGAGGGTAGTAAAAATACAGCTGAAAGGGTAGTGGAGACAAGGTCGGGTCAGACCCTAGAGTCTGAGATAATCCAATGCACTTCGGATTTTATTTTGTATGAGCTAGGATGCCTTAGCTCATACATTGTCACTAGATCTGACAATGTTTTAAAAGAGCCACTCAAGGGAATTCCCTGGTCGTCCCGTCCAGTGCTTTCACTGCAGGGGGCAGAGATTCCATCCCTTGTCACTGAACTAAGATCCCACAAATATACACTGAGTGCAAGATTATTCTTCAACAATATGTAATACATCTTTTGAGTAATAAAATATGGCTTGATTAATATAAGAAGGTATAACACTCTGCTCACATGTTTGTATCTAGAAATATCTGGAAAATCTTCAAGTTTCTGCTGTGTAGAAAATGACAGAAAATTACTGAAATACAAATACTATAAATAGCATTCTTTTCTTCTTTTCATTTTAAAATTTATTATTTCATTCCACCTAGTACCAAAAAAGATTTCATCCAGCTAAAATAAATGTTGTTGTTCAGTCGCTCAATTGTATCCAACTCTTTGCAACCCCATGGACTGCAGTATGCCAGGCTTCCCTGTGCTTCACTATCTCCCTGAGTTTGCTCAAATTCATGTCCATTGAGTTGGTGATGCTATCTAACCATCTCATCCTCTGCTGTCCCCCTCTCCTTTTGCCTTCAGTCTTTACTAGCATCAGGGTCTTTTTCAATGAATCAGCTCTTTGCATCAGGTGGCCAAAGCATTGGAGCTTCAGCTTCAGCATCAGTCCTTCCAATGAATATTCAGGGTTGATTTCCTTTATGGGTGACTGGTTTGATCTTCTTGCATTCCAAGGGACTCTCAAGAGCCTTCTCCAGCACCACAATTTGAAAGCATCAGTTCTTCGGTGTTCAGCCTTCTTTACGGTCCAACTAAAAAAATATTAATACTTTTTAATGTCTTTATGGTGCAGATGTCTATGTGAGTATCACTAAAGTGAAATTATTCATATATTTGTCCAGTGAACTACTACCATTGTCTCAAGGAGCTATATTTTCCCCCTGATAACCAATATGTCTTTATTAAATAGATGCTAGATACAAGTCTTAGTAATGTTTCTTTACTTTCTACAGGAAGCTTATCCCCACAGATATTCCTGTAATTGGCAACACAGACCATCTAAAGTTCCGGTTCTTATTCAAGAGCTCAGCTATTCCAAACAAACAAAACACTCGGTGGCAGAATTCCCTTCCAGTCCAGTGATTAGGCCTTGGTAGCCTCAGTGCTGTGGCCCCGGGTTCAATCCCACATACCGCAAGGCACAGCCAAAAAAGAAAAAAAAATCCCATAGTGGCAAGCAATGATATTAATAGGGGATTGACTGAAGCACAAGCAGTATATCCTGTTCTCTGGGTTGTCCTGGAGGAGGTCAGACTGTGAGAAACATGTCCATGTAGGGACATTACTTTTGCTTTTCTAGAACTACTGTCAACTAATCTAGATTCGGCGTTGTCCCACCAGCCTATTCAGAGGCTGCAGGTGAATCCACAGATGCAATGGTTCTCTTAAGTGTTTTGAAAATAAAAACAAAAGCTTGTTTTGCCTTTATCTGTTCAACGTCATGTCACTAATCATGTGTCTTACCTGTATGCACCTTTCCCAGACACAGGAGCCTATACCAGGCATGTCTGTATGCTATCTGAACATATATAACCATCTGTTTCTCATACTAAGTAGGTCAGATACTAACTTAGCTACATGACTGCATCTCTGATTGAACAATAATAATAAAGGAGGATTGATTAATGAATCTATTCCAATGTGGAAGAGGTCATTAATAGCACAGTTCAAAACTCCTCCTTTGCCTTGGTCTTTTGAAGAGCCACAAAAACATTGGGCTTTGTGGATTGAGGATTCTGTAAAGCTGGGAGAGATACTTAATAAAATGGGAAACAATATCAAGACTAAAAAAACGTTAGGCAGTCTGAAATGCTAAGCCAATTTAAAAGATTGTATTTAATAAAAATAATAATATAGTCTCAATTTAAGAATTAAGAACTTGGTCTCCCAAGTAAAATGGAAGAGAAAATCAAGATATATGAAACAGACTAATAGTTGTTTAAAAAAAAAAAAAGTGAGGTAGGACTCCCCGGTGGTCCAGTGGTTAGGACACTGGGCTTCAAATGCAGGGGATATGGGATCGATCCCTGGTGGGAGAACTGAAAAAAAAAAAGAGGGGGCTCTGAGTGGTATCATGTTGACTTAATATAAGTAAATAACATGACTGTAATCAAAAGCTAGAGCCACTCGTGCAAATATTAATGGAAGTTGACATTTAAATGAAAGTCAGTCAAACCTCCCCTGTACTACTATAGCATTAACTTCTTGTTTTAGTTCAAAACCCTGTCTCTTAAGGACAGCATCAGGTACACATCTGCAAAAAGAAAACTGAGATTGTGGAGCTCTGGAAATATAGCACCAGATGAAAGAACTGAGGCTAGCCAATGCGAAACAACAAAAATTTCAGCCAGAGGTAGAGGGTTTTTTGAAAGGGGTGGAGGATGGATTTTTTTTTTTTTCCAGACTATTGAGAACTCTCTGGTAGAAAAGCAGGTGACATTCTGCACACCTCCAAGGAGAAAAAGCAAGAGTATAAACTATTTGAGGGTGGAAACCATGTCCTCGATATTGTTGTATTCGTGGTAAGTCCAGTTACCTTGGAGGTGTTTTCTGATGCTCACTGAGGTATGGAACTGACGCTCCAAAAAGGCAGATGCCTGCGCTGTATAGGAAACACCTGTGCAAGACATGAAGCAACAGTCTTTCAATATATTGAGTTTCATATCATCAGAAAGGTGAGTTCAGATTAAGAACACAGGCTCTGGAATGAGGCCGACGTGAGTTTGAATTTTAGCCCTGTGAATTAGCTGTGTGACCTCAGAAAATTACTTAACCTCTCAGAGTCTTGGTTTCTGCCCATAAATCATGAATAGTGGTAACTAGTTTTCGGTTTTGTTGTGATGCTTAAGTTGAGAAAATCTATGTGAAAAGTCAGGCAGTGTCAGCAACAGTAGTAAACATTTAATAAATCATAATTATTATGTTGGCAGAAACTATTTTACAGTCTTCCAAGAATGTCGTGGAAGGGATTCTTGCATTGGATGGAAAGTTGAATAAGTAATGTCTTGGTCTTGCTCAATTCAGAGATTCTCTAGTTCTGTGATTTCTCAGCACGATTCTTCTTCTTTTAATATTTATTTTTTTAGCTTTGCCAGGTCTTAGTTACAGCACTCAGGATGTGGGATTTTTAGTTGCAGCATGTGAACTCTCAGCTGTGGCATATGGGATCTAGTTCTCTGACCAAGGATCGATCCTGGGCCCCCTGCAATGGGAGCGCAGAGTCTTAGCAACTGAACTGCCAGGGAAATCCCACTATTCTTTATTATATCCTTAGCATTTTACAAATGTCTCTAGAATTACACTCATCTCACTAAACTTAAAGCACTAAATTAAAGCTAACCTCAAGCTCCTCAATAGAAAAAGCTATCTCTTGTTCATCTTCATCCAACCATCTCATCCTCTGTCATTCTCTTCTCCTCCTGCCTTCAATCTTTCTCAGCATCAGGGTCTTTTCCAACGACTTAACTCTAACCTCCAGAGAAGGCAATGGCACCCCACTCCAGTACACTTGCCTGGAAAATCCCATGGATGGAGGAGCCTGGTGGGATGCAGTCCATGGGGTCGCTAGGAGTCGGACACGACTGAGCGACTTCACTTTCTCTTTTCACTTTCATGCATTGGAGAAGGAAATGGCAACCCACTCCAGTGTTCTTGCCTGGAGAATCCCAGGGACTGGGGAGCCTGGTGTGCTGCCAACTCTGGGGTCGCACAGAGTCGGACATGACTGAAGTGACAGCATAGCATAGCATGCTGCTGCTGCTGCTGCTAAGTCGCTTCAGTCGTGTCCGACTCTGTGCGACCCCATAGACAGAAGCCCATAACTCTAACCTCAGCCATTTAAGAAACCAAACACGTACTTGTTGAGCACCCACCATGAACCAGGTGTTTTTCATATGTAGTCTCATTTAATCTGTTCATGCAGTTATGACAGAAATATTATTTTACCTACTTTGTAAATAAAGAAGGTGAGTCTCCGAGAACTTAAAAATATTCAAGTCACACGACTATGAGGTGATAAATATGGGATTTGAACCGCTGTCTGTTTAATCCAAATAATTAGCTGTCCCTTTTTAAATATTTTTAATTGCAAAGGCAACATGATACATGCTTATTTTGAAAAATTGGAGCAGTTAGAAATGCACAGACTACAATATTAAAGCCCCCTTATAGATAATTTTCCCCAACCCCATGCATTATATTAATATTAATATCCTCCAATCTTAAGAAATCATTTGTGAAGGCATCCTATTAGATACTATTGAATGCATTTGAATACTTACATGATATAATATATAAACATAAAATTTGTAAGAAATATAATATTAAATTTATAATAAATACAGTATATTATATATAATTATTATATTGATAATTATATATAATAATAAATATAGTATAATATAATATTAAAATGTAGTTTAAAAAATATATATGGTAATTTTTTTCATTTCATGATATATCTTGAAGATCTTGCCATGTCAATACAAATAGATCCATCTAAATTGTAATGGAAACATAAAAATTTGTTAATAGCATAAATTTACATGCTATAATTTATGAAATAGTTCTACTATTGTTGGATATTTAAGTAGCTTCAGATTTTCTTCTATTAGAAACAATACTACAATAAATAATTTTATGCACAAATGTAAATATTTCTATAAGTTGGATCCTTAGAAGTATAGTTTTGGGGTCAGAAAGCAATGAATCTTTTAAATTTTTAAAAGTATTTTTTAACTTGTTTTTTAGCCATGGAGCAAGCGTGATTCTAGTTCCCTAACCAAAGATCATACCCCCGTGGAGTCCCGACTACCAGACCATCAGGGAAGTCCTGAATATTTTTGATTTTGACAAACCTAAACCTTGTATTTCCACATCAACACTAAATAGTATCAATTTTCAAAAAATATTGATGATCTGATGAATGATTTCATTCACTTTATATTATTTCATATTTTATTACATTATTTTATTTATATTATTTTATCATCATATTTTACCATTATTATAACTTTCACTTCCACGATTATTAGAGACAAGATTTCTTCCTAATACATATTTTGCCCTTTTTGAAGGCCTCCTGGGCTTGATGATCCCCTATATTCAATTAGAAATTGTAGACTGTCTTTTTCTTATTGAATAAGAATAATAATATTTACCCTCTGTTATATATGTGGTAAATGTCTTCTCCAGGTCTATCATCTGGCTTTTAACTTTCTTCACCTATAAAATTTATTATGTAGATTAATTGGTCAATCTAGGTCATTTTAGAACATCTTTTCACACCCAAGATTATAAACATATTTCTCAATGACTTCAGTATGCTACAGTTTTGTTTTTCTGTCCTTATAATTTTAATCCATCTGGAATTTATTTTTGTACATGGTGTGAGAAAGGAATATAATTATTTCTTCCCAAGTGGAGACATTTTTCCAAAATTAAATCTAAAATAATCAGTTATTTCCAACTGACTTGAAATAGTAAATTCATTATCCACTAGTCTTCGTGTGTACATAGGTGGTTTGAGTTTGTATTCTTCACTGTGCTCCATTCTTACTTTGCCACTTATATTCTATTCTCGTGCCAGTACCACACTGTCTTCGTCACTGTATCTGTGTAATTGTTTTGATATATGATGAGGAGTTCGGCTTCATACCGTCCTTATTTTTTTTAATTTTCCCCTTATAAATAAACTTTAGAATCAGTTATCCAATTAAAAAAGAAAAGGTCATTTTGATTTGGACCACTACTAATTTGTAGATTATTATATAGAGAATAAAATTTTACCATATTAAGGATTTTCATATGAGAGCATGATGTGTCTCCATGTTTTCCAAGTCTTATAAAGTATTTCAGTAAAATTTCTTTATATCATCACACAGGTTTTACATATTTCATTGCTTATTTATTTTAGAAATGTTATGAATTTTAAAACTTTATTGAAATATTGTTGCTTTATAATGTATTAATTTCTACTATATAGCAAAGTGATTCAGTTATACCTATATATATATGTTCTTTTTTCATACTCTTTTTTATTATGATTTATCACAGGATATTGAATATTTTCCCCCATGCTATACAGTAGGACCTTGTCGTTTATCCATTCTATATATAATAGTTTTCATTTGCTAATCCTAAATTCCCAATCTGTCCCGTTATGATTTTCATACAAGTGGTTGGGATCGTCTATTCTTATCATCTTTTCTACTTGGAGAAGGAAATGGCAACCCACTCCAGTGTTCTTGCCTGGAGAATCCCAGGGACGGGGGAGCCTGGTGGGCTGCCGTCTATGGGGTCGCACAGAGTCAGACACGACTGAAGCGACTTAGCAGCAGCATAGTGACATTCTGTGGGAGTCATCTACCAAGTAGTTCTCTGATTCCTTGTCCGTTGCTAACAAAATCCTAATTTTATTTGAGGTCAGCAATGGACCCATTCCCAGAGGATGAATCATCCATCTTTGGTCTAAGCCAGTCATGGCAATCTAAATGATTGTGACTTCTGCTACTTGCTCACATTTCCTGGCAGACTTGCTACCAAGGCTGGCCATATTACCTAGCATTATGCAAATTATGATACTTATTCCTCCTTGACCAAAGTAAAACCCCTTTGCTTCTACCCTCCTGTCTTCCTACTCTCACTGCCAATGAGTAGGCATGACACCTGACTGGGATAGCCATAACGTGACCATGAGGCCACAAACACGAAGAAGAAAGGCAACAACTTGAGATGATCGGCAGAAAGATGCAAACTGCCTAGGCTCTTGAAGACGCTACGGGGCCACCGAACATACCAGTCAATCGCCTTCTTCCACATTCCCTTTTCAGTTCTAGTGGTTGTGTAGTTGCTAAGTCATGTCTGACTCTTTCGTAAGCAAAGGTTAAACCTCAAGTAATTCAGCATCCTCTAACTGAAGCTGAATGCAACCAAACCTATTTAAATATTACTGGAACATGGGGAAATTATTGATTTTTGTGTGTTTCCCTTGTCTTCAGTGTTCTTACAAAATTCTGAGTTCTATTCATTTTTAAGAGGTTTGTTTGAGAGTTTCTAATTTGCTTTTGCAAATAATGGCAGTTTGGCCCCAATATTTATGATACTTATTCTTACATTTCTTGAATTATTTCGAAGGTTGAGACTTTACTGAAATGTTGAGTTGTGTCTATGGATAATAGATATTTTCCTTTTCAGTTCCTGACCTTAATGGGAATGCTTCTCATACTTCAGTAATAAGATATTACTATTATTTTTGAAAAATATCCTGATAATAATTTTTAAAAATATACTTCAAGTCATGGGGCACTAAAATTTCAATTTTTTTTAAATCAGAAATAGGCATTAAATTTTATCAACGACTTGTTTGATATCTATCATGTTACTATGTTTATCACATAGTAATTCTACTGTGTACAGTTAATGTCATGAACTATAGATATCCTGGTTTTGAACATCCTTGCTTTCTGGGGATAACCTTATTTATTTTCATTCATACACTGTTGGATTTTTACATAAAATATTTCATAGTGACTTTTGTATCTATATTTACAGGTCACATTCTTATAAAGTTTGATGTATTTGGTTTTCTTTGTTGGATGGTGGGATGACAGAATAACAACATAAAGAATGAGCATAAACTGTTTCAATAGCATAGGGCTTCTATTTAAAAGTCTCTGTGTTAAAAAAAAAATTCCTGTGAATATCTATTACTTTACAATAAGAGTTTAAAAATAAATACATAAATACATGCATATATTTATAAAGAGGAATTATCAGTTTCTATAATGTATACTAGAATTTACCTAGTACCTTCTGGTGTGGTAGAGAAGGCAATGGCACCCCACTCCAGTACTCTTGCCTGGAAAATCCCATGGACGGGGGAGCCTGGTGGGCTGCCGTCTATGGAGTCGCACAGAGTCGGACACGACTGAAGCGACTTAGCAGCAGCAGGAGAAGGCAATAGCACCCCACTCCAGTACTCTTGCCTGGAAAATCTCATGGACGGAGGAGCCTGATAAGCTGCAGTCCATGGGGTCCCTGAGGGTCGGATACGATTGAGCGACTGCACTTTCACTTTTCACTTTCATGCATTGGAGAAGGAAATGGCAACCCACTCCAGTGTTCTTGCCTGGAGAATCCCAGGGACGGGGGAGCCTGGTGGGCTGCTGTCTATGGGGTCACACAGAGTCCAGCATGACTGAAGTGACTTAGCAGCAGCAGCGGGTAGTATCACACAAGCCTCAATATTTAGTATTCTCTCTATTGTTCATATTTAAATGGTTTATGTTTCAGTTTGGTTTTCTCTTTGACTAAAGGTTATTATGAAGTTTCCTACTACATAGTTTGTGTTTGGTGATGTGTCCATCCTTTGGCAGTTGTTTATAGTTTTATTGCACTCTGATATATGTGTTCTGCCTGCAATAGTTTTTTTTGGCTACACCAGTTTGTGAGATATTAGTTCCCCAACCAAGGATGGAACCCAGGCCTCTGGCCGTGGAAGTGTAGAGTCCTAATCACTGGGAAACCAAGCAATTCCTGATTTCAATATTTATTGAGTTTTTAGAGCTTTTATTTTTGTGGCTGAACGAATAGCCAATTTTTGTAAATGTTCCATGAGTATTAGAAAAAGAGTATCAGGCACATTGTTCCATACATATATCTATGATGAATTTTAATGATTTTGTTACTCATTTCTTCTATATCCTTTCATATTTGGGGGCCACTTGTTGAGGCATGTCAAAGATCTACAATTATTGTTATAGTTTTGTAAACTTTTTGGTGGATATAACAGACTGCATATATTTTAAAGTTATATTATTAGATACAAAAATGTTAATTATTCCTTTTATCAAATAAAATGTTTTTTTATTCTGATGTTTTTGGTCTTGAATTTTATTTTGTCTGTTATCATATTTTCTCCTGCTTTCTTTATGGTGATACTTACCTGATTTCTGATTACTATCTTTTATCTTCAAAAATTTCTGGTCATTTCATTTATGACCTATTTAAATAGCTGTTTACCCTTTCTATTTCTAGGACTATCATGTTGTTTAATATCTAAAAACTGACAGATTCTGTGAACTTCAAATTTCAAAAAGGATATAGAAGAATTATATAACCCATTTAATAAATTTGATTAAAGTTCATGGCTACTTTGATTTATTAGTATGAGAGTTTCTATATCTTAATAGAGTAATTTCATCCATTAAGATTTATTCTAAAAATTGACATGAGTATATTAACCAAACAGTTTTATTTCTGACATCTTATTCTTATTCTGACATTGTATTTGTGTTTTCTCTTTTAATTTCTTCTTGTTTGTTTACATCTTTTTTCTTTTACTGCATTGATTGTGGCTCAGACGGTAAATCGTCTGCCTGCAGTGCGGGAGACCCAGGTTCAATCCCTGGGTTAGGAAGATCCCTTGGAGAAGGAACTGGCAACACACTCCAGTACTCTTGCCTGGGAAATTCCATGGACTGAGTGGCTTCTCAGAGCCTGGTAGGCTACAGTCCATGGGGTCACAAAGAGTTGGACATGACTGAGCGACTTCACTTTACTTTTACTTTACTTTTACTTTACTTTACCTTTTATCTTCAAAAATTTCTGGTCATTTACTTTTATTTATGACCTATTTAAATAGCTGTAACCATTTCTATTTCTAGAACTATCATGTTGTTTAACATCTAAAAACTGACAGATTCTGTGAACTTCAGATTTCAAAAAGGATATAGAAGAATTATACAACCCATTTAATAAATTTGATTAAAGTTCATGGCTACTTTGATTTATTGGTATGAGAGTTTCTATATCTTAATGGCATCCGGTCCCACCACTTCATGGGAAATAGATGGGGAAACGGTGGAAACAGTGTCAGACTTTATTTTTCTGGGCTCCAAAATCACTACAGATGGTGACTGCAGCCATGAAATTAAAAGACACTTACTCCTTGGAAGGCAAGTTATGACCAACCTAGATAGCATATTCAAAAGCAGAGACATTACTTTGCCAACAAAGGTTCGTCTAGTCAAGGCTATGGTTTTTCCTGTGGTCATGTATGGATGTGAGAGTTGGACTGTGAAGAAGGCTGAGCGCCGAAGAATTGATGCTTTTGAACTGTGGTGTTGGAGAAGACTCTTGAGAGTCCCTTGGACTGCAAGGAGATCCAACCAGTCCATTCTGAAGGAGATCAGCCCTGGGATTTCTTTGGAAGGAATGATGCTGAAGCTGAAACTCCAGTACTTTGGCCACTTCACGTGAAGAGCTGACTCATTGGAAAAGACTCTGATGCTGGGAGGGATTAGGGGCAGGAGGAGAAGGGGATGACAGAGGATGAGATGGCTGGATGGCATCAGTGACTCGATGGACGTGAGTCTGAGTGAACTCCGGGAGTTGGTGATGGTCAGGGAGGCCTGGCGTGCTGCGATTCATGGGGTTGCAAAGAGTCGGACACAACTGAGCGACTGATCTGATCTGATTTGATCTGATATCTTAATAGAGAAATTTCATCCATTAAGATTTATTCTGAAAATTGACATGAGCATATTAACCAAACAGTTTTATTTCTGACATCTTATTCTTATTCTGACATTGTATTTGTGTTTTCTTTTTTAATTTCTTCTTGTTTACATCTTTTTTCTTTTACTGCATTGATTGAATTTTCTTATTCCTTTTTCCTTTATGAATTTTGATTCTCTATTACTTTAATTGACTTAGTATTGAGATGAAATAAAGTTGAACAGTGAAGGGCAGTGTAAGGCATTAGATTCAGAGACCTGAACCTAACTATATTAAGAAAAAAGCTTAGAATTCTCTGGTGGTCCAGTAGGTGGGCTCTGTGATTTTTAACTGCAACAAGCACAGGTTCAATCCCTGTTTGGGAAACTAAGATTCCACATCCTTTGGGACATGGCCAAAAAAAAGAAAAAAAAAAAAAAAAAAAAACTCATGTAAAGTTTGAATGAATTTTTAATCCACTAATGTGCCTATAATTTTGTGAAATGATAAAGCCACCATTTAGGGGCATGAGCTAAACAATAACCTATGTTCTTCTTGAGGGAATTCAGACTGAGTTATACAGAGGGAAATTTTGCTCAAAGAATTAATAATATCTAAAGAATACTGTGATCATTTTCAGTTTAAAGGGATAAATCTGATAATAAAAGAGTAAATTAAAGCCAAGAATAAAACTGACACACATCTTCTAAGTTCAGTTCAGTCACTCAGTTGTGTCCGACTCTTTGTGACCCCATGAATCAGAGCATGCCAGGCCTCCCTGTCCATCACCAACTCCTGGAGTCCACCCAAATCCATGTCCATCGAGTTGGTGATGTCATCCAACCATCTCATCCTCTGTCGTCCCCTTCTCCTCCTGCCCTCAATCTTTCCCAGCATCAGGGTCTTTTCCAATGAGTCAGTTCTTCATATCAGGTGGCCAGAGTATTGTAGTTTCAGCTTCAACATCAGTCCTTCCAAAGAAATCCCAGGACTGATCTCCTTTAGGATGGACTGGTTGGATCTCCTTGCAGTCCAAGGGACTCTCAAGAGTCTTCTCCAACTGCTACTGCTAAGTCACTTCAGTTCTGTGCAACCCCATAGATGGCAGCCCACCAGGCTTCCCCATCCCTGGGATTCTCCAGGCAAGAACACTGGAGTGGGTTGCCATTTCCTTCTCCAATGCATGAAAGTGAAAAGTAAAAGTGA
>NW_011494755.1:3520232-3525708 GCF_000754665.1 Bison bison bison
GAAAAGTAAAAGTGAAGTCGTTCAGTCGTGTTCGACTCTTAGCGACCCCATGGACTACAGCCTTCCAGGCTCCTCCATCCATGGGATTTTCCAGGCAAGACTACTGGAGTGGGGTGCCATTGCCTTCTCCAGTCTTCTCCAACACCACAGTTCAAAAGCATCAATTCTTAGGCCCTCAGCTTTCTTCACAGTTCCACTCTCACATCCATACATGACCACTGGAAAAGCCATAGCCTTGACTAGATGGACCTTTGTTGGCAAAGTAATGTCTCTGCTTTTGAATATGCTATCTAGGTTGGTCATAACTTTCCTTCCAAGGAGTAAGTGTCTTTTAATTTCATGGCTGCAGTCACCATCTGCAGTGATTTTGGAGCCCCCCAAAATAAAATCTGACACTGTTTCCACTGTTTCCCCATCTATTTCCCATAAAGTGATGGGACCAGATGCCATGATCTTAGTTTTCTGAATGTTGAGCTTTAAGCCAATGTTTTCACTCTCCTCTTTCACTTTCATCAAGAGGCTCTTTAGTTCTTCTTCACTTTCTGTCATAAGGGTCATGTCATCTGCATATCTGAGGTTATTGATATTTCTCCCAGCAATCTTGATTCCAGCTTGTGCTTCTTCCAGCCAAGCATTTCTCATGATGTACTCTGCATATAAGTTAAATAAGCAGGGTGACAATATATAGCCTTGACATACTCCATTTCCTATTGGAACCAGTCTGTTGTTCCATGTCCAGTTCTAACTGTTGCTTCCTGACCTGCATACAGGCTTCTCAAGAGGCAGGTCAGGTGGTCTGGTATTCCCATCTCTTTCAGACTTTTCCACAGTTTATTGTGATCCACACAGTCAAAGGCTTTGGCATAGTCAATAAAGCATAAATAGATGTTTTTCTGGAACTTTCTTGCTTTTTTAGAAAAGGCAGAACCAAAGATCAAATTGCCAACAACATCTCCTAAAGTAGATGGATAAATGGAAACAGATGGATAATCTAAAATGTCACTACATACAAAATTATAGTGTGCAACAAAGGTGACCTTCCAATTAATTGGGTAAAGAAAGAATGTTTTTTGAAATAATTCTGAGACAATTTAGTTAATGATTTGGAAAACAATTACATTTAATATCTACCTCATATCACATTTTAAAAATTAAATTCTATATCAATTGTAGAATTAAATGGGAAAATAAAAATCTTGGAATTAGTTGGAAAACACAACAAATCATGTAAAAGAATTGTTGTCCTATTACGGGGAGTGAAAGCCTTTCTTATACTATACCAACAAGAGACAGTATAAAGAAAGTGATCAATAAATGTAAACACACATTTTTAAACTTTTAGGTATCTAAAAGCATTATTAAAGTTAAAAGTAAATAAAAACTAAGAAAAATATTTTACTACATATTAGAACAAATTAACATTCTTAATCTATAAAGTGAACATCACAAGTCAATGAAAGATACACACACAAAATATACATAAACAAAAAAAAATACACATAAAAAAAAAACAAGAACAGAAACTATCAAACTGCAACAGGAGAAATATAAAGAAACAAAACAAGATTTCAAAATTTTTTCTCTGTTTCCTACATTTGCTAAAATATACGTTACTTTTATAATCAGGAAATACATCTATAAATAGATAGAAAAAACATATTACTATGTCATGTTGGGAGTTTAACACTTGACAGTGTGGAAAGATGATGCTATCTGGAATCAGAAGTCCTAAGTTCAAGTCCAAGTGTTCGTTGAATGACCTTGGGCAAAGTCACTGGACTGATTGGAGCCTTGGTTTCTCCAAACAGAAAATAGAAGAAATAATCTTCATGTCATGAATTGTTGTGAAGAATAGATTTTTTTTTTTTGAAGAATAGATTTTTTAAATGTATGTGGGAAATACTTTGTGAGATCATTTAGAGATGTGTAAGATTCCTATTTCTGATCTAGTGCATTGGGGCTTTTCCCAGCTTTGGGCAAAATCTGTGTGTCTTCTCACAAATACCATGTCCCTTTGCTGTGTGAGGGCTTATGTTTCTGAGTTGTTCAGGTGACAGCTCACCTGAGATGTCTTGGATTCTCTAGTCATCTCAGTGGATGGGACAGGAGCATCCACTAGATCTTCACTGTGGTCAAATGAAGCTGAAATAACAATCACTGTTGCTTTTCTTCTTCCATGTTATATGCTTTACCATTCAGCTCTAGTATCCACAGAATTATTCTGACAACCAAGTTGATACTATAATTCCAGATTCATGACATTTAAAAAGTCCATACTAATTTCAAATTCAGGGCACTGTTGTAAGTCAAATGAGACCACCGGCCGATCTCCTTTTCCAGTGGTAGAAATAATTCCTTTGTGAATGCTGCGTGATATCGAGTGAGCACAAAACGGCCAGAACAATCAACTTTTCTTCTTTCACATGATCCCCGATAAGCAGAATAGTGCTATCTTTCTACATTTATATCTCTATGAGAAATAAAAGCAGAATTATAATTGTCCCAGTGAAAAACCTTACACCGCCTTTGTCTTTTTTTTTTTTTTTCCTCTTCGTCTGAAGCCTATAAGAACCCTTTTAGAGTGAAAGATGAAAAGAAAAAGGTGAAGGGAAATCCCTAAACATCCCCAAGGAACAGCAGATGTGGATCTATGGAGAACACAATTAGCTGTTCTGCTAATCCTGTGAGGTTAGAAAAAAAGGATGAAATGAATTGAAAGTCATCAAAATAATTTAGAGAAAGCATTAAATTATTTATTGGTTGACTAAGCTGTTAATTACTGCTGGTTATGTAAAGTACAGTTTCTCATGTCTGGGAAACCTTAGAAAGGAAGAGAGAGAAGCAGGAGGGTGGGAAGGAGGGTTGGAAAAGTTCAATACCAGCTCAAGGAAGTCTCTTTTGCTAGAAGAGATAAATTGGATGTGATGGAAATTGCCATAAAGAGGATCTGGGTAGGTCTGGATCTTTAATAACTTGGTCTGTAATCATGGGCAAATCACTTTTCCTTGAGACCATTTTCTCATCTGCAAGAGATCAGTAGTTTTCAATGTGCTCCCATAGAACAGTGCTGATCCAGAAGCTAGACTAATGAATGATGGTGATGTCTATACAACTCACAGAAAAATTAAGTGAAAGAAAATGCTCCCCATCTGCTATAGTTTACTTATTTACATTTATTATAACAATTCCTACATTGTGTGGACTTTTCTGAGCATACACAACCATTTCTTGGATTTGAGATATCAATACAAAAATATTTTTCTTGATTTTAAGATTTTTCTTTTCCACTTTCAAAAAACCTGTGGCTCTACTGCCACGTCTGGTGGCTGAGCTTTAGCAAATGACAAAGTAAACTAATGAAGAGAAATAAATGGTAAGAGAGGAACTTAGATACAATTAACCATACTTAGTTTTTTATTTCAAATGACCGCTGTTGATTTTTAAGATTTGTTTACATAGTAATGAATTTCTTTCATTATGTGTGCATATTCTGTTTTTGATTTCCTGGACTAGATACCTAACTCTTGACTCCAAATTTAAGGCTCTTCACCTATGCCATCTCACATTAAAACTTTGAGAACACAGTTCATCTTAGCTTGCAGTTACATATCTTCATATTCTTTACATGCATTTAAAAAATCCTCATAACTACAACATTATAAATCAACACCAATGCAAATTAATTTTTAAAAATCCTCATAGCAATTCTATAAGTATTTAATTATACTTCTTTTACAGATGTGGAAACTGACACACAGAGCCCAGGGTTATCACTTGTAAGACCAGGAGTTGGAAACTGGTGAGTAGATGTTCATTGTTAAAGCTGGATCTGTCTTTAGTATAAACATTAAATCAATAAACACTCACTTAATATCTGTACCTTGAAAAACATCAGAAAGATAGTAAAAAATAAACTTGTTCTGCATTGGAGACACTTAAAAGAACATGTATCCATGACTAACTTTTGTGAAATACTGTTTTTAGCCCTTGCTGGGAAATTAAACCTCAACATAGTAGATAGGACATAATATGTTTCAGGATATGTTTTATCCTGAAACAGCAATGCCTATGAAATCTACAAGGGTCAGTCACCAGGTGGTGGGTGGTAGATGCAAGGTCAAGTTACCTTGGTGCTGACAGTTATTATCCAAAATCTGTTCTAGAAGCATGGAACTGTGGGTAAAGGCTGTTTGGGAAGCTAAATGAATGGGTGCAAAAATTTCTAGGTGTGTGCAGTTTAATTAATGATTAATAAAATCATATATATGTATATTTACAAATTAGACAAATATTTGATTTTGTCAATCTTTATGATAGAAGAGAAATCTTGTGGACTTCCCTGGTGATCCAGTAGCTAAGACTCTGTGCTCCCAGTGCAGGGGCCTCAGGTTCAATCCCTGGTTGGGGAATTAGATCTTGCATATGAAAACTAAAGATCCCAAGTGCTGCAACTAAGACCTGACTCAGCCAAATAAATAAATATTTTAAAAAAGAGAGAGAGGGAGAGAAATCTTGTAAGGCTAGCAAACTTTATTTGGAAGTTCTAAAGTTTTATCTTTCTAATTGAAAAAGATATTCATTGTACAAATGTTTAAAAATCTAAGAAGCCACAGCAGAAAATGATATATAATGTACACATAATTACATCACCTAGAAAAAAATTACATCACCTAGAAACAATTACACCACCTGGAAAAAAAACTAGTTAACATTTTGATTACACATTTCTAATAATTCTTCAATGCCTAGATATACACACATATTTACAAATATGGGACAGTGTTATTATGTTGTTTCAAAATCTATTTTTCTCCTTATCAAAAATCATGTAACTATTTCACTATCATTTAATTTTTCTTATAGAATTTATAGATATATAACTTCCTACAGGGATTTATCTGGCAGTCCAGTGGTTGGGACTCATCACTTCTGATGCAGGGGGTACAGGTTTGATCCCTGATCAGGGAACTAAGATCCCTCATGCTTCGGGGTACAGCCAATAAATAAACACATCTTCCTGTTACATGGATGAACATAATTTAACCATCACTTATCGTTGGGTATTAATGCCATAATTAACTCCTTTGTACAAAAAATTTTGACGATAGTTGAGTTTTCCTAAGTCAATTTTTAAAAGTTAAATTCCTGGGTTAAAGACCTCTATCAATAACCACAGATATGCAGATGACACCACCCTTATGGCAGAAAGTGAAGAAGAACTAAAAAGACTCTTGATGAAAGTGAAAGAGGAGAGTGAAAAAGTTGGCTTAAAGCTCAACATTCAGAAAACGAAGATCATGGCATCTGGTCCCATCACTTCATGGGAAATAGATGGGGAAACAGTGGAAACAGTGTCAGACTTTATTTGGGGGGCTTAAAAATCACTGCCAATGGTGACTGCAGGCATGAAATTAAAAGACCCTTACTCCTTGGAAGGAAAGTTATGACCAGCCTAGATAGCATATTAAAAAGCAGA
>NW_011494755.1:3525808-3532684 GCF_000754665.1 Bison bison bison
ACCAGTCCATCCTAAAGGAGACCAGTCTTGGGTGTTCATTGGAAGGACTGATGCTGAAGCTGAAATTCCAATACTTTGGCCATCTCATGCAAAGAGTTGACTCATTGGAAAAGACTCTGATGCTGGGAGGGATTGGGGGCAGGAGAAGGGGCCAACAGAGGATGAGATGGCTGGATGGCATCACCTACTCAATGGATGTGAGTCTGAGTGAACTCCGGGAGTTGGTGATGGACAGGGAGGCCTGGCATGCTGCGATTCATGGGGTTGCAAAGAGTCAGACACGACTAAGTGACTGAACTGAACTGAATACATCAAGAAAGATTGAAGTTTCTCATATTTCCACTAACAGTGAACTAGAGGATCTATTTTTCCATATCTTCAGGAACTGGGAATTATATATATGCTTAACAAATGGAAAAGGTAAATAAACATACATATATATATATATATATATACACACACACACAGTATCTATTCTAATTTTTAGGTATAAAAGAGCATCAGAGCTTTCATTCACAAAACTGATAAAGATAACCTTTTTTCATATAGGTCATTAGAAAATTTCCTTTGATAATATTTGGTAATGTTTTTGAGATTATATGGAAGTCTAGATTTCAAAATATAAGAGTAGAAATTGGGAGAACTGGATTTTAGTCTTCTTTACATTATTAGGGTTGGAAGATCTTAAGTTAAATCACTGGTCCTAAATTTCCTTTTATATATAAAATGAACTCATAATATTCAAATATTCCTATTGTCCCTGTAAAAAGCAAATTAAATTATCTTTGTGAAAACCAGATACGGTGACACTGTTCTATCAGCAATATTAATAAGACACATTAATAATTACTAGATACAAGAAAGTGGGTTCCACCATTTAACTTTAAAATGTTTTGAAATACTTGAACAGATAATTGACAATTCAGTTCAAACAGTCAATACTATGTATGTGTATGTATATATACACATGTATATGTATATATGGTTTATATATTTACAGAACTTATAGAGATCATTTAAAAGTTCTACAGTTTCTAAAAGTTTTATAAGTCAATTTACTATTGATATCCTTTCAAGGTGATTTCTGAGTGTATGCCTTATGAAAAAATATTCAGTGATCTTAATTTTACATCTAGGTTTTTAACATAGTATGAGGCCATTTTTCTGTTTAATTACAAAATCTTCATAAATAATTGTAAGCGGCTTAATATGTCATAGTGAGGATTTATTGACTATGATTCCTCTTAATCACAAGTTACTCTCAATTGTTTATTTTACGCTATCATTTTTTTTTAAATATAAATCTTTTCTACATTTTTGACTGTTTCCTTAGGGTAGGTTCTAAGAGGTGGAATTAAGGGAACAAAAAGTGTGAACATTTTAAGACTTTAAATATGTATTGTTAAATTGCACTGAAAAGCCTTGTGCTACTGTTTAACTCCTCTGAGAACGTATAATGCAAAGGCTTACTCTGGGGTTATACTAGCGACCACTAGACCATACAACCTTCTTCTTATTTTTTAAATTATAAAAATGATTCCTGTTTGTACACCAAAAAGTAATTCAAACACTTTCTTTTACACCTTTCTCATTCCTTACCATTAAGAGTTTGGCAGGTATACTTTCAGACTAATTTTTTAATCCAAAATCTTTTTTTCTTTATTCTAGTTTTAATAATAAATTTCTTTTGATGTGTATTGAAATTTTATATATAAATAGCCCACCAGATCTGTGATTTCATGAGTATTATTATTTTTGATGGAGACAAGATTTTTTAAAGTTTATTTTAAAATAATATATGTTAAGTAAATAACAGTACAAGTAGTATGGAAGCATGTCAAAACAAAAGAAAGAAAGAAATCAGAATGATAACTTTTAGGAAGCTGTGTTCCTGACCAGGTTACATCCCTTCTCTGAGGTTCAGTTTGAGTGTGAGTGGTAGAAATCTGGAAATACTGGTGTGTCTGCTGGATGGGACACTCAAAAAAGGGCCAATCTTTCAGCTGTGTCTTTTTCTTATGAATTTCGGTTAATACAATCATAGATGGTCTAACACATCTTCTTCCTAAAAAGATCTTCTCTAGTTAGAATTTCATGTTAAATTTTAAGTTAAGGCAAGACATTGGCTTTAAAGTAAAATCCCAAAATTTTAACAGAATATTACTGTCTAATAACTCTGTAGTATGAACAAAAATGTTTAAATTAATGTTTCCTTATTGGCCAATGTCCTGTATTGTTTTCGAGTGAGTAAAAATCTAAAGTTCTGTGTAAGTCCACATAATGGGATTTTAAAGCCAATGGTTCCTGGAGAACATCATGCATTTAGACTTTGACTTATTGTCTCTTATTCATCTTTGTACCACTAGTATTCAGCTGAGTATGCCATATCATAGATGCTAAACAAATATTCAATTGTTGATGGGTATTCCACCGAATGTTCCATACTACAGAACCTAGTTTGGTAGGAGTGTAAATTTAACTTCTACCATTTGGGGAAAAGACTTTAAAAAAAAAGAAAAATTAGAACACTGGTATTGAAACATCTTTGTTATCCACAGGGATATATGCAAAGATTCACGTAGGGTAAGTTTAATATTAGTTATTGCAATTTCTCTTCCTTTGAGAGATATTCAGAATCATGAATTATCTGTGTTTGTCTTCTTCCAGTCACTTCTTGCTAGGCATGGACACCAGTCAACTAGTTACATGTGTTTAGATTTGGGTTTATGAGAAAATACTGATTTTTCTGTAAGGGATCAGAAAGACGTGTTAGTGACTTCACTTATTTGATATCTGAAGTCCATAGTTATCCAATTTGAAGTCTTAAAAAAAAAACTTTTTAAAGACTAATTTTCAACAAGAGTAAAAGATTTTGAAAATTCAAAATAAATAGCCCATTGAAAATAATAAATGCAAATAGTAAAATGACTATATTGAATTGAATGGAAAAGTAGTTTTACATAGGGCAGGGAAGAAAATACCTCCAAGTTCAAGAGGTGTGTGGTCAAACGTTTAAAGATGAAATATTGTTTTGCTAAAATCATCAGCTTGAACAGTTTTCCAGCTGAAATTTAGAAAGTGGGATTTATAAACTGGAATTTTTTTTTGCATAGTTTTCAGGAAGCAGGGCTTTTTTAAAATATGATATAATGTCAGTATTGAACCAATGACATTAAAACATTTATTCACTCTGGTTTCGGTTGAAATTCTATCTTTTTAATGGAGCTTCTGGACCAACTCTTCTTTCTTTCCATGATTCCTTCCTACAGGGAATAGACATCCCCTTTCCCTTCATAAACACTTTAAGACGTTTGGGTGCTTTCCTCTCCTAACCTTTAGAAACCAAAATGATTTATAGATTATCCCTATCCTGCTAGGGTTGGGCAAGTAAGTGGATCATATTTGCATGGGTCACTTTGATTATAGGACTCTACTATTTCTTGAACTAAAATTGCAAGATTTATTCTTCTATTAATGCTCATAAAGGCACTCTTCCGATGAGCCATAATTTCCCTTTATGAGGACTGTGTATGCTAGTCATCCACGATAAGGGAGAAGAAGGTCTGGGCTTCCCACATATTCCTATTTCCTGGAACATAAACAGAGTCCTGAAATACCATATCACTCCAGGGGAATAATGGCATAGGGTACAGTAACAAAAGGCAAATTTCACGGAGTCAACATGTCCTCAGGAGACTTGCTTCACATTGTTGCCTGTGTACAAAATCTAAGCTTTTCCATTTTAATTAAGAATTTTATAAATTAACCCTCCTGGTGGAGGAGAGAGCCCACCAATGAGGCTTATATTATCTTTGTGAATATTCTTAGGGAATGAAATAGCAGGAGGTGTGAACTTTCTCTTGTTTATCTTAATGGTCCGCTAATGGCAAAGCATAATTACAGTTACTTAAGCGCCAAGTCTGTCGAGGTTTTCACTAAAACCTTCAGCTTCAACACTTTGAGTGACCTAGCTTTTATTTATCCAAATAACTTTCTTATCATTTGAAAGAAAACCACCCCCAATAAAAACAAGCAAGCAACAAAAAGCACATTCCCCGACCATGTTTATTTCTTTCATGTTAATTTCTTTCGACTATTTTTAGATGGATAGTTCAGGCACTTGTGACTTCAAAAAATGTCGAAAAATTTGTGTATGGTGTCATGAACTGAATTTTTAGCCTTCTCACATTAAAAAACCAGGGCTATGCAGGAGTTTTCCAGTAGCTTGCTTCACGGCTTTGGGAAGTCAATTTGCTTCTAAACCAGAAGATGGTCTTCTCAAGAGTATCCTGTATTTGGAATGGAAACTGAGCCATTGTCCCTTTCGCCCAAAGCGCCCATTTGAGAAGCCCGAAAGCCACCTATCTTCTCCATCAGTCTCTGGATCTCCTCGCTGCCTTTGTCCCTTCTAGACGTGGAGGCTTGGAGAGGAGGTTTAGTTTCCAAGGATTGGAGCGTTTGAAGGGCGGGGCCATCTCCAAGTCCATCTCCCCTTTTTGTCCTCTTCTCCTGGGACGGGAGGGAGGAGCCAGGTCCCCCCACGGCCGGTTCGGGAGCTATCTCGGTCGCTCGAGGTGAGTCTGAAAGGGCGGCAGCCCGTTTAATTGCAGCGCAGGTTAATTTCTTGAGTTCACCGCAGTCGGTCCGCCAGCCGCTTCCCCGGTCTTTGCCAAGTGGGTTTATGAGGTCTGAGGCGTGTTGGGGCGCGCTCACGTTCTCGCGAAAGGCTCCTCCCCAGGGCTCATTCCCCGACTGCGGGAAGCCCTTTGGTGCCCCAGGAGCCCTGCGTTTCCTCTGACCTCGTCGCTTCCTCCTCTCTCCGCACCGCCGGGTTCCCCGCGCCCCTGCCCCCCTGCCCCCAGGGAAGAGCGGCCCCCATCTTAGGACTTCCGACCCAAGCCATCCCAGAAGGTACCTTCACGTCGATGAAGATTTTATCACAGCCTCCAAAACCCGACAGTGATAGGAGCTTTCAACCTGAAATACGATTGTTATTTTCCCGGTGCAGAGCTTGACAGAAAAAGTCAGCTTTTTATTAAAGACAAAGAGGTAAATTATCAGCCGGGGCAGTGGAGGGACGATGGAGACCTGGCGCGCTTCCTCTTGGTGCCACGAGGAATTTATGGGGGAGCGGCGGCCAGCGCTCAGACATCCCTGGGGTCCTGTGGGGGAGGAGCTCGGGGCAGAAGGACTTCCCCAGGTCCCTCCAGGCACCTGGAAGGGGGAGTCCTCCCAAGCCTGTACAAAGCCAGGGTCACTTCAGTCCTGCCGAGTCTTCCCGTCCTCCTCTCTCCTTTCTTCTTTCTCGGATTCCCGTTTCCCTTTCGCCTCGGAGCTTTCCCCTCCAGGTTTTCCTCTCCCTACTTTTTCTCTTCCCTCTCCCTCCCCCCTCCTTTCTTCTCCACCGCACGCGTAGAGTGTCATTTATTTATTTATTTATCACCCCCGCCATCAACACCCTTTTAGGGCTCCCAAGCTTTTCAATGTGAGTGGGAGGAGAAAAGGGCAGGAAGTGTTGACTGGAAGGGGTTGAAATCCTGCCTCTGGGTGAGAGATTCTGCCCCGGAATAAACGATTGGGGAAAAGCTGGGAAAACGAGTCAGATCTGTTTATAAAACCCCGCTATCTGGTGGGAACCAACTCCGCGCGCGTCTCCTCCTCCCCTTTATTGTATAGGCTTATGGGGATGTCTGCCCGGACTGTTGTTGGGGGTGGATGGGGTGGCGGGGAGGTAGTGAGTATTACAGAGGACAATCTTGCCTTGGATCCTCTACACCGCGCCTTCTCCACCGGATGCGCGCTCCCCAATGCAAAGGAATCCAGCAACATCCCCCAATTCAGACGCGGACAAAAGAAACTTTAATTAAGGTCTCTGCCCCTCGCGCTGCGTGTTTCTCTCTCTGTCGAGACTGTTGATGTCCAACTCGAGGATGCGAGGAATAGAAATGGTACAAGCAGCCCATGCCCTTGAACTTCAATTGCTTCTGACTTGCTGTATTGATTTTTTTATACTGTAGGCACCACCTCCCGCCCCCTCCCCCATCAAATTAAAGCCTTAGGAGACGTTGGACTTAGAGAGGAGGGTAAACGCACTCCTTTGCAAAATAAATAGTTCAGAACGATTTGTGGGAAATTACACCAAATAAAAATTCAAGGTGTGAAAGCTTCATCTTGGTTCTCTTGTCTTCAACACCATGACACCTTATCATTAGTAGCTCTGATTGTTACTTTCTGAGCTTTTAGATGATCAGCCAGAAAGTGCAAACAACGCCGGGCTGGAGGGTGTAAAGTTATTTAAGTAGGCTTTTTTCCCCCTTTTGGTGCGCCGTCAAAACACTTCACAAGTTAGGAAAAGAAAGTGGTGGTTCCGAGGCTCGGAATGATGGGTTCTTTCGCTCCCCCAGCCCCCCTCCCATATCAGAAAAGAAATAAAATGCACAATGAGTCTTTATTTCGGAGGAGAAGACTTCAAAATACGTGCCAGTAATGGACAATTTGAGCTTTTCACTGGAGATACTCACACCGCAAGCTGGAAAGGGATTAAAAAGCCCCACGTGGTTGATCTGGGTTTAGACTTGCAACCTCTAGTTCCCCATGTATGTTCTTTTGCAAAGATTGGCCTCTAGATGGATGCGTGTGAGGGACTCTGGGGCCAAGACTCGGCTCCTCGGGCAGGGCTGATGGTGGGAGCGCTATGAGCGGCCGGGCAGGGTCCTCACTGGGGGCTTCCTCCGCCGGCCGGGGCGGCCGGGTGCCTCCGGGACGCGAGCGCGCACGCCTCAGTCCGGCCGCTGCGCTCCTCGCACCGCCTTCTCCGCAGGTCTTTATTCATCTCATCTGCCTCTTCCCCTTCTCCTCCTCCTCTGCCTCCTTCTC
>NW_011494755.1:3532784-3533919 GCF_000754665.1 Bison bison bison
CCTCCTCCTCCTCCACCACCTCCTCCTCCGCCGCCGCCACCGCCTCCTCTTGCATCTCACTGGCCTGGCTCTGTGTTGCTCTGAGTGACAAAGACAATGTCCCAGCCTTAACTTTGCAACCACCTTGCCTCCTTCTGGGGTTCAGCGAGGGGGAGGGGGGACAGCAGCCGCAGCCTCAGCATCTCCTCCACCTTCTCCTTCTGCTCTTCTCCAGCTCTTGGATAATTCTTCCCGTTCCCCCCCACCTCCAGCCCTTTCCTCATTTCTTTCTTTCTTTTTTTTTTCTTCTTCTCTCCCGCACGTTGTTGTTGTTATTAGAAAGGCTTCGCGCACCCCCTGGTGCTCCGGCGTTTTGTGTGGCAGAAGATTGTCTGCCTTCTCTCTTTCTGTCTTGCTTTCTCTCTCCCTCTGGTTGCTCATTATTCAGAGAGAGACACAGAGGGAGGGAGAGAGAGAGAGAGAGCGCGCGAGGGAAAGGGAGAGGAGAGAGAAGAGGAGAGAGAGAGGGAGAGAGTGAGAGGGAGAGGGAGGGAGGGAGAGAGAGGGAGAGAGAGACGGATATCTCAGGTCATCTGCAGCTGCAGCGAGTCTGAGGAGCCGAGGAAGGCAGGGAAGATGGCGATCCTCCATTGCTGAGACCCGGCAGAAGCACATGAGACTCCCAAACAACTTCCACAACAATAACCCGAGCAGGAAGAGGAGAAAGAGAAAGAGGATAAGGAGGCGGTGGGGCTGGAGAACCCGAAACACCTCCCGGCGCCGGGACGCTTCTTCTGTAAGTTACTGCAATTAACCAGCACCTCGGGGTGGTCCGAGTGCTGCGGGGAGGAGAGCGCGGGGTGGTGGAGGCACAAACGCGCTCATTCATTCGGCCGAGGAGGGTTGGTGGAGCCGGGAGGAGAGGAAGTCCCCTGCATGGACTGGCTGTTGGAAGAGGAGAAGAAGCGAGAGAGAAGAGGGGGAGGAGGAGGAGGAGGGAGAGAGCTGGAGGGGGAGGAGGAAGAGGAGGAGGAGGAGAAGCGAGGGAGGAAGAGGAGGAGAAGGTGGTGGTGGTGGCAGCGGAGGTGGCTGTGCTTTTCCTGCTGGCTGCTCCTTCTGCTGGGGGGCGGGGGGAGCGGAGCGCTGTGGCTTAATT
>NW_011494755.1:3534019-3534380 GCF_000754665.1 Bison bison bison
TAATTAATTTCGTGTAGTTCTAGGGAGAGAAGAGAAAATGAAAGATGAGTGAGAAGAGAGCCGGAGGCTTAGGACGGATGCTCCGGGTGTGGGGACAGGAGTAGGGACCGAGAGGGGGGCGGAGGGCGGGAGTCGAGGAGACCTGAGCCGAGAGAGCCAGAGGGAGCGAGCGAGGGGCAGAGGAGGGAGCGCTCCCGGCCGCCCCGACCTGAGCGGGTTGACCTCTTTCTTTCTGTCCCTCTCCTTCTTTCCCCCTCTCTGTCTGCCTGTCCCCAGCCCGATGGCAAAGCCGTGCGGATTGGCACCCCCCTCTTCCTCAGGTATTTGGCTCTCTCTCTCTCTCTCTCTCTCTCTCTCCCCG
>NW_011494755.1:3534636-3535084 GCF_000754665.1 Bison bison bison
CTGTCTCCAGGCTAGGGGTTCAGAAGCGTCTGGTGGAGGAGACAACGGTTTCTGGAGAGGAGAAGCCATTACACACGCTTGGCTCTCCTCTGAGGAAGGGAGAAAGGACCCCCAGGCAGAGGCCCGGGGGTCGCCTGACTCCTGGTGCAGTTCCCAGGGGTCTGCCCTCCTTCCAGGCGCGAGGGGAAGCCGCAGCCGCCCCCCATTGGAGCAGCCCCTCTCTTTCCCTTTCTTTATCTCCCTGTCCTCCATTTGCAAGCTGTCTGCTTTGGTTCCAGTCCAGACTCCAAAACACAAAGCTTCTTCTCACGTTCATTCTCCAGGCTTTTCACCATTCCTGGAGGAACCCTCATTTTCTTTTCATTGTAGCTTCTAACCTACCGAGAGGGAGGGAGGCTGCCTGGAGTTCCTTTTATATTCCTCCCCTACTTAAAAAAAAAAAGTTTCA
>NW_011494755.1:3535184-3560004 GCF_000754665.1 Bison bison bison
CAGGAGACAAAGCTGAGAAGTGTTTATAAAATTATGGATGTCTCCATTTTGAAGCTCTGTTGGTGATGGCTGGAAGAGGAGGCTTGCCTGCCTTCTCCTTCTCCCTTTCTAGGGGGCGAATCTGTGGTGGTTCCTCACTATCTGTTCATTATGCAAGGAAATGAGGGGCTTGGAAGGGCTTCTCAGATATTTCTCCCACCCAAGGAGTACTTTCACAAGTTATGGAGGCATTTGTTTCCATTTTAAAGTAAACTTTTGGAATTTTTCTCTCTCCTTTTGAGTGGACCTGTAGGGTTTTGACCTCCTTTGGGAAAGGCAAGGCAAAACCTTAAACATTTTTCCACTGAGGTCCTTCACAGAACTTTTAAGCTGCTCCAGGTCTCCTGCAAGTCACCAGGAAATGTGATTTCCTCATTGTGAAGATGGTGGTGGCCCTGAGCTGAGATTTTTGGAGTTCTGGGGCTTGATTATCATCATGTTTTGATGCACTGCAAGACTTTATTGTCTGGTTGGGGTTGATTTCTGCAAAACAACAGCAGCAACAGCAAATCTTGCAAGATCTCAGAGGAACTCTTTAAGACTGGCTGACACCAGTTTCTGGAAGGTCTACATTTCTTTTCAGGATGCTCCATTTGTGTATTAGGCCTTCTTTTAGTTCCTTTGTTTTCCCTCTTCTCTTCCATACTGCCTTTTTTTTTTTTCCTTCCTTTTTCTGTGTTCTCAAGTACTGTAAGTCTTCAGGAATATCAGATGTCTTCTTAACAATGTCACTATGGAAACAAAATTTTAAAATATTATGTCAGTTGAGAAAACCTTCTGTCCAGGTAGCTTCACCTTTCTAATTGGGAGGAATTTATTAGTCTTAGAGGAAGACATTTTGTGAGGATGATTTGAAGAAAGGACCCAAATCTACCCAGTCCACACACACACTGATTGGAGTTCTTCACGGATTAGTTCTGGAGAATGTATGTAATCAATCCCAGTAAAGAACTAAATCCTGAAATGCTTGAGGAATTTATAAAAGCCAACCATGAAGATGTTGCTTTTCCATTAGGTAAGGTAGCCATCTTGAGGATGAGGGAAGATGTTGGAAGAATATTAGATGGACTCTTGAAGATAGGTGAGAAATGCTCCACAGTGGAATGGAGGAGATTCAGAACCAGTTAATTTATTGGAAAGAGGCTGATTGGACCTTGTTTTCAATTAAGGAGGAATATAGAAAGGTACCAGCTTCAACAGAAATAAGGAACACATTGGTGAGCGACTTATACCAGCTTTTTTCTGGCTTTGCTTTCTCATTATATGTCAGATTTGTGTGTGTATATAAAGTTCTTTATGTCTACAGTATTTCTGTACAGATTGAGGTGGTTTTAGATTCCAGATGTAATTATATTCTGTTGAGTAACTGGGAGCAGTGTCATTCAGTAAATGCACCGTGCTGTATAAGACAACATCACATTTTTCGAACCAAACTGTTGTGTCATTAATTGAGGGTTATTGTTCTTTTGAGAGGTGTGAAAGGAGAGAAGAAATACATGGTTCTTTAGCTGATAATTGTCCATGGTCAATGAAGTAAAACCCCGCTTTTGCAGACCTAGATGTATGGTTTTCAGGATTCTCAGTTGATGTGTATACTTATTTAAAAATACTCTTCAGAACTCTGCTTCTTTATTAATAACCTAGGGCTCTCCAAGAGCACTTAAAAAAAATCTTACTTGCAATCGTACCTTTAATTACTCATTTTTGAATGTTATTTCTGATACCATAACTTTTGCTCTTAAGTAGAATGTCATCAATGTTATATTTAAATTTGCTAATGTATATATGTATATATATGCATGCTACGTGTTCAAACTCAGAAGTTCAAATGCGATGGGATAAAAAGAGTTATTTGGGGAAGTAATTACCAGATAATTTTGCACCTAATTAACCATATATGATTATGTAAACATAAATAAATTATTTGTTGATCTTGAAGCGAACTTCTATGATATCTTTGTTGTTGGTGGTGATACCAGGACAACCAGTTAATTACTTCTCTCAGTGGGGGGAAGAATCTGACAGACTGGTTGCCAGTCTAGCAGTTTGACTCATATTTTTTACTTTGCAACCAAATATGTTGGTGTTTTTGTATGTAGACAACCTTAGAGCTAAGCTTTTCGGGGGCGGGGGGTGGGTGCGGAAATTAGGTATCTAAGAGGCATTTTGGAGTTTGCGAATGTGTTCCAACCTGAGACTCATCCATCTCCGATGCTCATCACCAAGAGAAGCACCATTATATTCAAGACATGGTTTCTTGCTTTTTTCTAGATATGTGCATTCGAAATGGGACAATTACTTTGGATAAACCACCATGAGAGAAATAAAGAAAGTGTCCAATGGAACCTTCTCATTTGATGTCAAAACTCAGAGATCCTTTTTGTTTTGAGACACCAAGTTGATGAGGCTTGGTAGGCAAGCTTTTACCTAATTTGCTCTGATATAATCACAGAGAGAAATCATTCTGGAGACTGTGTGAACTGTGATGTACCCTGCCATAAAAAATACTCTTGCTGGGTCTTCGGATTCCATAATTTTTCTCATATTCGATTTATGTCTGCCTAATTCATTGATCACATTCTCCCAGGACTTGGTTTTTCTCCTTAATCTTTGGAATTGGAGATAACTTTTAGATGAAAACATTATATATATATATACACATATATATATGGTAATATAATATACATATACACATATATTCTTTTTTTCTAATGAGTCTTCTGTAAGACAATAGGGGAAAAAGAAGTCCAACTCTACTAGTGGATTTTAAAGTACTTGTAGTTTTCCTGAAAGGAAAGAATGGTAAAGTTGCCTTGGGAAAGAGTCCTGTTTTCTGTGTGATGGAGTTTAATAAGGTCTAGTCTGTCTTGGATTCTTCCTAGTGTTGAGATTTCGTGATTAAGGTAACCTTACTTATCTTCTTTGGTATGTGCCTTTATCAGTCTTACAGTTCACTGCCTCTTGGGACAGAAATCAAAGCTGCATTGAGTGTTTCGAGTTGATGGCTAGGAAACAAGCTATTTCTCAACGCCATACTCATAAATTAGGAAATAATAATGAACTCAAATTACAAAGGATCTGACATGGGTGGATGATTGGATGGTTGGTATATGGAAACTAAGGAGGGAAATATTTCCAGTGTCTATTACTAAAATCTCGTGAACTGAAAAAAAAAGTCATTATCCATGAGTGTGTGTGTGTGTGTGTGTGTGTGTAAGCCAGTATCTTGTGAAGTTCACATACTTAGGAAGTTGGTGGCTTTGAGAGAAACATTAGGTGGGTGTTGGTGACCTGTTAATTGATTATGAGAAAACAGAGAGGAAAGTAGATAATGTTAGAAGAAAATTCCTCTTTTTGTGTGATATGCCAAGACATCTGGCAGATGTTATGTTGGACCCTAAGGAATGGACAGTTTAATTTTAGCGCTAGCAAGGAAATGGGAAGTTCTAAGCTCTTTTAATAGCACAAGTCTTAGTTTGGGGAAGGTTGCTTAAAAAAAGAAAGGAAAAGAGGCATTTATTGTAAGATAAAAGAAGGCTGGAGAACATGGGGATTAAACTGAGATTTTGGGGCTGGTGGACAAATGCATTATTTCCTAAGTAGAAATTAACACTAAAAATCATGTCAAAGCTGACTGCTTGATAACACCCTAAACAATGAATATGAAGTCAGAACTTCTCATTGAGTTGCTTTGTGCCTTAGAGAGATCTTCTCCTTCACCTCTGCCCCTCCCCCTGCATTGTAAGGAGGAGGAAACTGGCACAGAGACCTTGCACAGGTCAGAAAGTTCATTTGTAACAAAGCCAGGCCTAGAACTCAGGTCTGCTGACTCCCGCCCCAGTGCCCTTTCCACTGCCTGTGAGTGTAGCAGTTTGTGAAACACCAGCTCTCCTCTCCAGAGCGCAAGGCTGTCTCAAGAAACTCTGAAACCATATGCTAGCGGGGCAGGAGTATTGATTTTTTTTTTTTTTTTTAGTTGGTCTAGCACGTTGGGGAGCCTGAGGCCCAGCGTGGTCATTCACAGGAGTAATACGCTCCAGAGGCCTGTTTTGTTCATGGGACTTGTAGCTCTTGGGTTTGAAGCTGTGTCTTTCTTCTGATTGTCCTCCTCCCTGTGCTTCTGTCATCCAGGGATGGGGAGTCCTTTTCAAATGCCCTTTCTTTGGAAGTTTGTCTGGGTCTATTGCAACTTCCCGAAGTGCCCACAATTGGACTCTGAGGATCTGTTTTGCAACCTGGTACAGATTTCAACTGGCTTGCAGATATGCCGTTTTGTAATACTGATGAATGGCCGAGAGTGAAGTCTGGTCTTTAGTGATGACTGGTGGCTTCCCAGTTTTCCAGACGCGTCTAAAAATGTGTCCTTCATGTATCTTGTCGAGACCCAGTTCTCTCCTGCAGACCTTTGACTAGCTGTTTCCTGTGCCCCAGTAGACACGACGTCTTCCTTAAAATGCTGTTTGAAAGGCACGTGCCACATTTAACCACGAGAGAGGGATGGGATAGTGCTTAAAGGGTGACCATGGGTTTCCATTCCCCATTCCACTTGGACAAGTGAGAGTAACTTTGTAAAGAAGAAGAGGGATGTTTGGAAGTTTCCACGTTTTCTAAGCTTCTTCCAAACGAAAGCATAAATTCTTAATCCAGGAGGCAGTCTGGAGAAGGTAGGGCTGTATGTGGACTTCTGGCAGAAACACAGTTAACGCTATAAACAGTTGGACCTCAGTGTGGCACTCCTCCAGATGAGTTGACTGTCGAAAATAAAATGTTCCAGAAGAACTGGGAGAACAGGAAAGAAGTTAAAACAGCATGGTTTGCATGCCAGTACTGAAGGAAGAAAAAAAGTGTGGGGTTGGGTTGGCGGGGCCTGGGGGGTGGGGTTGGGGGGGGTGGATTGGAGAGAAGATAATTCTAAGGGGAACTGTCTCTGGGATTTATAAAAAGAGGAGAAGTTTCCAAGTGAGGGGAAAAGGCATTTTTATGAATTAGGTTGCATTGACAGTTTATTAGGAAGCTCTTTGGAATCTTTTGACCCCTTGAACTTTGTATCGGAAAACTGCACACACTGGGAATCTGGATTTACGTTTTCTGCTCTGAAATGCTGTTGTCAAATGTGTCTACTTTCTAAGGGATCCTGTCCTTATCAGTTGACCCACGCCTAGGATTTGTAGCCTTGGGATGTGTGGCTCCAACACCAGGCTGGATTTTTCAGGGCTTGGAAGGACAAGAGGTAGAGTAGTTTGGGGTGAGAGGTTCGTCGTATGGTTCACCTGCAAAAGCATTGTGCTTTTTAATTCTGGTGAGCAGATGACTTGGTGTCTTCAAAGCATTCTTGCCCAATTCCTAGCTGGAGACAGTTTCTTTCTTCTTGGGTTATTCTTGGAGAGAAGGTTTCTTTTTGTGCCACATCATGGGTATTTTGGTATTGATTTCCTTGCTTTCATGTATTTGCTTGTGTAGTTCACTGCATGTTGCTTCTGAATATTAAAAAAGCACTTCTGTCGGGTCTGACCACAGCTTATCCCCTCCAACTTGATTCAGAGAGCAGAGCCTACTCCAGAGGGTAACAGGAAGATGAGGGGAGGGAGAGTACTTATTTGTCCAAAAAAAAAAAAATCTTTGAAGGCTTAATTCAAAAAGTGACTTGCCAGGCTTTCTAGTAGGTTTTTCACCAAGACCGTGCAAGAAAAGATGAGGAACATTCCTCTAGCAAACCCATGGGTCCTGACGAAAATGTTTTAGGATCCCTTAGTGGGAAATGAAGCATTTGTCTAAGATGAGGAGGCCAAGACTTACCTTTGGGTTGAGATTGGTTTGAACACAAAAGGAGCTGGAAGCCCAGGCGAGACAACTGTGTCAGAAGCAATTAAGCCCAGGATCTGTGGAGAGGCTTAGCTGCCACAGAGCCCAGCTGGGGAAGGCCAAACTCGCTCCCTAAGCCCTCGTCTGGCTAGTTGAACCAGAACACGAGCTAAAGCCTTCGTATTTTGGAATTCTTCTCTTCCCTGTTTAGGTTCAAGACTGGGAAAGTCTTCAGTTTTGCTCCCCATCAGCTGAGCGCTTTTCTCTTGAACTGGGAAATACCAGAGGCTGGGTGGGGGAGGGGGTGGTGGTGATCTTCTCAGAGGGAACATTCTCCCTTTTTAACATGACAGATGTGCCTCTAACGTTGTACTTATTAGTCAGACAATAATTGTGCGGTGGCACAATGTGGGATACTTGAAAGATGTTTGCTGCACAAAGGTTCCCATACTCACCTGCAGATTAAGAAATGGGTTTCTAAACCATCTCATTTCTCTTGCTAATGAAAAGCTTTGGAAAGCACCTGTGAATCAGAACTCCAGCTGCTTTCATGCTAGGGGAAGTTAGGCCTTGAAAGGATACACGGATTAGCCCGTCAGAAAAGCAAACAGTGGCATCAGCACAAGTAGAAAATAGACAGGGTTGTTAAGCTAACAGAAAAGTAGGCTAAAGCATTGCCGTAATTACGTGGTGGAAATTCGCTGGGGAGGAGAGACTGCTTGGATAAGAGGAGGAGAAGAAGAAGAGAGGTGGGAGAATGATTGACAAGTCAGGGGAGAGAGGGCTGTCCACTGGGAAGAGCCTACAGGAAGAAGGGCATTGCTTTTAAGAAAACAATAAAGCAAGTGGAAAAATACCTTGTAATTTGGTACCTATTGCACGTGAAATATGAAGACCAGGGCTCAGATCCACATTCCGTGGTCAGTCCTTATTGTAAAAAAATAGAACTGGTCTTGGGAGACAATTTATGACTTTGGGGTTAAAAATACGGCATTGCTGGTAAAGGACAGATGGAAGGTTGATGGAGCTGGTTAAGTAGATGTTGGTGGAGATTTTCCTGGAAAAGGAGTGAAGTCGAGAATAGAGCACAGCAGAAAGTAGCTGCATTATTAATGGGCAGAACATGTGATAGTCCACGCTAAGGTTATCCATAGAGCTTCTCTACCTGCATTCTGGGTGTTAGAAGTGAGGAACAAAGAAGTGCTTATTTCAGAGGCCAAAGGCATGGAGCATGATGACTACCTGTGTCCAGCTTGGGATTAAGCTGTTTGCTGGAGCCAGGCATCACAGGCTGGTCTGTCAATCCAATCCTGGTATTTTAATGTCCAAAATAAGGCCACCATGGTCCAGAATGTTCAGCTATTCTAATCCTTAATTACATCATCCTCTGTGTCATGACCAGTAAGTTTGCTGCCGAGCATCAGATCACCCAACCCAGACTGTAACCGATCTGGGGGTCCTACTGTGGGGTAAAAATTGAACACTGAGTTATAGGCTGAAGATGGCCAAAATGTAGATACCAGCTAGAGATTATGTAAAGATTTCTATAATAAAGTACTTATCACCCAGAAATTTTTCTCTTCTATCTTAAATGGTCTTCTCTGAAGACTGTTAATTAGTATTTCATAATGATAACTGGGGAAGGGGTCTGGATGGAAGAGACCATTTTCATTTGAATGTCAGAGTTCAGCTACAAGAACTTCTGGGCCGGCGGGGGTGGGGGGTGGGTAGGGGGAAGGAAGAAGCGGAGGTGGACAGCAGTCAGGAGTTAGCAGATGCAAACTATTCTATTTAGAATGGATAAACAATGAGGTCCTATATAGCATGGGGAGCTATACCCAATCTCCTGGGAGAAAACATAATGGAAAAGAATATAAAAAAAGAAAGCAAATGTGTGTACAACTGAGTCACTTTGCTCTAAAGCAGAAGTTAATACAATACTATACTTCCATTGGAAAAAAAAAAACAAAACAAATTTCTCCCCCTTCTGCTGTCAACTGAGTATTGTCCCTTCTGATGTTGGGCAAGAAGAAGACCTTGCAAAAGGAGATTAAATATGATTGCTTCATCAAAAATTTCAGCCAACTTCTCTGTAGAGTGGGAATATCACATAAACCGTTAACAAAATGCTCACAGTTAATATTTAATACGAGGTAACATTTGTTTAACATTGAATGTGAACCAGGAGCTGTTCGAATGGTAGAGAAGGCTGAGGTTTGGGGAAGTAAAGTAATTTACGCAAGTTTCATGGAGATAGGGGGAGCCAGGATGCACACACAGGGGGACCACCTCCTGACTCTCAGCTGCTGGGAACTGGCCTTGGTTATTACTTAGTATGCTAATAGCTTATGTTCCTGATGGTTTATCTCTTACAGTTGCTTATGCCAGGAGTATATCCTGGTGTTCTGGAAGGAAATCTGAGCTTAATGGAAAATTAATTGTAATATATTAGTTGATATGAGAGATATAACTTATTGTAATAGCTTGACAAAGTGTGTTTAACTAGAGCGCCCTCTCTTTGTTCTGAGTTACAGAGGAGATGGTGGGGGGGCGGGGGGAACACACAAAAATCCCAAGAGACCATGTGGGTGGAAATTTAGAGAATAAATATTTAAAAATTGTACTGTATTGAACTCAGTATTATAATGTAATTATACACCTGGCTGTTTAAAAGGTGCCCCTCCCTGTTACAAGCAGAAAGATAATGCTGTGTGACTATTTTTTTTTAGGAAGAGATGATGGTTTTTTTCCTTGTGAGGGCCCCCTTTGAAAGTCTCAGTGCCCTATGTTGGCTCTGTTTACTGGAAGCACAAGAAATGTTTTTCAAAAGCCACACAGACGTATTTGAAAATTAGTTCCACTGTCTAAGAGTGATTTTTGGAAAATAATGCCAGTACTCTTCAATGCTTGGGTGCTAGTATCCTCCAAGCCTTTAGTGATCACCATGTGCTCTGTTTAGATCCTGGAGACATGATGGGTGTTTGGGTTTTATTTGCCTCTCCCTGAAACATCACAGTACAGTAAGGAAGCTGTTGTTCAGGGATGACCACAAATGCCCTTAATAGAGTAACAAGCTGTACTAAGGGCCATGGAGCAGGTCCAAAAATCCCTCAGATATCTAGGACGGTAGCTTTTCTGTAGGACAGACAGTTGGGCGTTAATTGCTGAGTAGACTCTTTAACCTCCAGGCAACTCGTGTTGGTTTTCTAAAACCTTTTTAACTTTGCCATGGATCTTTTCAGGTGATCATCTGTCCTTAGACAGACTCCGACCCAAAACCTGGCTAGGAGGAGAAGCATGTGTCCTGTTTATAAAGTGTCCCAGAGGAGTCACAGAGCCATTCGTTTTTAACCTGTCATCTGTATCATTATCTACCAAACTTATCAGAACCATTATTTTCTTAGATTAAAAGCTTGTAATGGGAAAAAGGCTCAAAAACAACAACAAAAAAAAAACCCCAAACAAGAACCCAACAGATCACATAGTTGAAGAGAGTAAAATTGACCTGTACCAAAGCATGGGATTCTTTGGGTGGAATTTCTAACGTAAGAACCACCAAGACTCTCTTCAGCCTTCACCATAGTGCCTAGACATCTGAGATGCTCCCTCACGCCAGCATGTTTCAAGGACCAGACCTTCAAATATTTCTTTAATCTTCCTCTTAATTCTCTAAAGAGTCATCTCCCTAGGCTACCCTCAGGAGCATTGCAGAAAGTGTAAGTAAATTGAGTCAAGGTCTCTTTATCGGTGCAGTAACATCCACTTGGGAACAGGACATTGAATTTGAGAATACCCAAGATCTAGGGAGGAGAGGGAGCTTTAGAATGTGTTTGAGGAGGTAAATGTATAAAGTTTATGTATTTAGGGCTGGTGGAGAAATCTTCCATTATCCTGAAAAAAAAAAAAAAGACAAAAATCACTCATCTCAACACAGATTGCATTATAATGTGAAAAAGCACGTTGTATAGATCACATAAAATAGCACGTGCTTGAGAGAGCAGACCTGCATCCTTCCACTGGTGTGAAGTTCCCATCGTTTTTTCCATCTTCTCCCATGGTCTTGCCTCTCGGTAATTTTGGGTGTGCTGAGCAGCGAAGTGGAGTTGAAGAACAGATTTCAGCTGCCCCTGAATTTCGTCCCCACCCCTTGGTTGCTTCTCATGTTTGAATCCCTCATTCAGTCTCTCTGACCAGTGGCTGTTGCTTGTTAATAGTGAATGAACACCACCCATAGGTCCTAAAATGAGCAAGTGTTAAATGTTATGTGATTATTAGGGGAAAAACAAGATAATCTAGTCAGTGAGCTTAATTAGGTTGTGATTGCCCAGTTGCTGCTTCATGATAATTATATTCATAACCCCGTTTCTAGACGTCAACTACAATTATCAAAATTGACCCCAGCTCAGGTAAGTGTTAGCAGTCTTCTCTGAAGCAGCTTCTGAAGGGTGAATTTCGGATGTTTCCAGTATTTTCCTCCTGGTCCTTTTTCCCTTCTTGCCAACTTCCCATCCTCTTTTCCCCTACTTTAGTAAAGAAGTTGGTGGCAACATCAGCTGTCTGTGTCCCATGCATACATTATATGGCTTGAACTGATGTCTACAGAAAAATAAACTCTTCAGTTTTTAAGAGTCAAACATGGCTGAAAAACATTAATAAATCAGCGCATGGGAATCTTGAAGCATAAAAAAATAAAAATCTGGCTAGATTTTCCCCTCAGGCCATGATACCTTTTCAGTAGATTGGAAGTGATTCATTTGAATAGATCTTTTATTTTATAGGGCATAGTCTTAAAGTGAAAAAGAGAGTTATCTGTGTTTAAGATGCTGCCTTAGCCACATGATCATGAAAGTCTGAGGAGTGTAGAGCAAGGGCTTTTAACTTTATAGGATCCTCCCCCTCCTTGTTTGCAAATTCATGACATTTGCTGCCAGTGTATTCCAAGAGAAAAAGAACATGTCATTGCTAGGGAACATCCTTTACTGTTACCTCTTATATGAAGTCAATGATTTCTAGGAAATACAAACAGCAACCTGTATCTGAAGTGGGTATGTCAGTGTGACACTGTGAATCACTGGGCCAGATTGTCACTTGGCAGCCTTCCCTTTCCGACATGCAGTTTTATGGGGAAGTCATGCAATTAAAATTTGCACACTATGGCTGAACTTCATTGCATTGAACTGTCTGAAGAACAACTAGGAACTTGGCTACCATGTCTGTGGGTATATGGGGGTGTATGTGTGTATTAATACATAAATATGTGTAAGTATGTAAATATATTTTACATAGATAGGATATTCTTTTTGGGATGAGATGCTTATTTTTTGCTGAAGCATCAGGAATGCAGATTTCTCAGGTTTTCTGTGTGAACATGCAGTTCTTTGTGCTGGCATCTTATGAAAAGTGTGTAGTGGGTGGAACATACTCTTTGAATCTTGCACAATTGCAGGATAAAATTTGTCTATGTTCCTTCCTAGCTGTGTGACCTTGAATATAATCACTTAACCTCTCTGTTCCCGCGATTGCCTATCCAGTAAAATGGGGATAACATTATGAATCTGTAGAACTGACATAAGGGCTAAAAAGTATCATGTGTGTAAGGATTCTCGTTCATAATGGGCCCTAGGAAAATGATAGTGTCTTCCTCGTGGATAGAGAAACTGAGGTCGAGGTGTGCTCTGAGGGATTTTTCAGGTGTGAATTGTTTTGCTCGTGGTCTTAGACTCCATGTTTGGATTAACTTTGCACCATTTCTGTCTTACGTGATGAGTGGTCCTCGTTGCTGTGGTCCATTCACAGGTAGACTTTTCCAGGTTGTGACCCTCTGGTCTGGCTGGCTGTGGATCCCGCCACACTCCGCATGTGCCCATGTGCTCAGTAGGGATTCTGTCAACCACTCGAGGGTGACGCCACGTCCTCTTGGAAAAGTGTACTTACTGTCTCACCTTACAGAAATATTCCCTGCAGAGCTGTGGGAACAATTTTTAATCAATGTGAACTTCTTCGAGCTTTTTAGGAGAAAGGTGTCATTCCTCCTGTTTGGCATCATTCTGGCAAAAATGATCTAAGAATACCGTATTTGTTCAATGAGAATACTGGGCCGTGCTGTCTTTTATAAATGTTGATTGCTTCTGTATGGCTTCACTCGGGTAGGTAGCTCTGAGCCGGCTGGAGGGCTATCCTGTGGCCTTGCTTTGGTCCTCTCTGTGCAAATGTTTAATAGTCCATGTCCACTTCGTCTTACTTATGTCCTGTAATATCAGATGCTTAGAGATCTCAAGGGTAAGGAGGCTAATTTTAGAGTGCCTTCAGGGTAGATGATATTTCAAAATGTGGAAGGGTGTTGGTAGGGCCTAACAAGACTTAGCTAACCTGGTCTGCTCCAAGTCACAAGAACATTCATTGGTGGCTCTTTGGTGGCAGTGTGGTGGTGATGGTGGCAGAGATGGAGAACATGTAAGTGGTTCTTGGGTAGGCCAGTTGTGATTCTTCACCTTTCAAAGCGGATTACCCATGGAGCCTTATGTATTTAGTTTTACATTTTGAACATTTACAGAGACATAAAGAAATGTTTAATTCTTTAAAAAAAATTATAGTTGCTGCTTTAAAATTGTGTGCAGAGACTTTTGAGGAGGAGGAAAAAAAAGTGACCATTGATTGCTTTATTTACTGGTGTTCAGATCTTTAGGATGATCTCAAATGAGAGCTTTTTGGTCTCAAAGCGTGGACCCCCAAATTAAAGAAGTAGCGGTAACTCTGTGGGTGTAATCTTTGGTTACAATAATGTGGAATGCCCTCAGGAAAGTAAGAAATGCTGGAAGACACAGGAGGGGTTGTAACTAGGCCTTCCTGGGCTGGCAGAAAAGCTCTGGGACTGGAAAGATCTTTCCATTTTCCTGGAGACCTCAGGCAGGGATAGTTCGGAGGGCGGGCGGGGACGGGGGCGGGGGCGGGGGTTGCGGTTTGCCGCCTTCATCTGTGCCAGTTCTTTCTAAGTTGTAAGATCCTTACTCATCTGTGACAACCAAGTTGTAGAAAAGTGATCGACTTCACTTGGGTCAGGTTCCTCATTTGCTCCCGGCCTCTAGTTTATCTTTAGAGTGGAATTCCCTCTCTGGTGAAGGCTCAGAGGCATAATGTATGTAAAATACCCAGCACCCTGCCAGGTACTCAGTGGACGGCCAGCCACCTCTGCAGTTCATTTGCAGTGATCAATTACTGGCCATCCACTGCCTCTGGCACAGATGGCTTGCTTCTTGCCATTTATCCGCTGCCTGGCTTTGCGCTCCTAGTTAGTAGTTGTGGGATGATGATAGAGCTGGAAAGAATTTAGTGTCTTCACTCTCATAAAATGTGTTTTATTGATGCTGTTATATTTAAGAACTATGTGCCCATTCATCTCTATTCATTCATCAACCGTTTACTGAGGGCCCTGGGAGTACCTGGCATGCCTGCAAGAGTGCCTAGGTGGTCAAACCCAGGGGAGGTGCAATCTCTTAACCAGTTGTGTTATCTCCTTTGTTTTGGTAATTGGAGTGATTATGGTGGAGATAGCTGTCCTTAACCACATTTAACTGCGCCAGAGGGTGGTGAATCCTTGGCTGGAGGCTGGATTCCTATTTAGCTGTGTGTATTTCTGAATCTTTGTGTGTATGTATTTACAATATAATTTGCTAACCTTGTCGTTAATGCTGCTGGGGTGCGGAATCTGGCAGATCATTTAAATATTTACTCCAAAATATCTTGTTCTCTGTTGGTGTGAAGTCGAGTTTCCAGTTATTTTTAGGTCATTTTCATCTTAGCAACCCTGTTGGAGATGAACTAGACACACTGCTGTAAACTGTCCCCACATTTTGGTAGAATTTAATAAAGTAAAGTTGAATGGTTTGGTCTCAAGAGGCAAACAGACCATCTGGTTAGCAGAAGGGTTAGGTTGAGTATTGCATGGCTGCTGAGAGGGCCACAAAGCAGCCCTGACCAATGCACTGGTAATATGTCCAGTTGCTGAATGCATAAAGCATTGAAATGGTGCTTTCAAGTCTGCCGAGCCAGCAGTTCTGTTACCACCGCTGTGACGCAGGAGACAATTCAGCTGGGCAAGCGGCAGCATGGGGGTGGATCTACAGTACAGGATGTGCAATGTCAACATGAAGGATTGGAGCTGGCAGAAGGAAGGGAAGCACTCATTTCATGCCAGTGCAGGAAGCCTAGAGAGATGCTTCCCACCCCTCCACCTCCCCTTTGCATCTTGTCCTCTTCTGGAGCTTTCCTGTGATGTGTTAAATGACTACCTTGTGTATGGTCCATGGCACAACTTCAGCTGATTTTCTGCCTCTTTTGGAATCTGTCAGCATAAATGGAGTGAAGCACATTCTGCACACATGTAGGGCGGACAGAGGCAGGAGTTCGCCACACAGCCCGGGAGGAAGAGAAAGGGCTTCATGAGGCCAGAGCATCTTTGCACTTGAGATGGAATCCCATTGTACATCCCTTTGTGCTCAGCTTTGAGACCGGCCATCCGTTCAAAGGCTGCAGTCATCTCGGAGCATTGTCCTGCAGCTGTAGTCAGGAGAAGGCTGCAGAATGGCTCCAGAATGATTTTGCAGAAGCTCGGCAATTACATAATTGCTATGTAACTGGAGAGAGCCATCAGGGTTGTCTAGTTCTTCTGGAAAAGAAAGCTTCTACAGTTCGAGGGGGAGATTGTTTTCCCTTGTGAAACCTGAAAGCTGATGAGCAAGTACAGCAAGCCACCAGGCTGGAACGGGGTCCTCTCATGGGCTTGAGAGGGCACGAAATGCACAAGTACACTTGGCTGGACACTCAGTGGACTTCGCAGCTGTGTTAAAGGAGAGAGAGAGGGGGTGAAGTCACTGACGCTTTGAAAAGTGGATTCTCATATCAGCTGAACTCGCTTCTCATACCTGGGACTCCCTTCTGTATGAAGGGAGTATAGAGTATTGAAGTATAGAGTATTCCAAGCTCCCGTTCCTAGGAATGGGACCAGCGGAGTTGCACTTGATCACCAAGAGCCCTCTCAGTTTCTGCTGCCTGCTTCTCAGAAGGATCTCACAGCCTCTCTTGAATGAATACTCCCAGATGCAGATCAGCAGAAGCCCTGTGAGACCTGCCTCTCATCAGCTGTTCCTAAATGCTGCAGCCCTCTTGGGTGTCAACTCCTGATATAGCGCTCGGCAGCCTTGGGGCTGGAGCAGACCCGACAGTTTGCCTGGGAAGACCTCACAGTCAGAAATGAATTCCTTCTTTCAGCCACCTTACCACTTGTTTTCCCCTGTGGAGAAAATAAATACTGAGGTGGAGTTGCTTAGATGTAGGCTCGAGGGTTGCATTAAACCAGTCAGAAAGCTTCATCAGATACATGGAGCAGTCACCTAAAATTAGCCACACCTCCTAACCCAAGTGTGGGTTTCATGTTTATTTATGTTAAGTAGCTCTAAATTTCACCAAACCCGCCTTTCTGGGGTCAGTTTTGTGGGGCTGGTAGAGTAGAAAGAGTGGTTGTTGGGGCACATTTTTATTAATGGCAGAAGCTAGGCCTTTCATAACTATGATACTCATCTATAGTTTTCTATTTCAGTGTGTTTATAGTTAGAACTTCAGTGTAAGGGAAAATTGTACATTGCAACTCCTTTGTGAATTAAAGAATAGCCAGCAAGCAGTATAAGGACTTGGACTTCCAACATGGTTTAGGTCCATAGATTCCTAGACCTTTTACCTTTAGACCGCTGCTTGACTCTGTACCCCCCGGGTTGAATGCTGAGGTTGACGGATGCAAAGAATTTCTCTCAGAGGTTTGAACCCTGTGAAATGATGCTGGTGGGTTTTTAAGGAGCCAGCCTATTGCAGCACCGAGCTTTTATTTTGTAGCAGTCTGGAAGGATATAGGATCACCCATGGTGACCCTCGTCTGCGTCATTCCTGGCAGGCCTTGGCATGCTCCAGCAGATGAGTAAGGACGAGGGCAATTGGCAGGAGGACCTGCTGAGTTCATCTTGCTTCATATCTTAGGAACTGGCCTGACCTTGTTCCATCATCAGTGTTTGGGCACTTTGAGAAACACTGGACCCTCTTTGAAGGGTCCTGGAGATTGTGTTGGGAGCAGTGTGCTCTCATACTGGGAAGGAACATCTGACTCTAATGCAGAGATCCAGCAGAAGGGAACCCTTTGCTATCAGTGTTTGGAGGCCCCCGAAGACCTTGGCAGTGAGGGCCATGATATGTAGTGGGAAGAACTTAGGCCACAGAGCCAGTGAGTAGCTGTGTGACCTTGAGTGAATGATTTAATCTCTGATCCTCAGCTTCCTGATCTAGAAAGAAAAACTCATTTTGTAAGCTTTTTGTGGGGAATAAATAAGATCACCAGTGTCAGCCTCTGCACAGCCTGATACATTGTGGGCACATAAAAAATACTAATTCCCTCTTCACCCACCCTCAAGTCTCTATAGAACCCTGATTGTAGGTAGGGCACTGTTGAACAGTGACTGTTTGATAAGGAGTCAGAACACACTTGAATCCACATGAGATCCCTGTGAAGGGGCTTCTTGAAGCTTGTCCTGGTGGGACTGATAAACATTTAGCTTCTTGGCTTTAGGAGCCAAGCAGTATCTTTTATTACATGGTGATTTTTTAAGAGCCAGGGTGCTCCTCAGTGAAACAGGACTCCAAAATCTGGTAAAGGGGAAGAAAAGTAACCTTAACCTCTGTTTGCACTATCTTGAACATTCTATGTAATAGATTATTTATTAAATTCCTTCGATGAGGTTCTGGTGTTTTCGTTTTGACTGAGTCCCTGAAAAGAGAAACCTGACGTTTCCTAAGAAGAGCACTGATGGGAGAGATTTGGGTATCCAGAATTCAAAAGATGGCCCAACATGCGTGACTCTTACGGGCTTCTTTTCTTTGGTCTCCAGCCTAGAGTGTCATTCCTTAGGTTGGTGCTCAGGGAAGCCTTGTTGACTGTTTCCCAGGGAAAAGACCTTACTTAGTTAAAATTTAGCTGTATCAATTCGGAAGGCCAACCACTGGTTTGTCTCATGGTCAGTTACTGAATGGAACCAGCCAGAAGCTGCAGAAGGGCTGTTGCAGGGTTTCATCTCTGTATGTCAGTGCCTTGCAGAGTGCCTGGCCAGATATAATCAGTGAGTATGGGCTGAGTTTTCAAAAGGTTGTATTGCTCCTAAATGTCTTGTTCCCCAAACACATCTAGCTTTCTGAAAACAATCATTTTCTCTTAGTTGCTTTTAAGCCGTGGTGGCTACTGAAAACCTCCTAGACATCCAGCATTCAATTTTAGTAAGTAGAGTTTTTTTAAATGGAGATTTGGCACTGACATTTTAATTGAAAAATGAGAATTAATATACATGCTTAATCAAGGGAAACTGCCCAACTCTACGATCTGTAGTAAATATGTTTTGGAAGTAAGAATGTGTAGATTGCAGTCTAGGTCAAAGAAGCCAAAGAGAGTTTGATTGTTGGTAGTTTCTGAAGGCTGCTAATTTGAGCATGACGGTTTACTGGTAGGATCCTAAATGACTCTGCAGGCCATTGTAAAGTTAGATTTCATAGAGTTGAGCCTGAAACATTGGAGAGGAAACGTTCAAACTCGGGAGTACTCAGTGATTCAAGGCCAGTGGTTCTAGAGGAAATTCATTTGTTGTTTTATATGAAAAAAGAAGATATATATTTTCCCAAGACTTTATTTGGCTTGTCAAGCCTAAGTGGATCGTGGCATATATTTCATGGAAGCTCAAGGAATATAGAAAAGTTATAGGGAGAAAAGATGAGCATGCAATGTTTCCTATTGTTTAACAGAATTGGAAGAATGAATCAGGGGAACCAGGATAGTAGACATGCCCCTTGAAGATGGTCAAGCAGGTTCAGAAAACATGTTTCCTCACCTTTGTCTTTGATTCCTGAACATTTCAGTAGAATGTTTAAACCACTGAAAGTCTAGGATGTGCAGAAGCCTTCTAGGTATGAGGTGACCTTGCACTATTAGAGAAACCCTTGGATCCTGTTAGTTCCAACCTCACTGAAGGACATATTCTGAAGAGCCAGCTCATTAAGCAAGCTTTTGAAGGGTGTGCGCTGCAGAGCAGTTTCCTGTTATTTGGTTAATGGTTGACCTAGTTCTATTGCCATATGCTTCCTGGAACGCATTCTAATATAAAGTATGTGTTAAAGCAAGACTAGGATAATAGCAGGAAAGTCAAAGCCTTTCTGAAGCAGAGACCCTGTGAATGTTGGCCCAGTGAAGGCAGAAGAGTGTATGAACAGAAAATGAAAAGACTTCTCTTCATGGTCTTATTTTCGGATTCTGATTTTAGTCCTCCTATTGCATCCCAGTCTATTCTCAGGAGTTGCATTTTCCCAGGGTACCTCATACAGAAGCCCTGCATCTGTGTCCTTAGTTATTTCCTATGCATGCGAGGCGAAGTTTGACATTCAGGTACCCTGAGAAAAGTTATTGCTTAAAGGGAAGATGTGATTTGATGTGCCTAAGGACAGTTGATTTTATTCTTGTGTTCTTATTTCTGTTTCTGTATGGCCAGCAAGGGATTAGTCCATCTTTTGGTCTGAAATTTGGTTGGAATCCAGTCTAAGTCTGAGACTCCTTTGAAATTTTTTTTTTTTTTCATTTTACCTGGACTCAGCAGCCTTGGTTGGTTCATTTAGATGGATAAGGGAACCCACACAACCCCGGGGGCTGCTGAGCAAACTTTGCACCAGACACAGTGTTTGTTTTAACAGCTTCAGAATGTGAAGAATCTGTGGGTCTCATGTGCTGAGTGCTGGATATTTGGGTGGTGGTGGAGGCGACTGCTGTTCTCTTCGTTGCTCAGAAAGCAAATGTTTGAGGAACCACAAATGTGGGAATCAGGTGGGAGGGGGTGGACAGGTCCTTTTAAATTTGTTTTTTGGTTTTTGAATCACCATTAATTGTATAGAGCGGTGATTCCTACAAACTGGGCTGATCTTCAGAATCATTTGGAGAACTTGGAAACAAAAAAGAAGATTATTAAAAATAGATTTTCAGTTTCTACCATTGGAGAGGGATTTAGTAGGTCTGGGATGGGACCCCAGAACGTGTGTTCTTTGAAGTCAGGTTTAGGAACCACTTGTCTCGGAAATCGTTAGGTTGGCACGGAGGAGAGAAGCAGCCCCTGGTGCTTTCCTGTCTCACATGCAGGATGTAGGAAAAGGAAAAGAGATGCTGTCAGAACTTGGTATTTGTAGCTGCTGATAATTTGAGCTATGGAATAGGCTTTCGTCTTTCCTTCCCCAGGAATTCAGTACCTCCAGGGCACCTTAAGGGTACAGTATACCAAGCGCTTTAGGTTTGGAGAAATGTCATTTTAGTGGCAGGCCACTTACTATGCTTCACCACCACTGTTATCCCCCATCCCCCTTCTTCCCCTCCCTCCGCCATGGAGGCCCATGTTAGCAGAATATCTGTCATTCATCAATTAAATTGGATGCAGTTTTTTTTCATATTAGTATCTTTGGCAGAAACAAACGGAAGTTACATTGTGCTGATTTCTATATACAAAGAGATTGCTGCTGAGCCATCCAACTAGCTATGTGTGTGTGTGTTCTGTTAACAATAAAGAGATGCACCTGTTGGCCAAGGGTTTGCTCCATATGACTGCCTGCCTGTCCCGTTCCCTCTGATATTGGACCATTCGTGGGTCACTGACCCATTTGTGAATCAGAATGACCTTGACTACAGGATCACCCTGATCTGGGGTCTAGTAATGTGCCTGATAAGTGATAGATCTTCAGTGCTTGGTTGGTGGACGAATGAATGAATGAACCAGTTAAGTAAACATTGTCCCCAACAGAGAAGAGGTAGCTTAGAGAGAAGATTCTGCTTCAAAGCAATGTGTTTGGTCAATGTAACCTTTTCAGGGTGTTTCTTCATTAATCTCAACAAAAAGGAAGATGCTCCTGTTGCAGAATTTGACTGATCACTTTGCCTTGCTTTTTCTCAGGAAGCCAATTATTTTTCTTTTTCAAAATTTTATTGGAGAGTAGTTGATATACAATGTCGTGTTAATTTCTGCTGTACAGCAAAGTGATTCAAGTATACATATGTGCATAGTCTTTTTCATATTCTTTTGCATCATGGCTTATAACAGGCTATTGAATATAGTTCCTGTGCTAAACAGTAGGACCTTATTGTTCAGGAAAATTATTTTTTTCTTTATGGTGTTTGTCTCCCAAGTAATCATCAACATTATGGCAGAAAATCCCCCCACACATAAAAGAGTGGCTACAGAACAAATATTTTAAAGATGTTTGATGTTCTTTCTCCATTCTTCCTCTGAACTTTGAAGGTCTTCTTGTAGGGAGTGAGAAGCAGGTTGTTTTAGAAGCAGCAGAGAAGAAACAATTGAGTAGAAAGAAGAAAGTTGAATGTCTCTTCTTGACGGTCATTTGTTAGGAACCAAGAACAGTGATCATGGCCTCAGAACTCATGGTCATGTCCTTGGCATGCTTAGAAGCTCCAAGAATGGAAGAGAGTCTCTTCAAAGTTATTTTGAGGAGTTGGACACTACCTACCAGGCTTCTAACGCTTACCCAAGTTAAGAGGTTGAAGTGCCTCCAAGGCTTTAAGTAGCAGCTGAACATGTGATCTTGTTAACCCCGAGATGTTGCTGAGCAGTGACTCAGATCACTGTGGCAAGCGATCCTGGCCCATTCCAGCTGCCCCAGCAGAAGTCAGCATGAGGTCACCCTTCAGGCATATGGTACAGAGCTCATGCCCCCATCAGGACTTTAGAACCAAGACAACCTGAACTGGCTCTTCTGTACGAGGGACTGCTGTTGAGGACCGCTTGGTGCTTGGGACCCATCTGATTCCTCAGTGTTTCCAGTTCCTTCCTCCATCCCTGACCCTCTCCCCTCACACACACCACCCGAAGACACAGGGAAGATGCCAGACAGAGTCCTCACAGTGCTTTGCTCTTTGGATGTCTCCTCATCTAGATAGACGGAGGCTTGTGTTTGCCCCCGGAGAAGGTAAAGTATCTTCAAGGTCGCCTGACAAATGTGCGATGCCTGTTTGGAATCAGATAACAGCCTTGAACTGTTTGGCTTTTACTAAATACTAATCAACTCATACCCAAGGTGCTGGCATGTTGGTCTTCTCAGGAGAGATGACTCATGGAACGTCTTCGATTTTGTACAAAAGGCAGAATGAGGGGTGGGGTGGCAAGAAGATAGCTGAGGTGGTTTACTCACCAGACCACCATTGAAACTTTCTCTGCCTTTTCATGATGACTCCAGTGTGTTTGTGTAAATCTGAAATTATTTTGAAGCTTGAAACATCTTTCTGTTGAGCCGAGTAAATGTGTGTCTGTTTCGAAAGTTGATAATGACTCAAGGGTTTCCAGCTCTCAGGATTCAAGCCACTGCATGTTGGCAGTGACATTGGATCCCAGTTTTATAAATAAAATGCTGGGGTGCCGCCTGCAGGATCCAGACATAGTCTGTGAGCACATTCTAAATCTTGACCCATGGGTACACAGCAGGTGTCAACTACAAAAAACAGGAGGAGATAGGGTCCAAAAGGGAAAGGAGTTCCTGTCTTTCTGCCTTGAATGTCGTCACTGGTTATATTCAATGGGACAACATCTCAGGCTAGAAGAGGCCCATGAAATCATTGTGGCCAACCCCTGTATTGTGCATTTCTGGAAAGGCTACGGTGATTTGTCCAAAGTCCACAATGTAAGGAGTTAGTTAAGAAGCCTGAGATGGAATTCAGTTTGCTGTATAGACCATCTACGCATATTCCCCTACCATAGTGCTGGCAAAGAGCTTCCAGTTCTTGTGCCAATTTTAAACGATTGGTGGAGACCGCCTGGAGCCCCACTTGGAGGAGTCTGTGCCTTGTCTAGGCTTGTTGGGAAAGAGTGTGGAGATGAAGCAGAGAAGGAGAAGCCTGCAGGAGAGGGGAAATCCTTGGTGGGGGCACTTCTCCGTAGTTGCAAGTATGTGTTTTAAAGTCACAGACTCACTCCCTCTCAAGTGCCTACTCTCTCAATTCATCCCACCCTCCCCTTTTCCCACTGTGTCCACAAGTCCTTTCTCTGTGTCTGTGTCTCTATTCCTGCCCCGCAAATAGGTTCATCAGTCCCATTTTTCTAGAGTCTATATCATACTTGTGTTCAGTCTTGTCTGACTCTTTATGACCCCATGCACTGTAGCCCACCAGGCTCCTCTGTCCGTGGAATTTTCCAGGCAGGAATATTAGAATGGGTTGCCATTTCCTACTGCAGGGGATCTTCCAACCCAGGGATAGAACCTGAGTGTGTTGTGTCTGTTGAATTGGCAGGTGGATTTTTTTTACCATCGCGCCACCAGAAAAGCCCCAGATTCCATATATCTGTGCATCAACGCTATCTTCTTCTTTGTTCTTACATATTGTCCACAGTTTGCCTTTCATTGCCAACCTGCTGGAAGGGACCTCCCAGAACATCTACATTAAATCCCTTCCCTCTGTAGATGGTTCAGGAAGGTTGTAAACTTGTCCTGGGTCAAGCAGTTAAGTTGCAGAAGCCAGCCAAGCTAAGATCCCTGGGTCCTGACCATCATGGCGCCAAGATATTACTTGATAGTCTTCCTACCTGTTAGATGAGATTTTGAAAGTAGATGGAACTTGGAGATCATTTATTTAATCTCATTTTATGCCAGAGAAATTGGATCCAAGATCGAGCACTTGCCCAATGTAACTAAGTTGTTGAGAAGCACAAAAACCCTCTAGATCTTGAGGAACAAAGCCAAACCCACAGTGTACACTTTGTTTCTCTCTCTTTCCTTTATTTTAATGAGAAACATGAACTGTTGATCACAGAATCCACCGGGGGCATGATTGCCTTGCCTCATGTTGGAACCTGTAGATGTTATACCGATAGAATGACCAAACTGTCTTTAAAGAGGACTTTTAGAAGTTATTTTTCGGTAGTTGACGTAGTAAATTTGGAAGGAAAAACTTTGGTCATAAATTTTCTTGTGATGTGACCCCTCACGAGGTTTTAAATATAAGTTTAGAACCCTTTCTGCTGCCAAAGATGAGCTGTCATTAGGATCAGTGGTAGGTATAAATGTGCCTGGGAATTTCAAGAGCATTGTGAGTTTGTGGCTGTCAAGCCCAGCTCTGGGCAGGCAGGGGAGTGGTGGTGTATAGATGCAGCTTTGTTTATCTGCAGGGTGTGGATCATTGACTACCAGAACTCTGCCATCGTTTTCTTGTGTATGAACAAAGTGTGATAATACTTTGCCCGGAACCGGGTCAGCATTTGGCAGGGAGGGAGCTCTGTTTCACAGGCAGAGCAATCTGTTAACGTGTAATTTGAGATCACCGCTATTGATAACAGCATAGTAAGGGCTCTGTGATTTCTCATGCAGGTGCCTCCGCTGGCCCCTCTTGGCTGGTCTGGAAAACAGAATTGAGGCTTTCCTGTATTTTAGCATCTTCAGCGGCCAGTAGCTCCTCTTAAGCAATGCCACTGCCGGCTGTTCCCACCGGCCATCTCACATGTATCCCTGTTCCTACCGTGTTAGCCAGTGAATAGGGAAAGTCATCCAGATCTTGGTATTCAAAAGAATGTTGACTTCCAGACCTTTTGGCAAGTAGGTGAGGTAGCCACCTTGGTGCTTTTGCCCTCCGCTGGAACATTTCCTTTAGAAACATTGCCGCTTTTAGAATCATCAATAAAAAAACGTTTCTTTAGCTCCTTCTGGAACAGCCATCTAACCTTGAGCCTTTGTTTTGGAAGATAATGGTCTAATTTCTGCACAAACCCGGGAAACAAACCACTCTTAAATTTCTTTCCCTCCCAGTCGGTTGTTTCAGCCAAATGATCCCCTTTCACTTTAACAAAAAGATTCCCTTTCTAGTTTAAAATATTCCGGATATGCTTTAACTTGCCTTGGGGTCATAGCACTTGTCTTCCAGGACTGATGAGTCTTGTCAGTTGCCCCAGGGTGAGAACTTTAATAAGCAAATTGCACACACCTGGTTTTGCAAAATATTGGCCTAATGGGGCACCTAGGTGGAAGTCAGTACTTCCCCTCCCTCCATACACACCCTTCCTCTGCACCCCCTTTAAAAGAGAGGGCTCAGAAATTGAGCCTCCCTGCCATTTGTCTTATAAAACTTGCCTGTCTCTTTGCTCCCCTGTTGGGATTGTTAACAAGCTCAGGTTGCTGCCATCCCCGCTGCTGTCTTTGGATTTGAAAGTCATGCCCATGGTGGGATATGGGATATGGAGCGGCCAGTCCATTTAAAAGGGAACAGGGCTGCTGAGCGCTGCTTTGTCAGGTTGTGCAGCCCCTGCCCTGCTCTTTGATTTGGGGTTGCCCTTGGTGCTAGCATAGTCTTTCCTGGCTCAGGCTCTTGGCTCGTTGAAGAAAGAAAGCCTGGTAACCTGACTTTGAAGGCTAGACACCAGACTTACTTGTGTTTTACTCATTCATTTTGTCATCCATTCAAGCATTTACTGAACGTTTGTGCTAAACGTTGGAGATGGACAGAAAGACCAGCTCCTGTCTTCTAGAAGCTCATAATCTAGTGTTTCTATCTCCCATAGTCAGCAGGTGTAACGCATCGCCACACCTCGTAGGGTGCACCGTCATGAATTTTCTTGGGCTTCTGTGCTCTTTCTATTTGCTGAAGATCAGCCCCCTCAATAAAGAGATTGGATGTCTTTCTTGTGATCTATTCTTTCAGATATGTCAGGACAGCCAGGTGATCAGAATGCAGGATCAGTTTCTTAAGAAGCTGCACGTGGCATTGATGTAGAGGTATATCCATACCAGTGAATGGACATCACCCTCCCCTTGAATGCTTTATGCTCTAGACTGATTTCTGCATTGACTGTGTTCCTTCTGCCTTCTTCTAATATGCCTATAGGATTCTCTGTTGTGGTTAAGTTGCTGAGTCGTGTCTGAATCTTTT
>NW_011494755.1:3560150-3585448 GCF_000754665.1 Bison bison bison
GAGTGGGCTATGGATGACCTTCCTCTTCAAGTTTGTTGTCAGTCTGTGTTCCAGCCTTATTTTCATGTATGTACCTCAGAAATTCCAGTCATCACCCCAGCAACCCCTGAAGTACCTCTTTCAGGAACAGTGGAGATTTTTCTGGTTTCTTGCTTTGGAGGAGTTTCCCAAACATCTTTAGGAAAATTTGTTCATCTACTTCTAGAGTCCCTTTTCAGGCATATAAAAAGCTAGCATACTCTATAGCACATGAAACAGTTCAGTTAAATAATCTATATCTATATTCCACAGTTCTCTGTGCCCACAACCACAATGGGTATTCATTGTTTTATTATGTGATTAGGCTAAACACTGTTTGTGATGAGAAATAGTCGAGACTTGTCTCCACTCACGGGGCTACATTTTCGCTTACCTTCATTGTAAGGGTGAGTGTCTCAGGCTAGCCCAATGTGTCCAGGTCAGAGGGCATGTGCTTTGCTATGGAATTCCAGAGGTCACTCTCTGCCTTTGTCCTCGACACCAAAGCTCATGTCACTTGCATCATGCTGTGACATGAAACAATATTGCATCGTAGGGAGTGCATAATGGGGCTGTGTTGTCCAATTATCATGAGATTACCAAATACTTTTGCCTGGAAACTTGCCGGCAAGAGTGAACAGAGAGATGCCCCAAGCCACTTTCTCATCTTTATTCCTTAAGACTAAATGGCATTCCTAATATCCTCTGTATCTTTCTAGTTAAGTAAAAGGATGAGGCCTTTTTTTTTTTGGGAGGAGGGGCACAAAGAATGTGGCTAGTGCAGGAAATCAAGATTTTTTTTTAAAGCTAATTTGATGAGAATTAGTTTAAAAAGTCAAAAAGGTGGGGCAGAGAATACACTGGCTCGAAAAGGAGATGATGGATTTCTAGGAAATGGGAGATGGAGATAATTACCATATTGAAGAAAAGTTCTTGCTGGAATAAGAGTACTGAAGAAGTAACAAAAAGAGGCAAAAGAAAGCATTTTTTTTCTAGCACACAAGCTATGAAGCCCATCCTTTTTGGTACTGGAAATTCTGACATTTCTTGACTTCTCCCACTTTCTTGATTTTTTAATTCCAACAATGAATTCCCAAATCATCTTTCTTCATCTCTGTGTTTTCATCCTCCCCGAGTTATCTGTGTCCTTGGAAAGTTTAAAAACAAGTGGTATTTTCTTTTTTCTTTCTCTTTTCTCTTGGCGGACACACACAATGGGCTGCCTTTCCCCTTCTCTGTGTAAAGAATGGAAACAGAGTCAGCCGCCAGAGGAGCTCCATACGGATTGACATTCCTTGCTTCTGCTTTTGAAGTTAAGATGGTCACGAGAGAGAAAAATATTTTCGGTTCCAAGCCTAAGAAAAGGACATTCCTTTCCGTCTTGGCACTCTTGTTTTCATGGTGTTGATTTCTCTGCGAATCATCTTTGGTCCCATTAATACATCACATCTGAAAATGAAATCACTTGTTTAAGTTCTTTTCCTCACCACACCCTTGATTATAGACAAGGTGATGTTTTCTTAGATTTATCTGAAGTTGCTTAAGATATATTTTCCTGGCATTTTTTTTTTAAACCCTGGATCAGTTCCCATTGTTGATCAAGCACATTCAGAGTTTTCCAGAGCCCTGAAAGACCCATCCGTGAATTTTGTTCTGTTAAACAAGGAAGAAAAAGGGGAAAAAAAAGTTTCATTTTCACCTTGCTGTAGAGAAGGGAATCTCAGAGGAATCATTTTCCTTTCAGGAAGATTGGGGTTTGTAGGTTAAATTCCACATTACACAAATTCCCTGGTGACAAAGAAGCCATGCGATCAACAATCTTCCTTCAAAATGCACTTCTCAGTTGAAAGAGGAGGGGATTCCATTTGAAGCTGTTGATTAAGACATGAAGATAAGGTCTGAAATTGGTGGTGGCCCAAGGTCATTGGTAGAACGAATGGACCATTTGAAAATTATTAGCAGCTGGTTTAATAGACTTGTAATAACTACAGCTGTGTGAGAAAATCCACGCACAAGATATTTGGAATGTCCCCTTTGAGGTCCTTTCCTATTGTTCTAGAATGATCCTGGCATCCATTTAACAAAAGCACAGCTTCAATAGAAGATTAAGTAGCTTTATGCATGAGCATGTAATACAGGCTTTATTTGGTTTAGATTTTGGACCATCTTTGTATTTTTTTAATTTTAACTTAAAAAAAAATTCTGGCATCATTAAGCCTCTCACACAACCCCATATATCCCTGTGTCCCACATACTAAACCATGACTTCAGAGGCTCACAACATTTGAGAATTTTAATGGCTTGTCAGAGGAGTTCTCTTCCTTTTTACCTAACATTTTTTATTAAAAATATTTAATTTGTATCATAGGATTTATGGCGTTTAATTTGCCAAACTCCAAGGCAGTGAAGAAGACACCTGAAGAGATGCTATACTTTCTACAACCCTTTTCTTAAAACACAGTGTTGATTTCTGGTTTTATACAGCCTAATAGAGCTTGACCTTTGTAGCTGGAGGCAGGTGCACACACATGCATTCATGTGTGTGTGCCTATATAAAAATTTGGTCTGCAGAGAAATAACGCCTGTTTGCTCCCTGTGTCATCTGTACCTTGCTAACCCAGAGACTTGACAGGGAAGAGAAATACAGAGAGCATTCCACCGGCTTAGGAATTCCACAGCCATGAGTCACCCTGGCCTCAGGCTTCTTGCCTCTTTGCCTCATCCTATTCCTGCTTTCAGAGTCAGAGGTCTGGATCTCCAGTTCTTAACTCTGGAACTGGGAAAAGAGGTAGAAGATGATACAGCTGACATAAGGCTATCCTTATCTTAGAACAAATTTCCAACATATGCTACCAAGGCAGTAAAGTGTGGAAGTCAAGTTCATCTCGCCTTGTGTGTTGATTTGCTGAACTCTTCATCAGTGAGACAGGGCTTTCAGTACACACTACGTACATTTGTTCTCCACCACAACGCTATGAAGCACATGTGCTCTCTTACCCACAAAGGTCAAGTGACTTCCCCAAAGTCACAGTTGGTGGAAAGCCAGGACAAGGTCCCAAACCTTGCCTTCTGACCAGTCCTTTCCAGGACACCATGGATGACTCACCCATGAATGACAAATGCTTTGTAGGCTTTTAAAGGAAGTTGAGGATATTCAGGAGACATCCTCTAACCTTGTGAGAATGTATCATTGTGGAAGGAAATTGCCATGCTCTTCATAGAATAGTCCTTCTTGAAGCCAGTGACTCTGATGGCTTGCTGTGGCTTATGTGGAATGGATTTTGGTGATGATTAAAGACACGGTAAAGATTTGATAAGACAGTAGATGCCCACTGAAATAGTCAACAGTCCTGTCATAATGGTTTCCCTTTGCCTTCACTCAGAAGAGATGCACCCTAATTTATTCCCAAATTAATGTGTTTTGTTAGTTAGGCTCTGATGGAGGAGGGGAAGGGAAATGTAAGTGGTACTCAAGAGAGGGCAGGCCCCATCATTTCTAAGGGCCAGATGACCCGCTCTGTTGTCTAATCTTCACCATTATTATTCAGTAGATCCTATTTAGCAGATGAGAAAACGGAGGCTCGGAGAGGTTAAGTAATTGCCACGTGGTCACATCTGTGTTAGGTGTCAATGCAGGGATATGAACGCAGGTCAGCTGTGCTCTTGCCCTTGGGCAGTGCTGGTACAGACCTCTCTGAGATTGTTGAAAAACATGGTTCTGGTGTTTCTGGAGGACCAAGAAGTCCTTGAAAATAATGGCTAAGAATTACTGGTGACAGACTACGTGCCCAAGTAGTTTTTATGTATTACCTTACTTGATCCTCATTTGATACTATAATTCTGTAAATAGTACTATCTTTTTTAAAACATTTCTTTTTGCAGGTGAAGAAACGGAGGCATAGAGAGGGTATACAATTTACTAAGACCAGACAATAAGTAAGTGGGTACAAACCCAGGCAAGTATGCTCTGAGCCCATGCTGTTAACTGCCATGCTGGATGCTGCTGGGCAGGCCATTTGCCAGGTTCAAAACAGCCCTTGTTGGCCCAAGGTGTTTTTCAGCTGGATCAGCGCTGGGGTTGGTGCATTACAAAGCCAGCTTGACTTTATAGGTACAGAGGGTGTGCTTTAAGGCAGATCTTTGTATCTCTATTCTTATAGAAGATGTCAAGATGTTATTTTGGTAATCCATAAAACTTAATGTGACAGACTCTCCTTGAATGGAAGAGATCCCTAACTGGTTAGTCTTAAGGAAAATGTAAAGATATTGTAGGGCTGTAGGTCGAGGAAGTGGTGTGATTAGATTAGCATTTAAAAATCTTTTACTCCAGATGTTCAACTGCAGTAGAGGCTACCTCAAGGTGAATTACAGTGAAAACTCAATTGAATAAGTGCTTGGTTTTTGGACCCCCCCCCATTGTCCAATACAGTAGCCCTGAGCTATTTTGAGCATTTGAAATGTGCCTGGTCTGAATGGAGATGATGCTATAAGTCTCAAATAGACTAAATTTTTGAGACTTAATGGAAGAAAAATGTAAAATATCTCATGAATGTGTTTTTGTTATATGTTGAAATAATACTTTTGGGTATATTAGGCTAAATAGACTATATTACTGAAACTAATGACACCTATTCCTAGCTGCCAAAAAATTTAAAATTTCTATATCTGTGGCTTGCATTTATTTCTTTCTGACAGTGCTAGTCTAGGTAATTTCCTTGCTATCTTGGAAAATACATGAAAATGCCATTATCATATGTTGATGGAAGTACTATAGCTTGATGGAGTATCTCTGAGTACCATCCAGTTAAGTATTCCACCCTAAAGACTGTTGCTTCTTAAAGTTCTTGGATAATAGTCTACACCTTCATTGGCACTGTTCTTTTTAAAAATGCAGTTAAAAAATAACAATTTTTCATCAATCATTGAAAACTAACTCTTCTTGACAGTGTTGAATAAAAATCAACTTGGACCACATCTTGACAGTTACTTGCTGGGTCAGAAAGTGTTGACCAGGTGGTTAGATCAGCCCTCAGAGCATTAGCTTTTGTCATCTCTCCCTTCTAAATACTGTGTAGGTTTGACCACCTCCTCCTCACCTCCGGGACATCTTCCTGGCCAGTCCTACTTTGTCTCATCCCTGGACCATCTCAGCAGCTGCTTTAGGAGCATGTCTCTCTTCCTGCCCTCCTCGCTCCTCTAGAAGTCCTTCCTATTGCTGCCAAAATCATCTTGAGAGGATGTAGCTTTCATTATATCACATTCCCCTGATTAAGGATGGTAAGAGTTCCCTGATGCTCTCCCACTGAAGGGAGGGAGGAAGGGAGGGGCCTGACATTTGAGACTCCATCAACATCTTATTTCATCCCTATGAGATGGATATTTTTAGTTCCATTATACAGGTGAGGAAGCAGTTGAATATCTAGCCTGAGGTCAGGTGGTGGGCAGTAAAGCTAGATCCTAACTTCTAGGGCGAGATCCTTTTGTCTCTCTTTGCTCATACCTGGGCAAATTCTACTGACCCAGCTGGCTGCTTAGCTTTCAAGAACATTCATTATCAAACCCATGGACCCACTGTGTCCTTTGCTTTCCCAGCTGTTCTCATCATCTTTGTACTTGGAAACTGTACCGTAACAATCCACGGTTCATTATCAAGTGTTTAGAATTCTTTATTCTCTACTTTCTTTTCTGTTAGTCTTGTCCCAACTCTATTTTAACTTCCATGAGAAGGAGCATGGCTCACACCTACCTTTTGTCTCCCCATATAGCGCCTTTCATGCCCCCAACCACGTTTCTTTTTTCCCCCAGGTCTAGAACCATACTAGCCATCTAGGAGGCACTCAAGTGTTCAATAAATGTTTGGTGCTGGCACATGGTAGCTGGTCAATAAATGTGTTTTGGACTCAGTTGAAAATGATTTTTCTTTTAAATGAGGGCAGAGAGCTCCAGGTCAACGACTCCATTTTCACCCGCCTAGATGTGTGATGTAATGGTCTTGGCAATGAGAAGATACTTCTAAGCCAGACTTTACCTCATTGAGTCTCAGATTTCTCACCTTATCTCAGTTGTGGGATGAAGTGGTCATGACTGGTGTCCCATGTGTCTCCAGGGGGCTAATGGATTATGTTGCCTCTAATATTTCCTGCAGGGACATTTAAGATGTACCTGTTTTGAAGTATAAGATAAAGGGTGCAGTCCCTGGCGAACAGTCTTTGTCTTTCTTGGGCCGCATGGAACAAAACTGAACATTAGATGGAATGGTTTGTTAACTGGGTTCGCTGATTGATTAAAGTTTGTGTTCCAGCCGAACCTTGCCTTCTCAAGTGGTATGGGATGCACCTGCTCCCGTGTGAAGTTCCTGTCGAGAGCTAGCAAAGCATTGCCGCTGGGCCCATCTGCTAATAGGCAGTTAGTGTTCTGTGGTCAGTCTTGGCTGTGCTGCTTTTGTTAACATGCCCACATTATTATGTGGACACACATTAAGTATTTACACACCAAAGTGATCACACACCCACATGTTCCCTAATATGTGGGCTGACTTGTTGGACCTGGGGATTTTTTTTTAAGGGGAACTGTTTTGCTTGTTTATTTCTCTGAAAACACTCAAACTTTTAAAAAATCATCTGCAGCTCGTAAAACCGACATACTAATAACAAATATACAAACATTCTAGAAGCTGGAATTCAGGGAAAGTGAAAGTCCTTTTTAACTCCACTCCCAGAGAACACTTCACCGTGGAGGGTTTGGGGAATATATTTTCTCATTGTTTTCCTGTATTTATATACTAACATCATTGTTATTACCATCATTATTGCATTCTGTTGTGCAGCTAATTTTTTCACTGATTTATACCTGTGAAAATTCCTTAGAATTTTCCCCTAAGAATTCCTTAAGGAGAAGCACGGGCTTTGTAATGCAGGCCAAGGAGCTGGATGCCTGGGGTACTTAGCTTTGGAGACAAGAGAGCTTTGCCTACTCTGTACTGAACCTTGACCATCAGTGACCTCATTTCTGTTTAATATGTGGGTCTTCAAAGACATTTTTTTTGAGAAATTCCATAGAAATAAACTGTTTGGAGACCAGTTAGTTCTTTTCAATCCTGACATTTCCCATCCCTCCAATACATGAGCTTCCTGGAATACAGCAATGTTTTATGAGTGAAAATGGTATTTTGTAAGGACACTCTTCTTTGTCTGAAATTTCATTGCCAGAGGCAGGGACAGTATAAGGAACGTAGTAATGCGCACAAGGATGTGAAGGGAGGAGGGTGAAGGTAGAAACGTATCAGTAAGTTTCAAAATTTGCAAATCAGCCAGGAAGTCTTAAGACAAGGACAGCATTAAGATTAGGAAGGAGATAACTTAAATTTGAGAATACAGAGGGAAACCAACAGAAGGGTCCTGCTGATCTCCTGGTAGAACAGGCCCCCAATTCGTGGCCATGGAGGACTGAGGCTAAAGCCCATCTCTCATTGTGATGCTCAGCTCATGCATTAACATTCCACCTGCCCCCACCAGACACATGCTGCCCTTCGGTCCAGCCTGATGCCTTATTTTCTAGCTCCTGAGACACTTGCCCCCACATTTGCACAAGAAGGATGCATGTTACAATCCAAGTTCACATTTTTTGCATGGGGTTTTCTAATCTTGAAAATCTATATTGAAGTGTTGGGGTGGTGTTGTTTAGTTGCTAAGTCATGTTCAGTTCTTTTGCGACCCCGTGGACTGTAGCCTGCCAGGCTCCTCTGTCCATGGAATTCTCCAGGCAAAAATATTGGAGTGGGTTGCCTTCTCCAGGGGATCTTCCCATCCAGGGTTCAAAGCCATGTCTTCTGTGTTGGTAGGCAGATTCTTTATCACTGAGCCCCCAGGGAAGCCTATTAGAGTGTCTTATAACCAGTTTGTTTTCAACGGGAGGAAGAAGAGTATGTGGGTTCCAGAAACTGGCATGGGCTGAGGTTGAACCAAACAGACCTGGCTGCCAAGGAATTTATACTGCAGTGTAAGGAGACAGGCAATTAGGCAGACAGTGCTGTGTGGGAAATGCTTGGGAGGGTTAGGAACACCTAGGAAGGGTCTCAGCTCAGCCCTGCAGTGCTGGACAGGGTTTTCTGGAGAGAGTGGTTCTCACTGGGGATGATTTCCCCCAAGTGTCTCCAGTGAGACCAGCAGAAACACTTTGGTTGTCACTACTGGGGGGTGAATAGGGGAAGAGAGGGAGATGACACTGAAATCTGTTGGATGCAGGCCAGGGGTAATGCCAAGCATCCTCCAGTGCCCAGGACAGCCCTCCAACAACAAAATCTGGCCCCAGATGTCAGTGATGCTGAGGTTGAGAGACCCTGGTCCCAAGTGAGACTGAAAGATGAATGCAGTTCTGGGGGAGACAGGCGGTTCTGGGGGAGACATTTCTTCTGTATCCAGGGGAAAGAGTTATTTTAAAGGAGAAAGCAGGTTATGATGGAGAATGGTGCAGAAGTCACGGTTGAGTTACATAAGGAGTAGAAGTATTCTTTCATTGGTCCAAAGAAGGTCATTCCTGACCATGGTGCGTTTGTTTCTGCAGAATGGTAGTTACAATACCAGATGGAGAGGACTGAGGGAGAAGGAAGGAGCATGAAAGCAGCTTGTCTGTGAAAAGGGGGAATTCTTGGTAATTATGGCAATTACAGTTACATCTTCCTATATGCCAGCTACTATGCCAAATACTTTGTGGTCATTATCCAGATTATTCCACACAACTACCCTATGAAATGTGGATTTCTGTGTGTGGATGAGGAAATAAAGGTTTGGAGAATTTATATATTTGTCAAGAATTCATATAGCTCATAAGGCATAGAGCTGAGATTCAACCCGAGGTGGTTTTGACTGTACTTGTATTGTTTTCCCAGGGGAGAATATAGGTCAGGGGGACGTGGAGTGTGTAAGTGTGTTTGTGTGTGTTTTGAGGAGGGGTGAGTGGATAGGAGACTTTAAGATGGGAAAGACTTAGCTGTAATCAGAGAGAAATTGAAAATGCAGACTAGGTGGGCTCCCAGGTGAGGCAGGAAAGGGTTGGTCAGAGCCCAGGTCTTAGATAGAAAGGAGTGGAGCCTGCCTTCCATGGTGGCAAGAGAGGAGGGGGAGGATAGGTACCCATGGGCAAGATAAATGGAAAGGGAGACAGAAGCTGGAAACCTCTTCCACTTCTCAGACTGCAGACTATGGGTAAGTTTGAAACCATGAATTTGCAGGTATACCACTGCAGAGTAGGGAGACAACATTGAGTAACACAGATCCAAGGCTGAGATTCTTCTAGATGGTTATAGGGAAAGACATTGGTTTGAGCCTCTTAATTTGATTTCAGGAGGTCATCCTTATAGTTTTCCACCCACTTGCTTAAAATTCCTTTAAGGAGGAGATAGAGTATAGCTTCAATACATGGATGGAGCAACCTGTTGCTTCAGACTTGATTATATGCAGATATAATCCATGAAAAATTGTCTTTCTGACCTTAAAGCTGGAGTTCCTGAAATTACTAGATAGGGATCATCTGACATTATTGACTTAAGGAAAGAAAGGAAAGGAAAGTGAAGTCTCTCAGTCGTGTCTGACTCTTTGTGACCCCATGGACTGTAGCCTACCAGGCTCCTCTGTCCATGGGATTTTCCAGGCAACAGAAATCCACTGGAGTGGATTGCCATTTCCTTCTCCAGCAGATCTTCCTGACCCAGGGATGGAACCCAGGTCTCCCGCATTGTAGACAGACGCTTTACCATCTGAGCCACCAAGGAAGTCCATTATTGACTTAAAGAGTCATTAAAGAGTCAAATTGGGAAGAAAATGGAATGCCAGGGTTGGCAGAAGAGTCAATATTCTTGGTGAACTGAGGTACAAACCACTGGTAACTAACAATACCTTGCCAGCTCACTCTGGTGCTTGACATTTCATGGTGGTTTTAAATGTTAAAGTAATAACATCTGTTGAAAGAAAAATATGTTAAATTATGAAGTAGAAAGTGTCATTCACCTGGGCCCACACTCAGGTGAATTATCTGGTAAATACTAGAGACTTTATCTCATATTTTCCAATTGTTATGTTTCTCTGTTTTCTTGTACAAGTGCATTGGCTAGGATTTCCACAATGCTAAGTAATAGTGATGATCCTTGTCTGATTTTTATTTGAATTTTTATAATGTATTATTATTAAGCATGCTGCTGAGTTTTATATATATATATATATATATAAAAATGTTTATATATATCTTACTAAAACATTTTAATGATAAATAGTTCTGGAATTTCATCAAATGGTGTCCAGTCCCTCTATGTTGATGAAATCATTTTTTTCTTCTTTGACTTCCTAATATGGTAGAATATAGATTTTCTTTTTCGGCTGTGCATGGCTTCTGGGATCTTAGTTCTCCAACCAGGGGTTGAACTGCGCCCTCAGCAGTGACAGTCTTAACCCCTGGACCACCAGAGAGTTCCCTAGATTTTCTTGTACTGAAATACTGCCTTCCTGTAGTGAAGCCCACTTGAGCATGGAGTGATATTCCTCTAATATGCACCTGGATTTTATTGTGAATTTTTTCCCTAATGTTTATAAGTGCATTGGTCTACTTTTATTATTTTTATATTACTATTTATTGTTTTGGCAGTGAGCTTTGATATTTATGCTACACTGCAGTGTGTTTGGAGATAAATTGGTGAAACTCGTATGCTTTAGACTTTGGACCAATTTAAAAATCATCTGATATACTGAATTTTTGAAAACCCTTCTCTGATTGGGTTTCTTTTCTTGGATTAATTTTGGTAATGTATGTGTTTCCAGACAATCATCTCTGACACTTAGGTTTACAAATATTATTATGAGTTGTATATAGTAATTTTTAAATTATATTTTATTTTCATTTACATTCACGGATGTTTTCTGCTTATTATTTTTTTATATTTGTGTTTTGCCTTCCCTCCTCTTATTAGGCTAGATAGTGGTTTTTATTTAATTTTGCACAGAATTGCATTTTTAAAAAATAAGTGATTACTCAGTCAGTTTTATTGGGGTTTTTTTTGACTCCTGATTTTTTTATCTTTATCTTAATTAAATTCTTTCTTGCTGTTTTTCTTGAGTTAGGTGTTTAATTCATTTAGTCTTATTTCTTGATTTACAGGAAGTATTATTATTTCTTCATAATTTTCATAGAGCTATGAAATTTCCTCTGAGTACAGCTTTTCTAAATTCTACATTTTACATAATAAGATTTTTAAAGTCACATTCTGTAGTTGAGTTTTTGTTTCTGGTTATCCTGATTGTTTAAAAGAATGTTAACGATTTTTTTTCAAGTGTTTGGAATTTCTAGTTTTCTTATATCCCCAGGTTTTGCTGCAGTGTAAATAGAAATGATAGGCTACTTTTTTTCTATTTGTAATTTATTATCTCTTAATTCTGGCATTATAGACACTTGTAAGCCTCCATGGGCATTTGAAAACCTTTGTAAATGTGTCATGCTGCTGCTGCTGCTGCTAAGTCCAATCAGTTGTGTCCGACTCTATGCAACCCCATAGACGGCAGCCCACCAGGCTCCCCTGTCCTTGGGATTCTCCAGGCAAGAACACTGGAGTGTGTTGCCATTTCCTTCTCCAAAGCATGAAAGTGAAAAGTGAAAGTGAAGTCTCTCAGTCGTGTGCGACTCTTAGCAACCCCATGGACTACAGCCCACCAGGCTCCTCCATCCATGGATTTTCCAGGCAAGAGTTCTGGAGTGGGGTAAATGTGTCATACTTGCTTGAAATGAAGATGTGCTTCCTGTTTACACGATACAGAATTTGAAATGTATCTCAATTTTATTAATTCTGTTAATTCATTCTATCCTTAGTTTTCTTTCTCCATTTAACATATTAAGAACTTACATCTGTTTCTTCTTGTATCACCTTTTTTTTCTTTCTCCAGTTGGTGCTGTTGGAGGCATAAATATTCATGATCAATCTTCATTGTGATTTTTTTTACATAATTTTTTACATTATTAAATATTCACATTTGGGGTTTTTTTTTTTGGCTATGCCACGTGGCATGTGGGATCTTAGTTCCCTGACCAGGGATCAAACTTGTACCCCCTACAGTGAAAGGTGAAGTCCTAACCACGGGACAGCCAGGGAATTCCCTAAATATTCACTTTTAAACCTTTAAAAATAGAATTTATTTTCCTTTACATTTGTTGTTATTTTCTCTTTCTATTTTTACAAAAATTTGAAGCTAAGCTTATAGGCTTTTTTATCTTGAATTGAACCATGATTAATATTTATCAATATCCCTACTTTTCTTTTCTTGATATACATTGACCATAATTTTAAAGCATTTGTGTCATTTTGCTATATGTGTGTCCCTTGTAGACAAAATGCATTTGGAGTTTGTTTTTGAATCTAGTCTTGGAATATTTTCCATAGTCGTTGTCCAGTTCACATTTATGGTTTATCTTCTGTACTTGATTCTAATTAATTTTTTGCATGTACTTGTGTATTTCTATGCACTTTCCTTTGTTCTCTGTTTTTTACTCCATGGGCTGTGTTTTCTTTGATCAAAAAGAAATTAAAAGCTATGTAGTCAATTTTTATTTTTATTATTAATTAAAATTTTAACTTTAACATCTCTGTTTATAAACTCTAGAAAGAATGCTATCACATATTTGTATATATCCTTCTGTGAGACTTGAGAATGTTCTCCCACATCCGTTTATCTTCTAAGGCTTCTTCACCCCCACATCTTTATTTTTGTTGTTATGTTTGAGGATTCCCAATTCTATATAATTTTATTGTTATTATTATATGGAATAACCTATTGTTATTATAATTGTTCCCCTGAAGGGATTGTAATTTTGTTTTGTAATTATTATAAATTGATCAGTCTTTGTTTTTAATGTAAGTGGATTCAGTGTTCACATCCTTTCCTTACCTCTAAATTCCCTGTTCTTGAGATCTTGATTTTGAACTTTCCCTTGGATATACTACATCACTGAATAGAAATAGATTCTGAAGAAAACTCACTAAGTGCTGCATTCTCTTACCATGCTGATTGGAAAATGTGGGTTTTTTTATTATTACTTTTATACATGGTTGCAAATTCAGTTGGGAAATGAATACTCTGATCATGCTCTTTCTCTGTAGACATCCACTCACTTCTTTCCATCATTGAAAGTTACTGGCAAGACCTCTGTGGCTGTCTGGACTTATCTCCCTGCAATTGACTAAAAATCTTGACTTTATGGAAATCAGTGTTTATCCTAGAAAACTGTAACTTTACCAGAATGTCTCAATTTTGATGATTCTGTTACTTTTCTTTGGAACGTCAGATATTCCTTTATTTCAAGGAAGTTAGTTTCCATCACGGATTTGAGCATCTTTTGTTTTGCTGTCTACTTCGAGAATACCTTTTATCTGTATGTTGGGTCTCTGTTTTCAAGCCCTCTTATCTGTCATCTTCTCTGTTTGCTTTCATCTACTTGTCCTTTTCCTCTGCATTTTGTGCAGTGTTTTGAAGACTGTTTTCCATATCATCAACTCTGTTTTTGGTTTGTGGATTTTGCCTCTTATTACTTTAATGTATTTATTGGTTCTGCAGTGATATTATTTTTGTTGTCAGTTTCTTTCTTCAACTGCCAGCTTCTCTTTTATCTCATTCTGATGTTTGATCACCTTATCTTTGATATCTTCTTTTATATTATCTGTTGTTTTATATAATATTCTTCTGTGCCCTGTTCTTTCAAAATAGATTGTTCATTGGTCTTTTCCATGCCATGTTTCTTTTGCTTTTTTTTGACCTCAGTTCATTTTTTCCTAACTTATCTTTAATTAGGATATACCTCTGAGAACTTTCTTTTGCCTTCCAAGTAAGGAGGGTAGTATCTTAAATTTCGTTCTGAAGTCCTGCTTAATTCTGCTTTCACAACCTGAATCTGGGTGTTGATGGCTTGTCTTTCTTCTGTAGCCTTCAGCAATCTACAAAGGTCCTGGCTAGATGCGTTGGTACTACACAGTTGATGAACTCTGTGATTCTAAGTTTTAAATCCTGCTTTTGATTTGAGGGTCCCAGTAGATCTACTGGTTTGGGGTGGGCAATTTTTTTTCTTTGTTTATATTTTCCTCTTTCTTTTCCTTTACTCGAGCCTTTGTTTGTAATTTGAGACAGTTAGCCACCATTTTTTTTTCTGAAAGTCCCTTGGTCAGCTGAAAGCACATACCCTTCTTTTGAGGGATTTCCAAACACATTTATGTTTTCAAATGTTGATTCTTACAATGGATTTAATTCAGAACTGCGGCTTTAGGGTGATAATCAAATAACCACTCCAAGTTTGAAAGTGTTTTCTAGTAAGATTTTGTTTACTAAGAAAGCTTCCTGTCATGGAAGAGTCTAGGGTCCTCAGGATTTACCCAACTCTTTGTATTTTTTGGATGAAATACTCCAATTCTTTCCTTTGTGGATTGCCACATCCCACTTTAGAAATATCAAGGACACCATGTCATGAACGGTTTGAAATTATTCAGCGAGATGAATATCAGTATCAGCATTGTCTTGGCCACAGTGTTCATTCTTTCACAGATATTAACTCTGTTTTTTATGGGTGTGCTCTTACTAACTTCTAATGCTAGATTCTACAACTTAGTATTTTCCCAGTAATTGCTAAATAAGAAGTGAAATATTTGCAAACACTAGTCCTCTCCTAGGCTCTTTAAAGACTGCATAGCTATTATCATATTCACTCAATCAACAGCCCTTGTAAGTAAGATTCCCAGTGCGAAGAGAAGGAAACTCAGCATTTTAGCTGGTGGTCTCAGGGACTGGAAGGAAAAGTTGAGCTTCATCTTAAAACTGGAGTGAGCATCAGAATCACCCTGAGGGCTTGTTAAAAATATGGATTGTGGGCCCTACCCCAGAGTTTCTGATTCACTGAGTCTGGAGTGGAACATGAGAAATTCCATTCTTAATGAATTCTTGGCGGATGATGATATTGCTGGTATAGGGACCTCTCTTTGAGAATCATTTACTTAAAGGATGAAAATTACGTGGATCTTCAAAATGTCCATGCAAGTATTCTATGGGAAGAAAAACACGGACAAACATGGAGATCTCAGCATCTTCCTGATTTCTAAGTCATTCTTTTCATTATGATAAGGGACCCTTTCCTAAGAGATTTTACAGGGAATATTTGAAAAGTTAAAGATGATTTCTGGCCTTTTGGATACATTTAGCTTTTTAAAAATTTTTAAATTTATTTTTGGCTGTTCTGAGTCTTTGTTGCTGCACATGGGCTTTCTCTGTTTGCTGCGAATGGGGACCACTCTAGTTTCGGTACGCGGACCTCTCATTGCAGCGGCTTCTCTTGTGGAACATGGGCTCTAGAGAGCCTGGGCTTCTGTAGATATAGCGCCTGGGCTCAGTGGTTGTGGCTCCTGGGCTTAGTTGCTCCGTGGCATGTGGGATCTTACTGGATCAGAGATCGAATCTGTGTCTCCTGCGTTGGCAGGCAGATTCTTTACCACTGAGCCAACAGGGAAGTCCACATTTAGGTTTTCATATCCAACAAATGGATAGAGAGATCTATTAGGAATATAGATAAATCTATATACTTAATATATATGGTATTAGTAAACATGGTGAAATATTCTAAGTTGTGGTTGGTTCTAGGACATGAAAACATAATTTGGAGTGATGGCTTCACCAATAGTCTGGAATTATCAGTCTGAGCCACTTACTAGCTGTGCCACAAGAAGAAAGCTTTCCTGCCAGTCGTTTGGAGGACTGACTGCTCTTCCCCTTTGTTTAAATGAACTGACCCTGATATTTCCAGATACCCCTAAGACTCATTCAGCCAGCCTCTTCAGTGACTTTGTTGGCAGAGCACATTTTCCATAAGAAACAAGACGATGTTTCTCATGGGGTAGATTTGGCGGGCATAAAGCTACTACATAACCTTGTTCTGATTCCACGAGGTTGGATTCTGAGGGAAGATAATTCAGTGTTATAGCTCTCGTCCTTCTGTGTATACCTTTGTCAGCAACTTTCAGTCTTCCAAATGTGTTTCCAAAGCAGGGGCACACTGTTTGCATGCCTAAGAAGATCTTTGAACAGTCAAACTGCAGACGATGGATTTTGCACCTTTTCAGTTAAGCTCCTGAGTATAGAATTCAGAGTGGAGGAGACACTGAGGGTTATGCTGGAATCTGCCTCCTCAGTGAAGAAACACTCCTGTTAGTGAGACTATATGGAGCATGGACTTCAAGTGTGAATAGCTATTAATGAACTGAATAACATTTATAGAGCATTTTCACTGCTGATTTCCTTTCCCAAATTATGGAATTCAACAGATTTTTTTCCCCCCCTGCTCCAGAGAATATGTTCCAGAAACCTTGGGCAGACTAATTTTCCTGAGACCTTCAGTTTCACAAGCTGAAAAATGAAAATATTGGGCCATGTTGGACTAAATGGTCTTTGAGATCTCCTCTCATAATTTATTGTTTCCATATTTTTAGAGAAGCCAAGGATAGAAAATCCTAAAGTGTTAGTCCACTCAGTCATGTCCAACTCTTTGGGACCCCATGGACTATCACCCGCCAGGCTCCTCTGTTCATGAAATTATCCAGGCAAGAATACTGGAGTGGGTTGCCATTTCCTTCCTCCCAGGGGATCTTCCTGAACCAGGGATCAAACCTGGGTCTCCTGCACTGCAGGCAGATTCTTTACCCTTTGAGCCACCAGGGAAGAGGTTGAGAAACTCTGCTTTTGTCTAATGTTGTTATATTGCGTTGGCCAAAAAGTTCATTCAGATTTTTCTGTACCACCTTACAGAAAAATCCTGAATGATTGTTTTGACCAACATGATAGTTCCCTCTACTGAAAAGGTTTATACAGTTTTGAGCTACAGGGGAGAATGGTTCCTCTGGGTTTCCAGAATCTTTGCAAACAAGAATTGAAAGGTTTTTTGGTGGAGTGTAGGCAACCAGACTGGAGAAGGAAATGGCAACCCACTCCAATGCTCTTGCCTGGAAAATCCCATGGATGGGGGAGCCTGGTAGGCTGCAGTCCATGGGGTCGCACAGAGTTGGACATGACTGAAGCGACTTAACAGCCGCAGCAGCAGGCAACCAGACAGTCTAGTGAAGACCCAGGTGATGATTCCAGGTGTCACATCAGTTCAGGGGAGCTGAGCAGTGTTAGAAATACGTGGTGGAATGGTGTCACCAGAGTACCTTCTCCCATTTGATGCTTTTTGTTTCCTTATTTGGCTGCACGGGGTCTTCGTTGCTGCATGTGGCCTTTCTCTAGCTGTGGTGAGCGGGGGCTACGCTCTGGTTGTGGTCTGCAGGCTTCTCGTTGCAGTGGCCATGGACTCTAGAGCGCGAGCTCAGTAGTGGTGGCACATGGGCTTAGCTGCCCTAAGGCGTGTGGAATCTTTCCAAACCAGGGATAGTCCAGTCCCCTGCATTGGCAGGTGGATTCTTACCCACTGGACCACCAGGGAAGTCCCTCAGATAGTGAGGAAAAGTAAGATGGCCACTTCATATGACGAACAAGTGGGAACTTAGAAGTCTTCCTATCTCAGTCGTCAGCCAAGCACTGTGATGTGGCTTCATGAACTTTATTAGCTGACTGGGGGCAGGATCATATGGTGCTAAGTTTTATTTTGCTTTTCTGGTCATGGAAGCTCTCTGGAATTGCTTAGGTTCCTAAATGTTTAGTTTGTGTTGGTACCACTGGTTTAATTTCCTCCTGGAATGCAGGCATGCGTACACTCATTCATCCCACAGGTCATGTCAGGGAGGGCCAGATCTACGCTGGACCCTGAGGATATAAGAACCAGAAGGAACATAGTACTTATCCTTTGAAGAGTGATTTTGATTAGCCTGGGGTCCCATCACTTTGAGAGAAGATATTTTTTTATGTTGGAGAAGAGAAAGTGTGCATGATATTTTTCATAGAAATTTTAGTTGGACGCCGTGTGCTAACTGCAGGACTTGACGATTTTTAATGATGTTAAGCCCTTATCCACAAAACCCATAGGGTCATCATCAGTGCAAGGGGCTTATCACTAAAGAAAGATGGACCAGTAGCATGCCTTAATGTTGGATTTTTCTTGAAACATTTATAGTAAAATGCCCAAATCAGAAAAATAAAATTATAGGACAGGAAGGCTGCTGAGGTCATTTTGAATCATAGAATCATAGAATATTTGAGCTTGCTGATCATCTAGTCCAGAGTTTCCCTGGCCAGGGCCACATGAAAGGCTTATGAAGGCAGGTGGCTTATATTCAGAAACTGAAAATACCTCAAGACCACTCGTGACAGGGTTTCCAGCCTCCCCATTTTTGTCATTTTGGACCAGATCATTATTTCTTACGGGGTTTGTCCTGTGCATTGTAGGATATTTAGCAACATCCCTGGCCTCTCCCCATTAGATGCCAGTAACACCATCTCCTCAGCCAGTTGTGAGAACCGAAAATGTCTCGAAATATTCCTGGGCTGCAGTCTGTGGGGGCAAGATTGCCCCTTCTTGCGACCACTGCTCTATGACAGCGTAGGACAGAAGAAGACTCTAACTCTCATGGCCAATATTTTTATGTTCGATTGGAATCCAGTCATTCCTAAGGTCTGCTTCATTCATTCATTTGTTCATTCATTCAACGCATTTGCTGAGTACCCGTGGTGTGAATTGTCTCCAGTGCTGAAAATACCCATGTAAATAGACAGCCTGCTCTCAGGCCTCTGTTCTTGCAGAGGGAGACCCCACAGGTGTCATAGCCGCAGTGAAGCAACTTACAAGGCAGCATACCATGGTAGAGAGGATGTGAGTACGGTCAGAGTGGTGGATGGGGACTCGGTTTCATGGGAGTAGGGAAAGCAGGCTAGTTAGATGGACTTGTGAGGAAGCTCCTAGAACTTTGAGCCCAGAACTGCATGAGGAGGAGTCAGCCATATAAAACAGGGCATTTATTTGTCTCTGAGTAGAATAAAAAGTGAAGGATGAGTTAAATCAGAAAAAAATCTTTCAAACTGTAAGAAGAAAATTTTATAAAACCCTCCCATTGTACAAAAAGGTTGACTATCATAGTCTAATCTATCATAGTCTAATCTCTTCATTTAGCGAATAGTCCAAGTAAATGCTTCCAAAGACTTGTTCAAGGTGAAGGTGGCAGGAGAGGTTGTCACACCTGCTGAGAACGAATTCTTTTACTTGTTGGAGAGGCATTTCTGTATCCTTGTCTTTTTTTTTTTTTTTTTGAGCAGCTCGATAGTGAATAAGCTGAAAAGTTTGTTGCAAAGTGAGATTTATCATTAAGGATTTATGGAATGTGGGGCTTGGTCAAGTACCTGAGCCACTGTAGTGTTTTCACATGGTGATAAAAAAGAAAATTCTGTTGTGTTGGCAGACAAATGTCTTAACTTTCTGCTTAGAAGTTCTTGAGGTGCAGCAAGTAAACTTACTTGGTGAGAGTAGATTGAAGATTACAAGAGAAAAGAAATTCCATCAGTTCAGTTCAGTTCAGTCGCTTAGTCGTGTCCGACTCTTTGCAACCCCATGGACTGCAGCACGCCAGGCTTCTCTGTCCATCACCAACTCCTGGAGCTTACTTAAACTCATGTCCATCGAGTTGGTGATGCCATCCAACCATATCATCCTCTGTCGTCCCCTTCTCCTCTCACCTTCAATCTTTCCCAGCATCAGGGTCTTTGCCAATGAGTCAGTTCTTTGCATCAGCGTGGCCAAAGGATTAGAGTTTCAGGTTCAGCATCAGTCCTTACAATGAATATTCAGGACTGATTTCCTTTAGGATAGACTGGTTGGATCTCCCTGCAGTTCAAGGGACTCTCAAGAGTCTTCTCCAACACCACAGTTCAAAAGCATTAATTCTTTGGTGCTCAGCTTTCTTTATAGTCCAACTCTCACATCCATACATGACCACAGGAAAAACCATAGCCTTGACTAGACGGACCTTTGTTGACAAAGTAATGTCTCTGCTTTTTAATATGCTGTCTAGGTTGATCATAGCTTTCCTTCCAAGGAGCAAGCGTCTTTTAAATTCATGGCTGCAGTCACCATCTGCAGTGATTTTCGAGCCCCAAAACATAAAGTGTCTCACTGTTTCCATTGTTTCCCCATCTATTTAAATTCCTTAGCTACCATTAAAAATATATATATTCCTAATTCTTGCTGCTGCTGCTACTGCTGCTAAGTCGCTTCAGTCATGTCTGACTCTGTGCAGCCCCATAGACGGCAGCCCACCAGGCTCCACCGTCCCTGGGATTCTCCAGGCAAGAACACTGGAGTGGGTTGCCATTTCCTTTTCCAATGCATGAAAGTGAAAAGTGAAAGGGAAGTCGCTCAGTCACGACCCCATGGACTGCAGCCCACCAGGCTCCTCCATCCATGGGATTTTCCAGGCAAGAGGACTGGAGTGGGGTGCCATTGCCTTCTCCATCCTAATTCTTGGGTATCTGCCAAATCCATACATAAACACATAGTGTGTTTTTCCTGTTTTCCTGGAATAAGGGTGGGAGAACCAGTGGTCTGAATGGGCTAGTTGGTTAGTTTAATAAGAGGGAAGACAACCTTCTAATGATTTCTGATTGAGATGGAAACCAAGGGGAGAAAGAAAAAAGTCACAATCTTCATGAACAAGAGGACTTCAGAGTGTTCACAATTCATGATTCACACAAGCCCAGCCACTGTTTACCTTTCTAGAAAGCAATCTGCTTAGGGCTTTCATCCTGACAGGTAGTTAGATCAGGAACTAGGGTGTGATTATATTTTGTCAAATATAAGAAAGACTGGAAAGGTCATTGCAGTGCGTGAGTCAGGGCTTTGTGTACCACAGATGGAGGCATTCTTGGGGCAATTCTCATTTAAAGAAGCGACTTGTCTGAATTTTCTGAGCAAACCATGAGCACAAAGCCATGAATAAGTCTTGCAGGGATTAAATTGGGATTTTTGTGGGCTTTCCCTCAAATACAAGAGGTTCTTATACTTCCGTATACTTTCAAAAGCCATAGATCCTTTCATTTTGTTTTGTTTTTCACCAAAAGTAATAGGGAGCAAGGTAAGTTGTTCAAATGGTTTCTGGATTCATTTACTCTGTGTGTGTGCTCATCTCAGTCGTGTCTGACTCTTTGTGACCCCATGGATAGTAACCTTCCAGACTCCTCTGTCCATGGGATTTTCCCAGCAAGAATATTGGAATGGGTTGCCATTTCCTTCTCCATTTCACTCACTGAAACTGTAGAATTTAGACTTGGTGGAGTTGGCCAGACTTCCTGGGCCAGGCACAGATCTGGCCCTGAAGACATGCCCAAGGCCTGTGGTCACAGAGACCTTCAAACCCACAGAGGAGCTGCTCAGAGCGTGGTTTGGTCTTTCATGATGTGGAAGATGTCTTTGAATGCAGCTTGTGCTTACTCTGCGTCTTAATCAGTTCTGTAATGAAGACCCAGCAGCATATCTGCAACTTCCCTTTAATTTTACAATTTTTATAATGAGAGTTCTTGTAGTGTGCAAAGTGCCTGTGGAAATGCAGCCAGCATTCTGAAGAGTCTATGAAGGATCACCGTGATTCTCTGTCTCCGCCACTGGGGCGAGGTTTGGCTTTAGAGGCAAGAAATCAGGTCTTTCTTGGTCTCCAGGCTCAGACAAGAATGTCTTCAGAGTTTCCAAGGAACTTCCAGATGGACTCATGACATTTCAGAGAATTCATTCAATCCAGAGAATAGTTTTCTGTCATTTGGAAGAACAAAATGAGCCAGGATCTCATTTGTCATGGTTGCCTTTTGAGAATTTTAGCATGTGGAGGCGTCTTCATTTGTTTTGTTTCTCAAGGAGAATATTGTTGAGACGCTTCTCAGAACAGGATTTATCTGGCGAACTGCAGGTTCCCCTTCCCAGACAATGAAGTCTAAAGCTCCTGAGATACCACCCTGCTTCCTCCCTTTCTTTTCTAGTCCCTTCTCTCCTCTTTTATCTCCTTGTTCAAATCACACGCTTCCTTTTCTAAGGACAGGAGAGCTGGCAGGCTGCCTATTGGCCTGTTGGCCTCAATTAGCCTTATATCATTGCAAAGGAATGCATGAATTCTCCAGAAGGTATGTACTATCTCTTTCTGTATTAGACACTCACTACCTGCTTTCATAACAGATCACTCAGAATGGCTTCTTGTTTATATATCTGATACTTTTGGGGGGGGGGGGTCACTTGGATTAAATCATCTCATTTGAATAATGATCCCCAAGGTACCTGTTATGAAATATTACTCCAACATGCTCTGTAAAACTTGAAAACTTGATTCAGGAGAACAAAGCTAAAATAAGAGAGAACCTGAAGACTAGCATCCTTGGTGGGGAGGGGGCTGGGGTTATTAACCTGCAGACTGTCTGTTTCAGACTTTGTCCTGGAGATGCACCAGGCCAACCACGTGAAACAGAGGCCATCCATGGGCATTGGCAGCACTCAGGGTCACGTAGTATTTCTCTGCTGCTATTTAAATTCTGTCTCATCTTGAGGGTTACATATGTGACTGCAAATTAATCCTTTCTCTTCTGAAAATTTGGTTTTGAGGAACAGCTGTGTCTCCCTTCTGAATTCCTTAATTATCTATCCTTCCTGATATGTTAAAGCTTTCATTAGTGTGGTGAATTGCCAAGAGCACACAGAACTGCTTAGATCATGTAGCAAGCAGTATAAACATTGGGTAGGACATTTGAAGACACCACACGGTGAGCCAGAATCTATAGTTGTACCAAATGTGGGATTGATGGAGGTAGCTTGTTGAAAGTTCTTTGTTGGTTTATTTTGCTGGCTTATTATTTTGTTAAATCACTGTACCATAGGAAGAATATGTATGTCATTGGTAATTATTCGGAAGTGTTGTAACAGAACTCCTGTTAAATTTGGAGGGCACATGCCCATGTCTGAGTTCAAATTAAATCAAGAAAGTTATTTTATATCTACATAAACATATGTATATATGTATGTGTAGAGAACAAGCACCCTATGATATATGTGTGTGTATATGGGCATGCACGGGCTCTGGTGTGTGTGTGTGTGTGTGTATATACACATATTCTGTATTTGCATTTGTAAGTATGGTTCCATAACAACTGTTTCTGAAAAGATGTTTTACCTCCATTTCTTGGAACACTCCTGGTTGGAAAGATGCTTTAAATGATTTTTAAATTATTAGCACTGCCACTTGGACTATGACAAGGGTAAATGATAAGTAGTGATACACAACACACCTTGTTGCTGAAAGTAGCAACCCACACATACAAGTGGATTAGTGATTTTTCCCCCCCTCATTTTTCAGCCTAAGCATGAAAATTCTTCTTTCTTCCCAAACCACGTTCTTGGGGCTTGAAATGAAAGGTGTTAACCTCCCAAAACATCCCTCAGCTCTTTAACCTCCTCTTAGCAACAGTTTCTGATCTCAAATACATTTGCATTGTGGAATGATCTTTTAAGTTTCTGATTTTTCTGTCTTCCAGCTGAACAGTTCCAAAGTTTATGCCTTCCACTACCTGACCTTGGGTAATTGGTTTTTCCATTCATAGGAAAGGAGAAAGTAAAAGCACAGACAACAGGTGCTCACTAAAGCCTTTTCTTAAGAGTTATGATTCAGGAGAACTGGGAAGTTCAGCGTCTTATAAATGAAACTGGGTTTCTGGAGTGGACAGAGGAAAGGCATCTTACGGTGTTTCTGGTTCTATTTCTCAGAGGCTTTGAAGCATATAATTAGTTGCTCCTGAATCCCTGTGGCTGCAGTGCTTCACGGCTTTATTTCTGGTCTGCAGTCCTTCAGTCCGGGAACAGTGTAGGTCCAGACAACGCCTGCACGTTTTCACATGGACACTTCCTGGAGACAGTTGGGATTTTGACTTGAAAATACTCATGCTGCATGCAAGCTTGGGGAACAGTGCTCCCCAGCCTGACCCGGGTGCAGGTTGGTGGGGGCAGGATTGTGGAAGCACCCTCCAGCAACCCAGGGTGCCTCCCTTCTCCTTTTGGGTCTGAGCATGAGTGGGGAGGACCCAGGATGAACCCCTGGAATGTAACCTTTCACTTTCACAGGAGGAAAACAGAGGCATAATGGGCCCCTGGGAATTCTAAACACAGAACATGTTTGGGCAGATGGTAGAAATTAAAATGGGTGATTTTAAAAAATTGAAGTATAGTTGATTTACAATGTTGTGTTACTTTCTGACATACAGAAAGCAATTCAGTTATACATATATATATATATATATATATATATATAATATATTCCTTTTCAGATTCTTTTCCATTAGAGTTTATTATAAGATATTGGACATATTTCCTTGTGCTGTACAGTAGGACCTTGTTATTTCATATATAGTAATTTGCTAATCTCAAACTCCTAATTTATCCTTCCCCCCACTCCCCTTTCCCTTTTGGTAACCATAAGTTTATTTACTATGTCTTTGAGTCAATTTGTTTTGTAAATAAATTGACAATTACTGTTGTTAAGATTGAGAAAGAACAGCCACTGGCCATTCTTTCCATTTCCCTGTTCCCAAGTGTGTATTGCCAACCTTTCACAAGATCTCTGGATTTTCCTTAAAAATGTCTTCAAGAGTTTATCCAACATGAAAGTTGGGTTTTGGGTTTTCCATCAAAACCCCACCTCGTGAAACACCCAGCCTATAAATGTAAAGTGAACAAACCAACCAAGGGTAATCAGTAGTAATGCAAAGTCATGGAAAATTGGAATAGTCTAGAGCCTAGACCATTCAGGTATGACCTAAATCAAATCCCTTATGATTATACAGTGGAAGTGAGAAATAGATTTAAGGGATTAGATCTGATAGATAGAGTGCCTGATGAACTATGGACGGAGGTTTGGGACATTGTACAGGAGACAGGAATCAAGACCATCCCCATGGAAAAGAAATGCAAAAAAGCAAAATGGCTTTCTGGGGAGGCCTTACAAATAGCTGTGAAAAGAAGAGAAGCAAAAAGCAAAGGAGAAAAGGAAAGATATAAGCATCTGAATGCAGAGTTCCAAAGAATAGCAAGAAGAAATAAGAAAGCCTTCCTTAGCAATCAGTGCAAAGAAGTAGAGGAAAACAACAGAATGGGAAAGACTAGAGATCTCTTCAAGAAAGTTAGAGATACCAAGGGAATATTTTATGCAAAGATGGGCTCGATAAAGGACAGAAATGGTATGGACCTAACAGAAGCAGAAGATATTAAGAAGAGGTGGCAAGAATACACAGAAGAACTGTACAAAAAAAGATCTTCACGACCCAGAT
>NW_011494755.1:3585548-3597426 GCF_000754665.1 Bison bison bison
TCAAATCCTGAAAGATGATGCTGTGAAAGTGCTGCACTCAGTATGCCAGCAAATTTGGAAAACTCAACAATGGCCACAGGACTGGAAAAGGTCAGTTTTTATTCCAATTCCAAAGAAAGGCAATACCAAAGAATGCTCAAACTACCGCACAATTGCACTCATCTCACACGCTAGTAAAGTAATGCTCAAAATTCTCCAAGCCAGGCTTCAGCAATACGTGAATCGTGAACTTCCAGATGTTCAAGCTGGTTTTAGAAAAGGCAAAGGAACCAGAGATCAAATTGCGAACATCTGCTGGATCATGGAAAAAGCAAGAGAGTTCCAGAAAAACATCTATTTCTGCTTTATTGACTATGCCAAAGCCTTTGACTGTGTGGATCACAATAAACTGTGGAAAATTCTGAAAGAGATGGGAATACCAGGCCACCTGACCTGCCTCTTGAGAAACCTATATGCAGGTCAGGAAGCAACAGTTAGAACTGGACATGGAACAACAGACTGGTTCCAAATAGGAAAAGAAGTACGTCAAGGCTGTATATTGTCACCCTGCTTATTTAACTTATATGCAGAGTACATCATGAGAAAAGCTGGGCTGGAAGAAGCACAAGCTGGAATCAAGATTGCTGGAAGAAATATCAATAACCTCAGATATGCAGATGACACCACCCTTATGGCAGAAAGTGAAGAGGAACTAAAGAGCCTCTTGATGAAAGTGAAAGAGGAGAGTGAAAAAGTTGGCTTAAAGCTCAGTATTCAGAAAACTAAGATCATGGCATCTGGTCCCATCACTTCACAGGAAATAGATGGGGAAACAGTGGAAACAGTGTCAGACTTTATTTTTGGGGGCTCGAAAATCACTGCAGATGGTGACTGCAGCCATGAAATTAAAAGACACTTACTCCTTGGAAGGAAAGTTATGACCAACCTAGATAGCATATTCAAAAGCAGAGACATTACTTTGCCAACAAAGGTCCATCTAGTCAAGGCTATGGTTTTTCCAGTGGTCATGTATGGATATGAGAGTTGGACTGCAAAGAAAGCTGAGCTCTGAAGAATAGATGCTTTTGAACTGTGGTGTTAGAGAAGACTCTTGAGAGTCCCTTGGACTGCAAGGAGATCTAACCAGTCCATTCTAAAGGAGATCAGTCCTGGGTGTTCTTTGGAAGGAATGATGCTAAAGCTGAAACTCCAGTACTTTGGCCACCTCATGTGAAGAGTTGACTCATTGGAAAAGACTCTGATGCTGGGAGAGATTGGGGGCAGGAGGAGAAGGGGACGACAGAGGATGAGATGGCTGGATGGCATCACCGACTCAATGGATGTGAGTTTGAGTGAACTCCGGGAGTTGGTGATGGACAGGGAGGCCTGGCGTGCTGCAATTCATGGGTCGCAAAGAGTTGGACACGACTGAGCGACTGAACTGACTGACTGAACTGAGAGGTTTCACATTAGGAGGACTAATCACATTAGGTGTTAGCTTATTTGGGAACAAACCCATATTCATCTGCCTGCCAATCATCATGGATGGTGTTGAGAGTCTAGTCTTCCGATGCCTGTTTGACCTTGAATGGTCTGGAGATATTGCACTGGGAGTAGGAGATGGGGGTGGGGGGTGCTTGTTTGATTCATAGATTCATCTCATGACCTTTTGAAATAGCATTTCTTTCTAGTTAGTTCAGAAGCTTTCTCTTCTGCTTTTGATTTTGCTGATTTGGTCAGTGGGAAAAAAAAATATTGCTAATAATCTCATTATTGCAGCTATATTTTTAAATAAAGTAAGTAGATAGGAGATCAAGGCTGTTAACTTTAAACCATCATTTGGTAGCTATCAGTGTCTGGTTTAGCCTTTTAGGGTTGCTGTTCTTTCTCGGTTGATGAAACAGTCAAATATGCAAGAGTGTATTTCTCATCTTTGTTCCCATCTTTGTTGTTGGTTTCTCAGAGGATTACCATCTGCTGCAAAAACATCCTTGGGTTGATGAATGGGTCATCCTCAGGTCCGGCTTTCTTTGTCTCTCTCCTCCCCTCTTCTGTCTCCTCCTCCTCTCACTTCTTGCCCATGTGTCCATCCTCAGTCTCATAAACACATCAAGTCTCTGTGTCTTTGATTGTTGAGGCCATGCTGGCAATTTCTGTTTTCTTCTTCTGTCAACGTCTCCAGGAGCAATGTGTGCACAAAGACAAAATGCCTTTCAGAGGAGGCTACATCCTCATTTCAGGACATCAGATTGAAGGCCGTTCAGCTGTACCTGACGCTGGTTCTCTCAGCAGCCTGGAGATTAACCTCTTCTAAGGCTCTGCGCTATTTTTGAGGTAGAGTCTGCAACAACATTAAAGCTAGAACCCATTAGGAAATCACTTTCATCATCTCTTCTTTTTCCAAATCAGGGCCTTTTTTTTTTTTCCTGATCTCCTAACCCTTTAATCTCCTTCGTAGCAGAACAAGAAGGCTGTTGATTTGTGTTTGTATCCAGTGAAGTCTGAATCCTTGATAACAGCTTTGGAAGACACCAAGATATTAGAGACCCATGTGGAGAGATGAATTTCATCTCGGGGTGGATGACTTAATGCCAAAGGTGTCCTGCTTTCCTTGGGCAGAACTGTCATTTTTTGGGTGGATGTAGTGAGAAGGAGGTTCAAACTTTCCAAAAGACAGACAGCAGAAAGCCTTCTGTTACATTATTTCTAAAGGCTTGAAGTTTTGAAGGGAAGAGATTTTGTTTTCCTCTCGGCTACACAATGGAGCTTTCAGAGAACCTCTTTTAAAAGGAATAGCTACAGCCTTTGTGTTGAAGGGTGTGCCTGTTGGCAGGGTCTGCTGATGCAGACAGACTGGCTGGTGATTAACAAAGGTCATTAGACTTTGGAATCCGGCAAGCAGAGTCGGATGGTATGTCTTCTGTGTGTGGAAGGACGACTCCCAAGAAGCCAAGGCATTCTGGAGGTTCCCCCCCTCCAGCACACCCCCAAAGGCTGCTGGAGAACAGGGTCATGTCCAGGAACGTCCTACAGTAACCAGGGCTGTGCTAGGATGAACGTACCAGCCCATCAATCATGGGATAAAAGAACCTTCGGGAGATCCTTGGTGAATGACATGTGAGGAGGAGAAAGGTGCTGCTTTTTCGGGAAGGAGTGAAAACAGTTCCTTCTTTGTTGAGAGGAGGAGGGCAGAGGAGGGGCCCAGACTGCTCCTCTCCTGTTTCCTCTGCCTGTCAGCCTGGCAGCATCCATCCCAGAGAAGCCATGTTGTGCTCGGAGGGGAAGCTCTGAGCTAAAATGGCCGCTCCTAAAGCTCAGAGGACTAGGGCAGCTTAGTGAGACTTAGAGCTTCAGTGACGCAGGAGCTCCTATCTCTTGAAAGTGTGATAAACACATTCAGCAGAGCTGTGGCTTGTTTGGCTGAGATGAAAGGACTAAGCTGGGGGGATGGGGAACGCACCCTGGATGATCCGCCTTTTTGCTGTGAAGTGTTCTAAATGCAGGAGTCGTCTGCACTATGGAAAAATTTGTTTTCAGGTCTAATGGGCTGTGCGAAAAGGAGAAGTGGGGTGGGGCGTCCGTGTCGGCTGTAATTTGATCCAGAGCTGATAGCAACCTCTTCCACACAATTTGGGTTGGTGCTGAGACAGAAAAAAGCTGGTGTGGCCCGGAACATGGAGGCTGAGTTAGCTGAAAAGAAGTCTGGTGCACAGTTCAGGGTTTATTGAAAAAGGAGAAACTGCTGGGTGAAAGGAGAGAAGGTAAATAAGTGCCTCTCGCCCTACGAGCGCAGGCTGTCCAGAGCTGGACTTGCCAGGAGTTATTTTCACAGGCTATCAGCAGGAGCATTCTTTCAGAGAAAATCCTCCTGTCATAGCTCCTTTCACTACATTGACAGATTCCTCGACTTTATTCCCCTTGCAGAAATAATTGATCTTTTACAATAAAAGTATAGGAAGGTGCTAAATACGATCAACGTAGTGAAAGGTTTGGCTGTGGCTTTTGTGCTTGGACATCTGGTTCTAGATTACAGTGGCTTCGTAGAGTCTGCCATGAGCTCAGTGAAGTAACTCCGTCATTAGGATAATAACTGGGTATCTCGATTCAGGATATACATGAAGATAGGAAGGGCATGCCTTCTAATACATTTTTAACTTCTTAATGATGAGTCTCTCCATTGAGTTTATGGGAAGCTATGTGTATCTTTCAGTCACACAGTAAATAGCAGGGCAGAGGTGGCCAGGGCAAGTTTTGCCTTATTCGAAATCAGCTTCCCAGCTTTTTATGCCCAAGTACGCACTTCACATTCATAAAGGGGAAAAGTGGAAAAAGAGAAGGCCCTGCCTTAGAAGCCCTTCTTCCAAACCACATGTGTTTCTGTTGCCTTAGTGTGAATCGAGGTACCAAGGTGCAACTTGAAACTAGAAACTGGATTGTCATCTAGAGTTGGTTGTTTGAGAATCTCATGAGAAATATTTTATGACCTAATTAGATTGGAGAAGCTGTTAGGTTATAATTGGTAGGTAGTAAAAAGCAAATAACCATTTAGCTCATGAAAAAAAAAAATACACTGTGTTAGAAAGGGAAGGAAGGAGGAGGTGTATCTTAATATCAGTTAAGACAGTAGAAGAATGAAACGTACAGTAAAAGCTTTTTCCACTGCTACTCTGAGGCTCCACACTGTTTCACATTTGGTGATAACACAATGATGTTCTTGTATTAAAACAGCTAATGAAGATTGAAGTTCACTCTTTCTTCTATATGGGCAGTCTCTTTACTTCTGAGAAGATTCCGGTTCAAAAAGAAAATAGGTCTCAGCCAGAATCAAAGTCAGTATAAACTTACCAAGAAATCCAAAATCAGTCAAGACATTCAAAAACTACAAAAACTTTTGCAGTATTAAGGGTTTTCTTGACAAATGGCATTTGAAGATATATCAAGCTAGAAAAAGTTTATCTTTTTTTTTTCCTCCTTTCTTTGAAGTTATGATGTCAAGGACACCATTCCTATTATGTCCGATTTCCTTTCTTTGACCACTGTTCCATCTGGAAAAGTCCAGTGAGAGAAACTGGCTGATACTGGAATTCTTCCGTTAGTGGACTCGTAGCCCCACCAGCTTGGGGGTATGCAATGAGTGCAGGCCTGAAGATGTTTTGTTCTGCCTTCTGCCCCAGGTTCCTAATGTGAGAGAGTAGACCCAGATGATGGAGGTGCTTCAGTGTGATGGCTGTGACTTCAGAGCCCCGTCTTATGAAGATCTCAAGGCGCACATCCAGGATGTCCACACGGCATTTCTGCAGCCGACAGACGTTGCTGAAGACAACGCGAATGAGTCACGATCTGGGTCCATGAATGCCAGTAACCAGACAGAGGTGGAGTTTTCATCTATAAAGGATGAATTTGCGATTGCAGAGGACTTAACAGGTAAATCTGTCCTAGGATCGACGCGTCTGGTGTATTTCACTACCCTCATCTATTTTGAGCCTATAGCTGTGGTTCTTTTTTTAAAATTTTTTGACAGGAAAGTAGGATTTACTGGTGGGCATGAGTAAGAAGGCGATAGCACCAAGACTCTCATGAGTGCAGAGCCTACCATTTGTCCAGAGGGCCACGATAAGGGGTGTATTTGACCGCACAGCCATCTGGGATGAGCCACTTTTCTGCACCATTATTTCCAATTTGTCTGCAGGAAACTTAGTAAATCCCCACTTCCTGGAGGAGTGGCTCTTCTAGTGGCCTGGGAACTTGAACTTGGCCTTGTGGAGGGCCTCAATCACATACTCTTTGTTCTACAACTTGGTATGGATGGATATTATGACTTGGCCAACGTGAACCCTGGCCACTATGTCCTGGGGCTTTCTAAAGTCCCAGCACATACCCTGTCTGGAGCTTGGATTGGGGTTGGCATGCCAGTCAGGAATGTCCCCTGGAGGGGACTGTCTTCAGGTTCCTTAGAGCAACCTGTACAGGCAAAGGCTGTGTACCCTACTGAGGCAGCTGTAGCTATGGTTCTTGACATGCACAGCTCCTACAGAGTTTCTTGCTCCTTGTGAGCCATTTTTCTTTTTTATTTGGCTGCACCATGCAACTTGAGGGATCTTGATTCCCTGCCCGGAGACTGAACCCAGGCCATGGCAGGGAAAGTACCAAGTCCTAAGCCCTGGAATCCCCCTTTGTGAGCCATGTTTGTGATTTGGGCATCATGTTTCTCTTGTTGAGTAGCCCAGGCAATAGTCCTTTCAGCTTCCTTATGTCTCTTTGCTTCCTTTCAATTTGGAGCATAAGGTAGTATCTTGGAAAGTTCTAGAATGAATATCGCAGTTTGTGAAACTTGCACAGCTCTGTGCGCATAGATAGCGATGAGGGGGGTCTTGCCCCTGAAGCCGAGCACTCTCTTCCATCCACGAGCGGCAACACGTGTATGTTCATTAACACTTTGTTACTACTCTTCAGGGCCTCATCTTGAAATGTTAGGCCTTTTGAATGTGATGTTTATTAATGAAGAATAATTGAAAAGCAAACTGGATTTGCATGATTGAGTTTCTTGATTTGCTTTTGCTTTGCTCTTCTCTTCCCACTTACCTTATGCTTTCTCTTTAGGTCAAAATGCAGCCGCATTGGGGACTGGAAGTTACTATGGCCATAGTCCAGGATATTACAGTCAGCATATTGCCCCTAATCCCAAACCAACAAACAAGTTTTTTCAATGCAAGTTTTGTGTACGCTACTTCAGGTCAAAAAACCTCCTCATTGAACACACTAGGAAGGTCCACGGAGCTCAAGCTGAAGGGAGTTCAGCCGGACCCCCTGTTCCAGGATCCTTAAATTATAATATCATGATGCATGAGGGATTTGGAAAGGTCTTCTCTTGCCAGTTTTGCACATACAAGTCACCAAGGAGGGCAAGAATAATTAAGCATCAGAAGATGTATCACAAAAACAATTTGAAGGAGACCACTGCTCCCCCCCCTGCCCCTGCTCCAATGCCAGACCCAGTGGTCCCACCCATGTCCCTGCAGGACCCCTGCAAGGAACTGCCAGCAGAGGTTGTGGAGCGCAGCATCTTAGAATCCATGGTCAAGCCACTGACCAAGTCTCGAGGCAACTTTTGCTGTGAGTGGTGCAGCTATCAGACCCCCCGCCGAGAACGCTGGTGTGACCACATGATGAAGAAGCACCGCAGCATGGTCAAGATCCTGTCCAGTCTCAGGCAGCAGCAAGAAGGGACAAATGTGCCTGAGGCACAGAACAAGAACGACCTCAGCCCCACTTCTAACTCCACCTATCTGTCCATGAATGCTGCCAGCCGGGAGTTACCCAACACTAACGTCTCCAACTTCAGGGGCTCCATTGGCAACTCCATCATGAGACCCAATTCTTCTTCCACTTCCAAGTTTTCGCCCATGTCTTACCCTCAGATGAAGCCGAAGTCACCTCACAATTCTGGCCTCGTTAACTTGGCGGAGAGATCCCGTTACGGAATGCCCGACATGACCAATTCTGCTGACCTGGACACTAACAGCATGCTGAATGACTCTAGTTCTGATGAAGAGTTAAATGAAATAGACAGTGAAAATGGCTTAAATGCTATGGATCACCAGACAGTAGGCATGTCTGCAGAGCAGCTGATGGGCTCAGAGGGCAACAAATTATTGGAGACCAAGGGGATCCCGTTTAGAAGATTCATGAATAGGTTCCAGTGCCCCTTTTGTCCTTTCCTCACCATGCATCGACGTAGTATTTCCCGTCACATAGAAAACATCCACTTATCTGGAAAGACAGCCGTCTACAAATGTGATGAATGTCCATTTACTTGCAAGAGCTCGTTAAAACTTGGGGCTCACAAACAGTGTCACACGGGTACCACATCAGATTGGGATGCTGTGAATTCCCAGAGTGAAGGCATTTCCTCCTCACTGAATGAAGGTGTCGTGTCATATGAGAGCTCAAGCATCAATGGCAGAAAGTCGGGGGTCCTATTGGATCCCTTGCAGCAGCAACAGCCACCCCCGCCGCCGCCACCGCCACCACCACCACCTCCGTCACAGCCACAACCACCACAGCTACAGTCGCCCCATCAGGTGCCACCCCAGCCCCAGCTGCCCCCACCGCCTCCCCCGCCACCTGCGCAAGCCCCACCCCTGCACCCCTACAAGTGCACCATGTGTAATTACTCCACCACGACTCTGAAAGGGCTGCGAGTTCATCAGCAGCACAAACACTCTTTCTGCGACAACTTGCCAAAATTCGAGGGGCAGACCTCAAGCCTGCCATTGGACAGTGAGACAGACAGCCACCCCTCTTCCAGCAACACTGTGAAGAAAAGTCAGACCTCAATTCTTGGGTTGTCCTCCAAGAACAATTTTGTCGCCAAGGCCTCTAGGAAGCTCGCTAACGACTTTCCGCTCGACTTATCGCCCGTGAAGAAGAGGACCAGGATTGACGAGATAGCAAGCAACCTGCAGAGCAAAATAAACCAAACAAAACAGCAAGAAGATGCGGTGATCAACGTGGAAGATGACGAGGAGGAAGAGGAGGACAATGAAGTGGAGATTGAGGTGGAGCTGGACAGGGAGGAAGAGCCGCCGGAGCCCGTCCTGGAGGTGCCCACGCCCTTCTCTGCCCAGCAGATCTGGGCGAGAGATGCCCCTGAGCCCCCGAAGGAGCCCAACTTCAGAACTGTTGCCCATGATTACAATGCCACCAACGGGGCTGAAATAGAGCTCACCCTTTCTGAAGATGAAGAGGATTATTATGGCTCCTCCACCAACATGAAAGATCACCAGGTTTCCAATACTACTCTGCTCAACACCCAGACTCCTATCTACGCAAGTGAGCACAATAATGAAAATACCGACTTTAGTGACTCGGGAAGGCTTTATTATTGCAAACACTGTGACTTTAACAACAAATCTGCCCGGAGTGTCAGCACCCACTACCAGCGCATGCACCCGTACATTAAGTTCAGCTTCAGGTACATCTTGGACCCCAACGATCACAGTGCAGTGTACCGGTGCCTGGAATGCTACATCGATTACACCAACTTTGAAGACCTGCAGCAGCATTACGGCGAACACCACCCAGAAGCCATGAATGTCCTCAACTTTGACCACTCAGACCTGATTTACCGGTGTCGGTTTTGTTCCTACACAAGCCCGAACGTCCGAAGCCTGATGCCACATTACCAAAGAATGCATCCCACCGTGAAGATTAACAATGCCATGATATTTTCGAGCTACGTGGTGGAGCAGCAGGAGGGGCTAGGCACAGAATCCCAGACGCTGCGAGAGATCCTGAATTCGGCTCCGAAGAACATGGCCACGTCCACTCCCGTGGCCCGTGGTGGCGGTATGCCAGCTCCGTACCCCAAAAACACTCCTTCCAAGACCTTTCCTCCAGAATGTGAAAATCAGAAGGACCCCTCGGTCAACACCGTTGTCGTGTACGACTGTGACGTTTGCTCCTTCGCGAGCCCCAACATGCACTCTGTGTTGGTTCATTATCAGAAGAAACACCCAGAAGAAAAGGCTTCCTACTTTAGGATCCAGAAAACCATGCGAATGGTGTCTGTGGACAGGGGCTCCGCCCTTTCTCAGTTATCATTTGAGGTGGGTGCTCCAATGTCTCCCAAAATGTCCACCATGGGTTCCCCCCCCCCCACAACCCCCGCCACCAGACCTCAGTACTGAGCTTTACTACTGCAAACACTGTTCCTACAGCAATCGGTCAGTTGTGGGAGTCCTTGTCCACTACCAGAAAAGACACCCAGAAATAAAGGTTACTGCCAAATATATCAGACAGGCTCCTCCCACAGCTGCAATGATGAGAGGGCCGGAGGGGCCCCATGGCTCCCCCCGCCCCCCTGCCCCTATGCAACAGCTCAACCGGAGCAGCTCCGAGAGAGATGGCCCTCCCGTGGAGAATGAGATGTTTTTTTGCCAGCACTGTGATTATGGGAACCGGACGGTCAAAGGGGTCCTCATTCATTATCAGAAGAAGCACCGAGACTTCAAGGCCAATGCGGATGTGATCCGGCAGCACACAGCCACCATCCGAAGCCTCTGCGACCGCAACCAGAAGAAGCCTGCCAGCTGCATGCTGGTCTCCCCCTCGGGTGTGGAGCGGGACAAAACAAAATTGCGAGCGCTCAAGTGTAGGCAGTGCTCGTACACCTCCCCCTACTTTTATGCCCTGAGGAAGCATATCAAGAAAGACCACCCTGCCCTGAAGGCCACAGTCACGTCCATCATGCGATGGGCATTTCTAGATGGCTTGATAGAAGCTGGCTACCACTGCGAGTGGTGCATCTATTCCCACACAGAGCCAAGTGGTTTGCTCCTGCATTACCAAAGGAGGCACCCCGAGCATTACGTGGATTATACCTACATGGCCACCAAACTCTGGGCGGGGCCAGACCCGTCCCCTCCCTCTCTCACTATGCCAGCTGAAGCCAAAACATACAGATGCAGAGACTGTGTTTTCGAAGCCCTCTCCATCTGGGACATCACCAATCATTACCAAGCATTCCACCCATGGGCCATGAACGGAGACGAGTCGGTGCTGCTGGATATCATCAAGGAGAAAGATGCCGTGGAGAATCCCATGTCTTCCTCTGAAGACCTGGTGGGCACTGTGAGTTGTGAAAACAGTATGCCTGGCCCGCTTGCCGAGCAGGAAGGCGAATGCCCTGAGGATGCCAGGCTTTCCCCTGAGAAGACCATCCAGCTTGCCTCAGTTAACCCCGCCATCTCCTCCACCCCATACCAGTGTACAGTGTGCCAGTCTGAATATAACAACCTGCACGGCCTTCTAACCCACTATGGGAAGAAGCACCCAGGCATGAAGGTGAAGGCTGCCGACTTTGCCCAGGACATCGATATCAACCCCGGCGCTGTCTACAAATGCAGGCACTGCCCTTATATCAACACCCGCATCCACGGGGTCCTGACCCACTACCAGAAGCGACATCCGTCCATCAAGGTGACCGCAGAGGACTTCGTGCACGACGTGGAGCAGTCCACCGACATAGCCCAGAACGACGTAGAGGAGACGAGCAGGATCTTCAAGCAAGGGTACGGCGCCTACCGCTGCAAACTGTGTCCCTACACACACGGCACTTTGGAGAAACTCAAAATCCACTATGAGAAGTACCACAACCAGCCGGAATTCGATGTCTTTTCCCAGTCGCCCCCGAAGCTGCCCATGTCCCTCGAGCCCGAGATAACCACTGAAGTGAGCCCCTCCCAGGTCTCGGTGACGGAGGACGAGGTGGGAGAGGAGCCTGTGTCCACGTCTCACTTCGCTACCTCGCACCTCGTGTCCCACACTGTGTTCCGGTGCCAGCTGTGCAAGTACTTCTGCTCCACGCGGAAGGGCATCGCCCGGCACTACCGCATCAAGCACAACAACGTGCGCGCCCAGCCCGAGGGCAAGAACAACCTCTTCAAGTGTGCCCTGTGTGCCTACACGAACCCCATCCGCAAAGGGCTGGCTGCCCACTACCAGAAGCGCCACGACATCGACGCCTACTACACCCATTGCCTGGCGGCCTCCAGAACCATCAGCGACAAGCCCAACAAGGTGATCATCCCGTCGCCGCCCAAGGATGACTCCCCGCCACTCAGCGAAGAGCTGCGGCGCGCCGTGGAGAAGAAGAAGTGCTCCCTGTGCGCCTTCCAGTCCTTCAGCAAGAAGGGCATCGTGTCCCATTACATGAAGCGCCACCCGGGGGTCTTTCCCAAGAAGCAGCACGCCAGCAAGCTAGGGGGCTACTTCACCGCGGTCTACGCTGACGAGCACGAGAAGCCGGTACTGATGGAAGATTCGGAAGAGAGAGGTGGCTTCGAGAAAGCCGAGGTGGAGGGAAACGAAGGGCAGGACATCGAGTGGCTCCCGTTCC
>NW_011494755.1:3597526-3620951 GCF_000754665.1 Bison bison bison
TCAAGCTGTCCTTCAGCACGGCCGAGCTGCTGAGCATGCACTACACGGACCACCATAGCCGGGACCTCAAGAGGGACTTCGTCATCCTGGGCGGCGGCCCCCGGCTGCAGGGCTCCGCCTACCAGTGCAAGCACTGCGAGAGCAGACTGCAGAGCACCGCCGAGCTGACCTCGCACTTGAACATTCACAATGAGGAATTCCAGAAGCGTGCCAAACGTCAGGAGAGGAGGAAACAGCTTTTGAGCAAGCAGAAATATGCAGATGGTGCTTTTGCAGATTTCAAACAAGAGAGGGTAAGGATATGTTTTGATTTCCCTTCCCCCAGGAGGCCTCTCATCACTGGTGCCCACATGCACTTCTTCGCTGCCAGCCAAACCGCTCCGGGCTTCCTAGTGACTTAGCTTGCCAGAGAGCTCAATAAGTCAATTAAACATTTCGAGCTTGATTATCTCCCCCATTCTCTGCTCACCCTTCTCCACAGCCCCGGTCCTCCTCCCTGTGGTCCCTCCCAAGGCTCCCCAGGGGAGGGTCGGGTGGTTTTCCTGTATTATCCGAGGCCTAGTTCACGACAACCGCTCGCTCTCTTAACCAAGGCAGTTGTGGGCCATCTCTCGTGTCCTTAGTGCTCAGCCATGCCTTGGTTTGCAGTGTCGGCTCCACGAACCAGACATCTCCAGGAGTAGATTTTTGTTTTTCTTTTTTTTTTTTTGGTCAAGAAGTTCACTCATGGCATAGCTCATGCAACGTTTCACCTGCGTAGTTGAACGATGGGTTTGAAAGCCAGATAACTGGGTGGCAGTGACGATGAGGCTTCTGCACCAAGAACTTCTCTCCTTACAAGTCATCACCTATTGGGGTTCCGGAGACTTTGCGTAGTCGGCAGCGCGCCTCGCCTCTGATGAATTCATTATGTAAAAATGCTCGCATATATCTCCCTTGGTTTTTAACCTGCTAATCTGCTGTAACATAAAATCTAGTAATCTGCAAGAATAAATGCCGGCCATTAGGGAGGGCTCGGAGTACTGATGGCTACCACTGTATTTTACCAGCCTTTTGGTCACTTAGAAGAGGTGCCAAAGATCAAGGAGAGGAAGGTGGTGGGCTACAAGTGTAAATTCTGTGTGGAAGTGCATCCGACGCTCCGAGCCATCTGCAACCACCTCCGCAAGCACGTCCAGTATGGCAGTGTCCCCGCCGTGTCCGCCGCCGTGAAGGTGAGCACTGGGAAGGTCTGGATGAGAAGTCTTGTGTGTGAGCCATTCGCGTTCCTAATCCACGCCGCTGCTCAGAGACACTCAGGAAAGGGTGTCCCAGATGTGGGCATTCCTGAGTTACACTGGGATCGGTCTGGCTTGTTTTGATTTCTTTACAGGTTGGATCCTCCTCATCTTCTGTGTCTCCACCCGGTTGCATTTCGATCTGGTTCCCTTCCACGTGGATAGTTCAGTGGAAACAGAAGATCCGGGCCTCAGGATACAGGAGGCTTTGGGTCACCTTTCTGTGCCGTGTTTGTTTGTGCTTCCAAGTGTTTCGAGCTCCTGAGAGGAGCCCCGTGGGTTCTCTCCCCATCCTCTTCTGCTCCTCCCCGCGCCTGACTTCTTGTCTGTCTTTCTCCTATGGTAATGATACAGAGATCCCAGGAGAATGTGTCTTTTAACTTCTTATTCTGGGTCCTCAGAGGAGCATTAAGAAACGTTAAATCTAAAACTGAAAGCCTTCAAGTCACAGTTGACCCTGTGAGCCCTTTGGCCTGATTTGTCTCCCCCATCCCCTTTCCCTATATGTTGCTGACAAGTGCCTCCCCTCTGCCTCCGACGTGTTATCAGGCCACCTGTTTTGAACATCACAATCTTAAATATTAGTCACTGTTTTAATAACCAAGCCGAAATCCCTGCTTTCTAGGATGTTGTTAGCCACTTCGAGCAGAGAAGTTAGTTCAGAGCTCTGCCCTATCTCTTTGGATACATGAATGTGTTTTTGTCATCGGCCCTTCCCGATCTTGCGTCCTGTTTTGCCATCGTGGCCTGGAGGTAAAGCTTCCGCTTTTCCCATTGAAGACTGGAGCCTTCCTGCTGGCAACACAGCTGTGAGTGGTGCTGGGACCAGCAGTGGCCATGTCCTTGCCCGCCATCGTGGTGTGTCCCAGCCTTGCGTCCCCCAGTCGCTCGAGGGAGACAGAGCACCTCTTCCTGTGTAATCAGTAATCCAAGGAACCACCTCGAAACACAAGCAACTTAAACCCAGGCTTCTCCTTAATTTTTGTGTTGACTATATAGTAGCCTTTGGTCAAGGGGTAATGTTACCATATGTGGGCTAGAGATGAGCATGGTGGCAAAGAGCTGGGTCTTTCTGTCTCCTTCCTCTCCTGAGGGTGTTCCAAGGCTCCTAAATGCCCAAACCATTCTGTTTTTCCTTCTTCCTGCCTCTCTTCCTTTCTCAGAGCCGTAACCCTAACCTGCTTTGTATCAGTTTCAGTAGGATCCCAATTAGAATTTTCTTTGTAAGATGGGAGATAAGGGAGTGAACTGTCTTCAAAAGTGGGAGAGCCCCTCCCTCATAGTTCTCAGACAGTAGCAACCTATGTCCAGATGTTGCCCTCATATCACCACCACTGCATGAGGATGGCATTTGGGTGTGCCCTTCCTCTAGGGGGAGCCAGAGAGGCAGGGGAGGAAGCCTTACCACGAAATGCCGATGAGTTTGGGAGAATGAAGGGAGAGGAGGAGAGCTGGGGGCAATGATGTTGGATATTTATTTTGTTGGTGGGGCATGTGTGTGTGTGTGGTTCTCTTAGCAGGAGGCTGAAGACCCTTCCCACTTGTTCCTGGATGGACTGGAAGCAGCCAAAGATGCCACTGGCGCCCTGGTGGACCGGGTGGATGGTGAACACTGCTTGCTTGATGGAATGTTGGAGGATGAAACCCGGCCGGGGGGATACCATTGTAGTCAATGTGACAGAGTCCTGATGTCCATGCAGGGGCTGCGTTCTCATGAGAGGAGCCATCTGGCCCTGGCCATGTTTACCCGCGAGGACAAGTACAGCTGCCAGTATTGCTCCTTTGTTTCTGCTTTCAGGCACAAGTAAGTGCTCACCGAGTGCCCACAAGTGGTAACTGGGGAGGGGCGCGGAAGGCCCGAGAGGTTGGAGGAGTCTCGAGACCCCTGTCATGGTTCACGCCCACTGTTTAGCTGGCTATGTTACCTTGAGCCTCAGTCACCTCATCTGTCAAATGGGGCTGAGAACAGGAGACTGTTCACTTGATACCAGACTTGGCAAAATCAAGCATTTTTTAAAAAACTGGAGTGTACTTAATTTACAAGTTTGTGTTAAGTTTCAAGTATATAGCAAAATGATTCAGTTACACACACACACACACACACACACACAAATATGTACACATATTCTTTTTCAGATTCTTTTCCAGTATAGATTATTATTAATATAAGATATTGAGTATAGTTCCTTGTGCTTTACAATAGGTCCTTGTTTACGTATTTTATATATAATAGTGTGTACTTGTTAATCTCCCTACCCCGCCCCCAACTATCCCCTTTGGTAACCGTAAGTTTGTTTTCTGTGTCCATGAATCTATTTCTGTTTTGTAAATAAATTCATTTATATCATTGTTTAATATTCCACATATAAGTAATATCATACGATGTTTTTGTCTGACTGACTTCACTTAGTATGATCATCTCTAGTTGCATCCATGTTGCTGCCAGTGTCATTATTTCATTCTTTTTTATGACTGAGTAACAATCCATTGTATACATATGCCACATCTCCTTTATTCATTTATCTGTCAGTGGAAATCTAGGTTGCTTCCGTGTCTTGGCTGTTGTGAATAGTGCTGTTGTGATCATTGGGGTGCATGTATCTTTTCTAATCAGAGTTTTCTAAATTGGGCATTTTTTAAAAAAATGACGGTTTGGGAGGAATTGCTATGATGTACACCAGGAAAGACCGGAGAGTACATGAGTTTACTGGTGCATCTGTCAAACATTCATCCAGAACCTAGTCATCATAAGAGGAAGTAAGTTTCCATTTGGGAAATTAAGTGGCTAAGGAGGTAAAATTAGGACTGCTAATCCATGTGACCAAAGAGTCATTGCTTGGCATTTAAAAAAAAAAAAAAAAGACCTGGAATGGTAAAGAAGTTTATCGATGCTGGAGAGATGCTTGAAATGTAGTGGGGTTGGGAGAGGGAGCTTTCCACTCCTTGGCACAGCTTTGAAATTGCACGTTGGGTTTTTATGTGAGGCCGTTCAGAATGACGGGAAGAGGGATGGTTCTGAGATGCAACAACCTTTTGTTGCCTTTCTCTCACAACTGTATGAGAGAGAAATATTCAATAGCACATTCTACAGTCTTGGATGAAGGTGGCTGATTGTGAGGCTGACATGCTGTTTATTTTTATCATAATTGAAAATAAATGATGGGCTGTTTGCTTCTTCAAAAAGATAAAGTGCTAGTTAGTGGTTGTTGAAAGGCAAGAAGAGGAGATGCTTCTACGGAGGTTAGGGAGGGTTGCAATGGCTTTTATGATTATACAGGACCTAGTATCTAATCTTTGTCATCAGACTCATGCCCTGGCCTCAAACTAGTGTAGTTCTCACCTGTTCAATAAATGTTTGTTGAACAGCGACTCTCTTTTCTGACACACAGAACCTCAGTAAGTTGTTGTGAATAAATGAATACGCTCTGTTGTAAATGCTTTGGGGGGAATATAAAGAATAGGACACGGTCGGTGGTCTAAGGGAACTCAGGGTCTAGTTGGATTATAAGTAAAGCAAGCATACAAATGACTGGGCAACATAATGCACATGTCTTTAAAAAATGTATCAATAAAATGCTACAAAGTTTCAAAGAAGAGAGATGGTACATCCACTTTTGAGGGATCAGGAAGATTTTATGGAACAGGGAGTTTTGGAGTCAAGTCTTCAAGAGGAAGGTAGGACTTCAAGAGTTTGGAAAGGACATACAGTATGAAAGGAAAGATGAGAGGCCAGGGTCCTGAGGAAGAAGGTGACGTTCAGAGGCACTCAGCTGGGGGTCCTGTTGGACTTTCTTGGGTGGGGGCCACAAGATATGCAGGATCTTAGTTTCCTGACCAGGTATCAAACCCATGCCTCCTGCAGTGGAAGCATGGAGTCCTAACCACTGGACCGCCAGGGAAGTCCTTGGTTGGACTAACTTTTAAGTGATACAGTGGAAGGTAAAGTCTGAATACTTGAGACCATATTTGGGATCTTTGAATGTGGAATGCATGCTTTGTAATTTACATTACTGGTCAAAGGAAGACTGTAATGAGTAGGACATCTTAATCACTGACATTTATCAAGCCTCACTCTGTGCCAGGCACTGTGCTAAGTGCCTTCAAGCATTATCTCATTTTATTCTCAGAACAGCCCTATGAAGTATGGTGCCATTATTATCTCCATTTATGGATAAGAGAAGTGAGGCCTTTTAATGTAGAGAAGTTGTGTAACTTGCCCAAGGCCACTCGGCTTATGAGTAATAGCTGGTGTTTGATCCCAGGCAGTCTGACTCCATCGCTTGTGCTTTTGAGTTGGGAAAAAAAAAAATGGTGGAGACCAATTAGGAGGGTCATGATAGATAGCTGAGCCACCGGGTTAGAATGGAACTTTGGAAACAGTTAAGGGAAGGACGATCTTCATGGCTTGGAAAAATTGACTTCTTGGAGGGGAGATGGGACAGAGTACAGTACAATTGACATGGAGGTTTCCAGTCTGGTTGACTGACAGCATGGAAGTGTTCTTTCTAAACACAAGGAAATGAAGAGAATGTGTTTTGGATAAAAAAAAAAACAAAACCAACACTTCTGTTTCGGGTTGGTTGAGTTTAAGATAGCTGAAGGACATCCAGAAGGAGGTGTCCTGAGGCAAGGGAAAGTGCTGCTTAGGAGCTTGGGAAAACATTATATATTTAAATGCTAAGAAGTACCGTTCCCATATGAGTCATTTAGAATGGAATCTAGTTCTCTGGGGCACTGATACAAATTAGAACATCTTCCCACACCTTGTTTGGTAGATTTATTATTTTTTTAACAGTAGTAATTATTATGAAATACTGGGAGTTGATTATAATAATTTCTGTATAAGTTGCTTCTGAAAGACTGGTATATAGCAAACATGGTTTTATCAGAAGGCAAGGCCAGCCTTTGGATCACGCAGCTTCCTGTAAACATGCCTGCCCTGGGCCTCCATATTTATAAAGACTTTGGAAACAGACAGCCCATCGCAGATAGTCCAGCTACTTTGAAAGCTCCCTGCCCTGCACAGGTGTTCATGGTGGAATTAAGATTTAAAAAGAAAGTCAGCCCTTTTTACATACAAAGTTTCTCTAAATCTCATTTTTGGGGGGGAGGTGGGGAATAAGTTCAAGGCCTCTTTGATAGACACTCCTCACTGACTGCAGAAAACTTAAATTTGTCTGTATTTTACCTTTTGTTTTTGGATGTCCTCTCCTACTTTGCAGTGCTTTAGAGAAGGGAAAATAAGTCCACCAAGACCTGTTTCCACTGCCATGTCTCTCAATCCAAAAACATTTTTGATTTCTTCCTTCCTTTAGCTTCCCCAGCTCTTGCCAATCTTTTTTTTCCGGTTAAGTGCCATCCTTGGAAAGTAACAAAATTACTTTGAACAGCTTAGAAATGGGATTTCTGGAAAAGGGCAATGAGAAAATGTTGGATGCTGTTTTTAATCCTGTCATTTCCTTTTTTTTTTTTTTTCCTTCTACATCAAGTTTGGATCGCCATATGCAAACCCACCACGGACACCATAAACCATTCCGATGCAAACTCTGCTCCTTCAAGTCCTCCTACAACAGCCGGCTGAAGACACACGTCCTCAAAGCCCATGCTGGTGAGTTGTTGTTCGCTGTACACTCGTTCTCTGAATTTGAAATCCAGTAGTCTTTAATTTTAAAGAGGGAAATTTTAAGTCGCTTACTCCATACACATGAGAATAAGCTTTCTTTGAAATCGTCATGTGTTCAATTTTATCTCAATCTAATAAAAATTAAAGAATGGCCCAAAGGCAAAATAATACCGAGCCCCATGTCACCCATGTCATAGTCGATTCATTCAACTAGTATGTATCCACTAACAGATTTTTGCTACTCAAATGGGCTCTGTTTTTTTTTTTAAGAGAAATTTCTAAATTACAAAGACTTTCTAATGGAAGTGCAAGAATTGGTACATCTACTAAAAGTAATTTCCAACTAAAATAAAGTTATAATCTTAGAAATGTTGAAAGGGGCAGAGAGAAACCAGGATATCTGAGATTTCTCCTGAGATGCCCTTAGATGCATTTCCATGCCCCAGATAAGAAGAGACTTTGGGTCCTGAGTGTCCAGGAGCTGTGCTGACTCTGTTGCTCTGTCTTCTCATCGGGCTGGTTTCATGAACATCCCTTAACTACTAATAAGATGTGATATTAATCATCATATTTAATCCTCAAAACAGCCCTAAAGAGGGTGGATGCTGTTGTCACTCTTCAGGTGAAGCTACCGAGACTCAAAATTAAGTGTCCTGCTCATGTCCACCCTCATGACTCAGATGGTAAAGAATCCACCTGCAATGCAGGAGCCCCTGGTTTGATCCCTGGGTCAGGAAGATTCCCTGGAGAAGCAAATGGCTAGCCATTCCATTATTCTTGCCTGAAGAATTCCATGGCCAGAGGAACCTGGCGGGCTATACAGTCCGTGGGGTCGCAAAGAGTCGGACACGACTGAGCGACTGACACTTAACACTTTGTCAGCCACAGAGCCCGTTCACTAAGAATTTGACTCCAGAACAAAAACCAAACATCCTTGCACTCACATGGTGCTACCTCTCTCTGTTTTGCTCTTCTCTACTTGGAATATGATGGAGATGCCCACAGATAGGTAATCAGAACTCGGCCGAGAGAGGAAAGGCAGTGGCGAGGGGGCCCGGGGGCATTTCCCATGATTCCTCAGTCCTCTGAGAAGCCCGACTGCACATCGGCCTGTGGCGCCCTCTCAGAGGTGTTGACAGCCCTTCAGGAACTTGCTTCAAACACAGAGGGAAATTGGGGAGTCAAAACACTTTAGAATAGCTACCAATACTATCAGAGATTCTTCTAGAGATCAAGTCTTCTCCATGAGTTTCTTCAGCTAAGGATTTAGAATACTAGTTGAATTCTAGTTTTATATTGTTTACTTTTTTATTAGCGTATAATTGCTTTATAGTGTGTGTTAGTTTCTGCTGTACAATGAAGTGAACCAGCCCTATATAAACATATATCTCTTCCCTTTTGAACCTCCCTTCCACCCCTCCCCACCACGAATTCTAGCTTTAAATTTTTCAATCAGTTAGAACTTTCCTGCCTCATTTATTAAATTCCATTGTATGGTTATAAAAACTTTCTTCATCCCCTGTGGAAATAAGACCATCTCTCCATTATTTCCTGAATGCTGGGTTCTGTTGAACTGTCTTAATGGAGTAAAACTACTGAAGCCTTAAGTTCACAGCAGTTGTGGGGTAGGGCGGGGGGTGGTCAGCAGATTAGCTGTATAGGCTCTTCTCTGTTAGTATTTTTATATTTCCCAGAACATTTTACTAAAGTCCAAGGAGTAAGAGGCTTTGGGGATCAAACCACTCTTTCCTAACTGGTGTATACTGTGAATTATTCAGCTGGGACACCATCCTCAGAAGTTTTTCCTATAGATCTCAGCTTTGTCAAAAACACTTTACCAATGGGAGTTGGGTAAGTGATTTGGCCTGTGGGAAGGACTTAAAAATAAAGTGCCACAGGCTACACACTGACTCTAGGGCACTGAGCTGAAGCGTATAGTCTTGGGGCTGACCAAGCAGACTGGCCTTCTGTGCTCACTGGTTGGCAAGAAGAAAGCATCCAGAGAGAGTGGAAGCAGCGTTATCTAGTTCTCTACACACTGTGGACCACTGGTATCTATGACACAGCTCAAGTCAAATCATTTTCCAAAAAGACTCTTGACTTGTCTGTTCTACTCGATAGACTTTATTTTAAAGGGTAAAACCAGATACCTGGATTGGAATTCTCTCTCAGGTTATGCCACTTATGACCACCCATCAAGGTTCATGTAGCCGTCTTTGCACTGAAAAATCGAGAAGTGAAATAAGAAGAGCAGTAGTATATAAAATGACATATATACTTATTGTTTTAATTGTTTATTAAAATTTTATTTATTTGGCGGTGCCTGGTCTTAGTTGCAGCATGTGGGATCTAGTTCTCTGACCAGGGATCAAACTTGGACCCCACCAGGGAGGGCCCTGTATTTCTTATGTTAGTAAATATCATTGTTCATGCCCAGCATTATCCTGTAGCTCCCAGGCCATGGTTTGCGGAGCGTGGAATTGACTGATGTTCTTGTTTGGGTCCTCTGACTTCTTTGCGCTTCCCTTCTGCTTTGGGCTGTAGCATGTTGCATCGTTCAAGGTTTCGTGTGGGTCTCTTCAAGGCTTTCTTGGAAATGCAGGCTGTGGGGGTCATCAGTTGTAAGAAGGAGGCTGAATGCAGGACTTTGGGTGCTGGGCTTGCCTCACATGAAACCACTCAGTAATTTTCCACTTAGTAATTAGGTGGCAGGAAGGTAACCATCACAACAGGGTGAGAGCGAGGATGGAGGCTTACCTGCTCTGCCTTGCCTTGCTCTAGTGAGCATTTGTCTGTAGCACATCAGCAGCATCGTCCTCAGTTCACATTCACTGGTCCTCTCCTCTGGATTTCACATTTTACCTTAAAAATACATTTTAAAAATACATGTTCGTTAGAGAAAATTTGAAAATGAAAGAAGAAATGCAGTAGCCATTCACAACCTTATTATCTAAAGACCACTGTTATTAATATTTGACAATATTTCCTTTCAGCCATTTCTTCTGTAATTATTTCTCATAGTTACGATTATAATTTAATGTATTATGCCTTTCTATTTATTTTTCTGAGTATCAGAATTTTATTTTCCTATGTATGACCAAATCTTTAAGAATTAATTTTAATGAATAGTAATTTATCAAGAAGATATACCCACATTTACTTAATCATTTCCCTGGGGTTGGAGACTTAGGTTGTTTCATCCCTTTTTTAAGCATAAATAATGTATATTTCTAAATAGAGATTTCTAAGTATTAATGGATATTTCCTTAATATAAACTCTCAGAAGTGGAATTATTGAATTTCAAGCCTGAGCTTTCTAAATTTATTGTTGTTAAAAGCAAAATTGCTTTCTGAGTTGATTGTACCAGTGTTTGTCTGTCCAATGACGTATGCATGCCCATTTTACACCCTGCAGTTCATTTAAAAGCTGGCTTAGGGCAAAAGTAAATCATATTCTCATTTAACTTGATCATAGTGATCTGTGCTGTATTTCAGTGGTATTAAAAACAATTAAAAGGAAAGTTCTTTTAGAAAACAAACTTATGGTTCCCAAGGAAAGAGGGGGGATAAATTGGAGATTGGGACTGACATGCACACTATTCTATTAGATAACTAATAAGAGCCTCCTACTGTTTAGCACAGGGAACTCTACTCATCACCCTAGAATGACCTATGTGGGAAAAGAATCTAAAAAAGAGTGGATATATATATATGTATAACTGATTCACTTCGCTGTACAACAGAAACACAACATTTTAAATCAACTATATTCCAATTAAAATTAATTTGAATAAAGCAAAAATACTTATTTCTACTTAGGGAAGTAAAAGTCGCTCAGTTGTGTCTGTTGGTAACCCCAAGGACTGTATGCTGCTGCTGCTGCTGCTAAGGCACTTCAGTCGTGTCCGACTCTGTGCGACCCCACAGACGGCAGCCCACCAGGCTCCCCCTTCCCTGGGATTCTCCAGGCAAGAACACTGGAGTGGGTTGCCATTGCCTTCTCCATTGTGTGAAAATGAAAAGTGAAAGTGAAGTCGCCCAGTCGTGTCCGACTCGTAGCTACCCCATGGACTGCAGCCTACCAGGCTCCTCCATCCATGGAATTTTCTAGGCAAGAGTACTGCAGTGGCTTGCCATTGCCTTCTCCGAAGGACTGTATAGTCCATGGAATTCTCCAGGCCAGAGTACTGGAGTGGGTTGCCTTTCCCTTCTCCAGGGGATCTTCCCAACCCAGGGATTGAACCCAGATCTCCCTTATTACAGGCAGATTCTTTACCAGTTGAGCCACAAGGGAAGCCCAAGAATACTGAAGTGGGTAGCCTATCCCTTCTCCAGTGGGTCTTCCTGACCCAGGAATTGAACCAGGGTCTCCTGCATGGCAGGCGGATTCTTTACCAACTGAGCTATTTCTATTTCAATGCCCTTTATATTGAAAATATAAAATAAATATAAAAATATATGAGCTACACACAGATGCACACATGTTAATGTATTTATACACCTCTGTTGTTTAAGAAATCACTTTGACTCATTTCTGTACTGTTGATCAGCTAGGGAAATAGTTTTGTTCTCAAGTTTGTGAACTGGTCCAAAGAAAACCGCACACACAGGATGTGTAAAATCCAGAAGGCCTAGAGTCATCGCGGAAGTGAGTTATGAGGATGGCACAATAGTTTGCACTGAGTGACTTGGTGCTGGGAAAGCCACCCATCAACCCTTGGAATACGAATGAAGTGTATTATTTTCTGTGGATGATGCAAAGGCTGAAATGAAAACTGACATAGTCATTTCTGTTGTACAGACAGAGGGAGAGGGGGGAAGACTTTCTGAGGGAGCTAGCTAGACATTTGATTTCAGGCTCTGCTGGGGAATCAATTATAGGCTCCTTCGCTAAACTGAGCATGGGATGAAGAGGGACCAGGTCACTTGATGCCGGGGGGTGGGGGTGGCGGTGTTGCCGAGGGGTTGATCTGAGAGGGTTCTCAGGAACCAGGCAGCTTGAGGCGTGCTCCCTGGAGTGAACTAACCGCGTTATTTCCACCCGCCTCCCCCCTTCTCCCCTCCTTCTCCTCTGCTGTCCCCACTGTCTTCTCCAGGTGAGCATGCCTACAAGTGTTCTTGGTGCTCCTTTTCCACCATGACAATCAGCCAGCTGAAGGAACACTCCCTCAAGGTCCACGGAAAAGCCCTGACCCTCCCCAGGCCACGGATTGTCAGTCTCCTCTCCTCGCATGCCCACCACTCCTCCCAAAAAGCCACCCCAGCCGAAGAAGTGGAAGATTCCAATGGTAAAACCGGGCTTCGAAGCGGGCATCAACCATTGGGGTGGTGGTGGCTGGGGATTTACAGCCAGGCCTTCTTTTTAGAAGAAAATCGTATATGAAAACGTGATGGTTCAGGTGAAGGAAGAAATGTGGAAAGGTTGGAACAGTATAGACTTTGGAGGTAGAGGGTGAAGTGAACTGGGTGAGCATCTGTTTGGTTCCGAGACAAGGCATGTCTGCATTGCTGTGTGTGCGCAGCTTATGGAGAGAGCGCGTGTGTGCTGGGTTCGTGTTGAGTTCTTCCTTGGTGGTTGAGCGCAGGAAGGTGAGGAATGCTGGGCGTATTTCTTTGTTTACTTATTGGTATGTATGCTGTGAAGTGTTTGGGGGTACCAGATGTATACGTTAACACAATTCAGAGTGGGAATGGAAAGGGTGAATGGTGGGGATGTGTCATTTCGGGGTCACCTTGTGGTTTTTTTTTTTTTTATGGCTGAAGAATGATGAGGAAGCATCAGTTGAAGGGAGGAAGTAACTGCATACATACCAATAAGTACAGGCTACACCCGGGAAGCCCTGGAGGGAGTCTCCTCATTGGCGGTGTAATCAAAGCTGTACACCAGAGAGGATGAGAGCGAGATGGCCAGTGTGGCAGAGCCGAGCAAAGGATGGTTTGTTTTGATCAGCCCAAGAAACGGAAGGGTGTTGATTGCTCACCTCAGATGACTGCAGAGTCACATGCTTAGGAGAGGAAGAAGTCTGTAGATTCTTGTTGACATAGGAGACCTAGGAGCTGCTCTCTTCCATGACCTTCTGGTGTTGACTGCCTTCTGCAGCATCTCTGGTAACCGGTTATCTACCGCCAGCCTGAATACTTCTCAGGTCAGGGAACAGACCGTTTCCCAAGCAAGGTCTGTCGTTACGTCCTTGGTAGGAGCTTAAAGGGCTGGCTAGAAAGTTCATGGGCCCTTCGGAACAAAGGCTTGGCTTTGAGTCTTATTTCGCTCAATGCCAGTTGTGTTTTCCTGGGCAATCTTAGCTTCCTACACTCAAAGGTCAAATTGGACGATGATACCTACCCCTTGATGACCTTGAGAGATTAATAAGAAAAGATATACATTTAATAAATGGTCATTTTATTCAGCAATTTACATCCTTGGATTGCAGTTTTGGTCTTTGAGGCCGAAGCATGAACTTGGGGTTACGTTTAATGTAAGGGTTTAAAAAGATAGACTTCTCAGGTTACCTGAAGATCTGACAGCCCCAACACATCCACATGGTCTGACTATCTAATTAGCAAAAGAGTAAGTAATGAACCTTCATTCAAAAGGTCTGAGCAGAGAAAACTGGGAGGAAAAGGAAAGGTAAGTCCTGGGGCTAAAAGCTCCCTTTGCTGAGTTGCAGAATTTGGTGGCCTTTCCTTTGCCAATCAGTAAACACCAGGTTAAACGTAGTAACTCCTTGCTGGTATTCCTGTCTTGAAGGACTTCTGTTTAACAATGAAGGTTTGTTATTATGATGGTGGCTCCTGATGAAGTGAGCACACTTACCTTCTCTGCTGATGTGTGGCAGTTTAGCCTGTGTTTGTTGTTGGTGTTGTTTTCCAGGAAAATTTAGAGTCTCAAAGCTAAGGGGGCGGGGTTGGGAGATGGGGGTAGGGAACACATGTGAAACACTACAGAAAATGCCCCCTTTGCACCTTGAGATTCTGTTCCTTGGAAGATATTGGTATATTACAACAAAGGGCAAAATAGAATTTTATGTAATTGTAAGGTCTTCACATGATAACAAACACTCACATGATTGTTAATGAGTTGCTTTTATCTGAAATGGAAGCTATGTTTGTGTAGCCATTTGGGTAAAATGGGGCTTCCCTGGTGGCTCAGGTGGTAAAGAATATGTCTGTAATTTGGGAGACCTGGGTTCGATCCCTGGGTTGCAAAGATCCCCTGAAAAAAGGAAAAGCTAACCACTCCAGTATTCTTGCCTGGAGAATTCCATGGACTGAGGAGCCTGGTGGGCTACAATCCATGGCATCACAGAGTCAGACATGACTAAGCAACTAACACTTTCACACTTGGGTGAAATAGATCCACCCAGGCACCATGCCTCACAAAGGCTTTTCCTGGGACATTTGTCTCCATGGTTCACCTTCTTTCCCCTTTGTCCTCCTCTCTTGGAAGGTCGGTCTTCGTCTCCAGCACATGGACATCCTGCAGACCACTCAGTGTATGGCTCACCTTCCTCTGAGTGCGTGCTAGCTAAGTCACTTCAGTCATGTCTGACTCTTTGTGACCCTATGGACTGTAGCCCACCAGGCTCCTTTGTCCATTGGATTCCTCAGGCAAGAGAACTGGAATGGGCCGCCATGCCTCCTCAGGGGATCTTCCCGACTCAGGGATCAAACCCGTGTCTCATGTTCCCTGCATTGGCAGGTTCTTTACCACTGGTGCCACCTGGGAGCCCTCCCATCCTCTACATAGGCTAAAAAAGAGTCAAGTTCAGTCAGTTTCCTGAGCCTGTACTCTCTGCCAGGAGCTATGTGATGCACAGAAGAATCATAAATTAATACAGTATCATTCTGAATGCCCCGAAGTTCAGAATCAAATGTTTAGAAGATATTATCAGCATGGTTTTGAACTAACCGCAGCTCTTAGCCTGAAGCCTCACCTTTTTGAGGGGTGATTTCTGATTCTTGGAAGCTAGACAAGGTTAGGACCTTGGGAGAAGGGTGGTTTCAGAAACATGATGAAATGATATTGGCTAACTCTCTGTGTAACACAGGTAGTCTATTAGCCACAGGGAGATAAGTTGCAGTATTTAAAAGTGTTTTTCTCTTTCTGTAGAAGAAAGGATAATGAATGTAAACACTCTGGGTGGCCACTCTAGTGAGGCTTACACAGAACTCATTGGATCTGTGCTGATTTCAATGTATGTAAATAATCTGGATCAGTGGGTCAGGAGTGATTGTTTAAGTGGGATGAACCTAAAGGTTTAAGGTGGGGTAATGCACCCCACTCCAGTACTCTTGCCTGGAAAATCCCATGGACGGGGGAGCCTGGTGGGCTGCAGTCCATGGGGTCACTAAGAGTCGGACACGACTGAGCGACTTCACTTTCACTTTTCACTTTCATGCATTGGAGAAGGAAATGGCAACCCACTCCAGTGTTCTTGCCTGGAGAATCCCAGGGACGGGGGCGCCTGGTGGGCTGCCATCTATGGGGTCGCACAGAGTCAAACACGACTGAAGCGACTTAGCAGCAGCAAACAGAAAAAAGGTTTCAAATGGGCTCTTCTCATTAATGGATAATATGGAAAGAAAAATTAACAGTTTGTCCGTTCAATCAATATTTTCTTGAATCCTTTCTATGTAGGTGTTGTGTGATTCAAAATGCCCAAGAATGACAGAAGAGGTTGAAAATGGGCAGGCTGTTTGCTGGGGAACCGATTGGTGGATTCCTAGAAATGGTTACATCTGGGGGACGAAAAAACAGCTGTGGGGCTAGACAGTAGCCTGTAAATCACGCTTTGAATGGTGTTTGAAACACGCATGTGAAATCCAGTTGCACATTTTAATAGGGAGAAGCTGTGGGGCCATTGGCTCTCAGTTAAGGTTTCCCACACTGCCAGGTCGCTCTGAACACAAGAACCAAAAATGTGTTGTAGGCCTGGGGGGAGTAGAGATCCGTAAAACCAGGGAAATCACCAGTGTGTCCTTGGCTTTCTGATCCCCTAGTGAGACATGTGAATAAAACGACTTGACATGCTCGCTGCTGTTTGCAGTGGTCAAATGTTTGCAGTCTTGAGAGTGAGCCAGTCTTTTCCGGCAGAAGGAAACTGCCTGAGCAAGAAGGTTCTTCCTAAGCTGCTTTGCCTCCCAATCCAGAGGGGAGCCCTACAGGAGAGAGAAGGGAGCCCTCCAAGAGAGCGAGGGAAGCCAAGAAGGCAGCCGCGAGAAGGTGGGGGGTGGGGGTGGAGCTGATTGCTTTCCCACTGCCTGGCCACACACTTGCTCTGGACACAAACTCTTAGACTCTGGGCTGTCAGTCTTGACATGTCTCACCAGCATGCGGTCTCTCTGTGTTCTCCATGATCTGTGGTTGGAAAGAAAAGCAGTGCTGCTTCTGTGTGTAAGATAATGGGAAATGACACATAATTGCTATTCTAAACAATGCATTAAGTTGAAATCCTAAGGTTGTCAACAAGAGGAAGTGTTCTGCTGCGTTTGTGTTTACTGGGTTCCTTCTGCCATATAAAAGAGAGGACTGGGTTGTATCAAGCTTTTTCTTAGACTGCTTTCAGGACAGAAAAACACACATACCCATATACCTATAAAACAAGAGACAGACTTAGAGCAGTGTCGTTTCAGGATGAGGTTTGTTTAGGTCTGAGTAGTTCCCCAGGGCCTACGGTGGTGGATACATAATTTGAAATTCAGCTCTATCCTTTGTAAGAGGTCAGGCCAATGGTGACATTCCATCTTTTTCCTACTTTCAGTTTCTTTCTTCGCTCTGTCCAGTTATGCCGCACAGAATGGCCTGCTTTAGGAAGCAGCTACTGTGGTGCGCTTAAAACAAAAATCAGACACTAAGACCATGTGCAAAATACGTAAGGTATATGAGAATTAAGATAGTTTTTAGCCTGTGCCCTAATGGCAACCTAGGGAAAACACCCAGAACTTTTGGTCATGAAATCCTTCTTCGTGTAAGAGAGCTCCATATAGTCCACCCAACAAGAGATGTCTTTGCTAGTATGAATTGGTAGAAAAACATAAGGAGCTTCGTGATTTTTTTTTTTAATAAAGCAAAGGGTTTTCTGTTACAACTTTTCAGTTGGCTTTTCAGTTATAAACTCTAGAATGATATTTGATCAGCAGCATTTTTTATCAGGGAATCTCTCCTCAAAAAACCACAGGCACTTCTCATGTCGTATCAAAATCTAAGTTGTCTGCATTGCATACAGACTTTACCACTTGGTCACACGTTCTCCATCCTGTGTGTTCTCACCAACAAATCCTTATGTTTCCAACCATCTCTGTACTAACTGCACCCAGCACCTGAGGTCATCATTTCCATTTCTGTGCATTCGAAGGAGCTCTGCTGGGAGCTTCGAAGAATTTCCTGTGTGCTTCTGTCTGCCAGTCTCTGACTTTAACTTCTGCTAAAGACTGACATTTACCAGCCATTGGGTACTCTGATTACTCATCCATCGATGATCTTCTTGGTGTTCATTTGTACTTGTGGATATGCTTTTGGTTCTGTCCCCTAATTTTCCAGTCGAAATAGTTAGATACTTATACTGACTTCTTTTAACTGGCTAACAATTTCTTGTAGGCATCACAGTTTTGCAATTCAGTTAGTTGTCCTCCTAACATGTCTGACAGACTCCACAGAACCAAGCTGTACAAGGGTAAGTTTATTTCATTTGCATTTAAGAGGCAAGTTCAAAAGATAAATGATCCAAAGATGTAACCTTAGGGATTGCTGTAACAGAAACTTTCTGACGCATCAGTCTGCCAAGAGGAAACAATCTTCCTTGACAGAGTATTTTCAACTTTATTGTTGTTCGCTGGATAACAAGACCTTCTGTAGAAGTGGGAAACTGCAGGTTGAGACAAGTTGTAAGCCTTTCCAGTCCTCAGGAGGAGACAGAAAGAGTGGTGGTGCTGGGGACATGGGCATTACAAGTGTAGTCCCCTGGTAGCAGAGCCCCTTAGAGCAAGCACACATTATCATTTGACCCTGGAATGGAGTAGCTTTTTTTTTTTCTGTGTCTTTGTCCGAAAGCATAGAGTGTTTGGTTGCAGTTAAATCCAATTCAGAGAAGCTATAGAGTGAAACTAACCAACAAAACTCATAGATTAATAAAAAATTTTTATTCTGCTTGAAAATTCTGCCTGCCAGTGTTTTGACATAATATATGAGTTAGAGGAGGCTTGTTTTGCTTGATTTCTACAGGCTATAAATCAAGGATTTGGCAGACTTTTTCTGTAAAGGGCCAGATAGAAAATACTTTCAAGTTTGTGGGCCACAGAGTCTCTGTTACAACCATTCAACAGTGCCATTATAATGGGAAAGCAGCCATAGATAATATGTAAACAATGGACATGGCTGTGTTCCAATAAAACTTTATATGCAAAGGCGTGAGCATGGACATGGATTTGCCCTGTGGGCAGCTTGTCACTCACCCCTACCATGGTGAGTGGAAAAAATTATAGTAGAACCCATGAAATTAATCCCATCTTTAGTAAATGTCATTATAGACCTTTATAGTTAACATATAGGCTATTCCTAGAGGTCACTTAAAATATAACTTGACCTAAATACATGCTTTGTTTCATATATGATATGTAAGACATTAAGTAGAGCTTTAAAATATTAGTGTGTGAATTACACTTAAGCTCAAAAGAAAATCTTCTCCAAGAATTGTATTGAATCTAGCACCAAACCATCAATTCATTTAACCTTGACTGCAGCAATACTTAACACTTAAAAATTAAGATCTGAGATGCCTGCTTTTTGAAGAGAAGCTTTTCAGATTTCTAAATAGGTAAGACATAAAATACAAACTTTAAGAGGATCCAATTAGTTGCTAGGACATCAGAACCTTCCACACAGGTTCCAGTTGGTGATCAGATTTCTCTTGGGGTGAAAGAAAGAAGAGGTGGTTTCTTTAAAAATGACAATAATGAAATGGAGACTCTCCAGTGAATAATTGTGAAGTACCAAGATTTACGTCGTTTTTAGCACATGGGATATGAGACATAATTTTAATGGCTTGGCCATAATTTTTAATGGGTTCTGCTGGTCTTAAAATTATCTGGCCAGAGAACACTAACCTTCCATTTTTGACATCAGAATTTCTACATTAAAATGTGATCTCAAGTTTACTTTAATGCTTATTATGAAGAGTGGCATTTCTACTATAAAAACCTAAGACAGAGTCTGTAAGTCCCGGGGTGCAGAGCAGTACAGGTGATTCCGCATCTTCTGTTTGATATCCAACAGTCTTTGGTGGTGAAATTATTAGACCTTGCCCCCGTCAGCAAATAGAAAGCCTCCAAAATTATCACTGCCCTAAAGTTGAATATCATGTGATAGACCCTTCCCAAGAAACCCACCTGCCTGAGATGGGTTTTTGAATTAGCCACATGGGTCTGTGACTTTTTGAATTAGCCACAGTTTCATGTGCCAAGGATGGAAAAAACATTTCAAGTGAAAGCTTTCCATGTCCTGGGAACTCAGTCAACTTGCCCATCTCCCTCTTCCCATGCCAAGAAAAACATTTGTTCATCAGAAATACAAGCATATACTACCCAACTCATTCAGAGCTAGTTTCCAGCAGCTCCAGAATTTGCTGCATAATTCCACAGCTTACTGTTGGTTGGAGATTACCTTAAGGTCCTCCAGAACCTCAGTGTGGGAAATATCTAAAAGGAAGAAGAAATTTATTCTTTGGCAGAAAATGCATTCAGTTGTTAGTCAAATCATCTGAAATTATTAATCTCAGTTCTTTTTTGAAAGAAAGAATTTTTCTTTGTCCTATTGTTGCCCACTTCAATTTTTCCCCCCCTGGAACCAGAGCTAAATGTTTTAGTGCAATTATATTGAATATAAAATCCCTCAAACTCTTTTGAGACTTCTTGTGATTCATAGATCCTCTCCTGTCTTCCAAATTCTGTTCTGCGCTAGAGAATTTTACACAAGTATTGGATCTGGGAGGATGAGTATGTGTGAGCCATGATTCAAGTGGTAGAAATCCTGGGACAGCTTTGCTGGAACAGAGGGTATGTCCTGACCAAGATGGGCATGTGAAAAAGAATTCTCAGAGCTGAGATGAGAAGAAGATGCCAGAAATAACCTTCTCCAAACAACTATTACTTATCTTCTAAATTATGTGAGTTTTGATTGTATGGCCCAGTATGTCCAAATGATGCACATGTTTTTTCATTCATTCATAATCCTAAATAATAATATCCTATAGAAAAATCCCACTGATAGTAGTTAGAAATAGTGAGATAAAGAATGGCCAAAATGATGGGAGCGGTTCAGGTGTGAACAATTCTGCTTGCCTTTTCCTGAAGTCAGTCCCTTGCTGTTTTTGCCCAGAAGGGCCGTGTTCCTATCAGAGGGCTCTTCTACTTTGTAACTAGTTTCAGAGTCATCAGCCTCAACCCAAAGGAGGTGTTTGGCTAAGAGGGCAGAGCCCAGCTAAGATATTATTTACCTGTTCACTGCTCTTGGAGAAGTCATTCCAGGGTGAGGCTCTCCAGCTCCTTAGGAACAAAGAATATTCTTATGTGCCTCGTGTAAGCCACCCTCCTTATATCATCTGTTATGTTCGTGTTCTGTGAGCCCTCCAGCAAAGCTCCATGATCACTACAATGAGCAAGGCAGGACCTTCCTTCTAAACCTTCTCTGTAGTCCTTGATTTTTAGCACTGCTGGTTGTCCACTTCCCGCCCCCCTCCACACACACACCCAACCCCGACTAGTTTTAAAGTCAACCATTCTGGCTTTTTATAAGGATTCTGCCTGTCACTTTGTTTTGAAGTGATAAAATTATTACAATTTTTATTCTGCTGATTGCCTTAAATTTACCATCAGATTTAATATGTCTAATGAGTCAGAGGTACAGATTATTAGTCTTATTTTATAAAGAAGGAAACTGAGAGACCCTGAGGGCTGAAATGATGAGTTCCAAAGTCACAAAACCCATATGTGGTGGACCTTGTCTGAATCCAAAGCTCATGCCCTTAACCTTTGTTCCATTTCATCGAAGACTTGCAGCAGAAACACATAGCCATAAATGAGCCAGAGTGCTGAAGACGCAACCTCTTCTTATGTGTCTGGGGGCGCTGGAAGTTTCCAAAGGAAGCTGAAGCCAAATTTTATTGTTGATTGATATTTAGAGCCTAAGTTAATAGACACATAGAATTAAGTTAAAAGAGCAGAATATAATGAATGAGATATTCTGCTTGCAGATTTTATTGACTATAGCCATAGAAAAGAGGAGGAATTGACAAGTCCTGGAGGGCTTCTTGACAGATGTGGGGGCTCAGGCTGAGCCTTGAAGGGCGAGTAGGAATTTTACAGCTGAATGGAAGTCCATTCTGGTAGGAAGAGTATCAGAAGCGAGCAGACTTTGAGAAGAAGGGATCCTGGGACAGCCAGGAGACCGGTCTGGCTGGAGTAGGGGCTTGTAGGGAAGTTGTTGGGTGGACAGTTGGCAAGGTGACGAGAAGTAGAACCAAAGTGTAAGGGTGATTAACACCAGGAAGAGGCCTTTGAATTGTTAAGGGACATGCTAAACAAGGAAGACCAGCGTAAAGGCCCTTGTCCCCTTCAAAAGTAGAGGGTACTTTTAAACTATGGGTGCATCCTGCTGATCCCTGTAGGTATCTTCAAGAATGAGTGTGCTTTAAAAGTAGTCAGTTTATCCCTTTTTAAGTCAAGTTATCCCTCTTTAAGATGCTACATAGACTTTTTCCTTCTGATTACAAGAGTAATACCTACTAGATTAGAGAACAGCCTTATGGCAATGTATACCATGAGATGTGAGGGTCACCCATAATGCCAGCCTCTCTGTACCCAATAGAGTCTTAATAACAATCAGCTGTGGAATCACTTAGACATTGGTTCTTTGCATATACAAACAGGCTCTGTTTTTGTTATTTTAATTCTTTTCAGAACTGATACTACAGTATACAAACTACCTTTATTTATGTTTTTGTCTTTACTTGAAAGATTCGCTGTTTGACTCACTGTAGTTTTAAAATGTGAGCATCCATATTTCAAAACAAACCAACAAAAATGATTCCCCTTCAGATAATAAATACTGAGTACCTAAAGGCTTGAAGTATTTTCCCGTGTATGTGATATATGTGTTTAAGACGGGAGTCTCAGAATTACATAAAGCCTCTGAGGTTTAGCCAATCAGAACTTCATTTGTCTAGTTTAAGTTTCACTTATCTTCTAAAAAATTACTTAAGTCTCTTTTCCTACTGCTTAAGACTCAATACATTTGAAATATTGGCAAATGGTCCATAAGTTAAATGACAATATCAAGATTACAGACTGTCTAGACTGTTCAGAGTAATGAGCTGAAAATGAGATTCTGTTAGGATATAAATATAAAACATGTTGGGTAGCTTCTGACCTTTGTATTCACGTCCATTACTAGGCTTGCCAGATATTCTTATAATTATCAGTTATCATATCTGTCTCCCCAGCTAAACTGTGTGCTCTCTGAGGTCAAGGACTATTCCAGAGTCTTAGCACTTGGCAGGCCATTCAATAAGTATTTCTTGATTTGAATTAGTGCAGCAAAAGGGGAATGGACAAAACAAGAGTTTATGTGTGAAAAAGCCTGGGAATTCTAGTGACTTCAAGCTCACCTGTGTCACATGATGTTTGGAAAAATCCAGTGGTATTGGGCTGCGTGAGTATCATGATGCTGCGTCGCACTTGGTTTCCTTGGGCACACTTCTCTCCTCCAGTTAACTAGCTTTGTGCCCAGCACCCATAATGGCAGCCTCATCTCCCTTTCAGTTCTCTGCAGCCAAAGTCACTAATCCCTTTCCTCCTAGCAGCCAAGAGGGGCAGTGAGTGCAACCCTTACTTTCTGCTACCTGTTCAGAATATTTCTGCTTCCTTCACTTTTCGAATGTCTGCTCTCTGCTTATTTCCTTCTCCTTCTGGAATGTTCCTTCTTCTTCCACAGTGAACTCAGCGCCAGGTTCATAACCTGCCTTTATATCCTAGCTGTGACCATCGTACTTTGAAATTTTAATATACTAGACTCAGTGATATGACCCAATGAATATTTGGTCTCTTCAGATAGGGAGGTTCACCTCCACCACCCTTCATCTGTGGCTGGACTCTCCATGAACACTGTGCCTCCAGCATCTCAGACTCTTACATTGTCTCTGACCATTGCTCATCCCTTGTCTACCCAACCCAGACCCCAGGCTCAGCCATTTCAAAAGGACTTTGTCCTGTATCCTGTGGCTCTACCTCCTTTGTTCTTGTCTGGTTTCCAACCTGTCAGATCCCAACCCTGACTAACCCTCTTACTCCTGTACATCCTCTGATTTCTGCCAGTCCTCATGGCTCTAATCTCACACTTTCCAAATCAGTTTTCAAGGTTATCTTTGTTAACCACAAATCTGGCTTAACCTTTTTAAAAATTGAAGTATAGTTGATTTACAATGTTGTGTTAATTTCTGCTGTACGGCAAATTGAGTCACACACACATATATAT
>NW_011494755.1:3621051-3645492 GCF_000754665.1 Bison bison bison
ATGGTTTATCACAAGATATTGAATACAGTTCCCTGTGCTATGCAATATGACCTTGTTTATTCATTCTGTGTGTCATGGTTTACACCCACTAACCCCAACCTCCTGCTCCATCCCTCCCCCAACCCTCTTCCCCTTGGCAAGCCAGGTTTGTTCTCTATGTCTGTGAGTCTGTTTCGTAAATAAGTTAATTTGTGTCATGTTTTAGATTTCACATATAAGTGATATCATACAGTATTTGTTTTTCTGTTTCTGACTTAGTATGGTAATTTACAGCTGCATCCGTGTTGCTGCAAGTGGCATTTTTCCACTCTTTTTTATGACTGGTAATCAGTTCAGTTCAGTTCAGTTGCTCAGCCATGTCTGATTCTTTGCGACCCCGTGGACTGCAGCACACCAGGCCTCCCTGTCCATCACCAACTCCCAGAGTTTACCCAAATTCATGTCCATTGAGTCGGCAATGCCATCCAACCATCTCATCCTCTGTCGTCCCCTTCTCCTTCCACCTTCAAGCTTTCCCAGCATCAGGGTATTTTCCAGTGAGTCACTTCTTTGCATCAGGTGGCCAAAGAATTGGAGGTTCAGCTTCAACATCAGTCCTTCCAATGAACACTCAGAACTAATCTTTAGAATGGACTGGTGGATCTCCTTGCAGTCCAAGGGACTCTCAAGAGTCATCTCCAACACCACAGTTCAAAAGCATCAATTCTTCTGTGCTCACCTTTCTTTATAGTCCAACTCTCACATCCATACATGACTACTGGAAAAACCATAGCCTTGACTAGACGGACCTTTGTTGGCAAAGTAATGTCTCTGCTTTTGAATATGCTGTCTAGGTTGGTCATAACTTCCAAGGAGTAAGTGTCTTTTAATTTCATGTCTGCAGTCACCATCTGCAGTGATTTTGGAGCCCAGCAAAATAAAGTCTGACACTGTTTCCACTGTTTCCCCATCTATTTCCCATGAAGTGATGGGACAGGATACCATGATCTTAGCTTTCTGAATGTTGAGCTTTAAGCCAACTTTTTCACTCTCCTCTTTCACTTTCATCAAGAGGCTTTTTAGTTCCTCTTCACTTTCTGCCATAAGGGTGGTGTCATCTGCATATCTGAGGTTGTTGATATTTCTCCCGGCAGTGTTGATTCCAGCTTGTGCTTCCTCCAGCCCAGCATTTCTTGTGATGTACTCTGCATATAAGTTAAATAAGCAGGGTGACAATATACAGCCCTGATGAACTCCTTTTCCTATTTGGAACCAGTCTGTTCCACTGTTGTATATATGTACCATGTCCTTTATTCATCTGTTAATGGAGAAGGCAACGGCACCCCACTCCAGTACTCTTGCCTGGAAAATCCCATGGATGGAGTAGCCTGGTAGGCTGCAGTCCACGGGGTCGCTAAGAGTCGGACACGACTGAGCGACTTCACTTTCACTTTTCACTTTCATGCATTAGAGAAGGAAATGGCAACCCACTCCAGTGTTCTTGCCTGGAGAATCCCAGGGACGGGGGGAGCCTGTTGGGCTGCCATCTATGGGGTCGCACAGAGTCAGACACGACTGAAGTGACTTAGCAGCAGCAGCAGCAGCAATGGACATTTAGGTTGCTTCCATGGCTTGGCTGTTGTGAATAGTGCTGGTTTGAATGTAGGGGTGCATGTATCTTTTTGAGTTATTGATTTACTTTTAAAAATGTTTGAGATTTATTCCTGTATAACATCAGTCTACTTGTAAGTTTTTCAAAGTATTTTTGTTGAATGAAAGAGATGGGCATGTGGTCAGATCCAAGGTGATAGAAGTTGCAAGTAGCTGCATTGTTTACCTTGCCTGTCCCAAAGTGAATGTGAATAAACGGAGTGAGCAGCTAGAGAGTTAGTAGCTGTGGTATCACAAATTTTTACATTGTGCTTGTGAGTTGTGATTTTCCTGTTACTCTGATTTAATAGTATTTTAAAATGTTGCCCATGGGTAAGTTTTTAATTAGGAATACAGAGAAAGAAAGATGAAGAAATCCACATCTAACTTGCATGCAAGCAAGAATAATGTCACCAACATATCTGTTAGAAGGAACAGTTGCGATAACTCAATTAAAGGCACATGTAAAGTGTAAGTAAGCTTCCAAACTGAGGCTTCCCAGGTGGCTCAGTGGTAGAGAATCCGCCTGCCAATGCAGGAGACACAGGTTTGTTCCCTGGGTTGGGAAGACCCCTGGAGGAGGAAATAGCAGCCTGCACCAGTATTCTTGTCTGGAGAATCCCAAGGATAGAGAAGCCTGGCGGGCTACAGTCCATGGGGACATAGAGTCAGACACAGGTTAGTGCTGAGCATGCACACAAGCTTCCCAACTAACACATTAAAATCCTTATATTCTGTATATTGTTAACAATAAAATAAGACCATTTTTGCTAATATATCTATAGTATACTTTTGCATCTTGGTTATGTTATCTGCATAATGAAAGACTGGGGGGGGAAACTCCCTAAAAAATTAAGTTCAGTGTTAAAATACTAAATGGAGGGACTTCCCTGGCAGACTGTGGTTTAGACTCCATGCTTCCACTTCAGGGGGAACAGGTTCTATCTCTTGATGGAGAACTATGATCCTGTATGCTGTGTGATGTGGCCAAACATAAATAAATAAAATATAGGCTAGAAAGATTTATTTTTTCCAGTTCTGTTTTTTCCCCCATTGGTTTCACTGTTATGTGCGTCTATCCCTGTAGCTTAATAAGTAGGTGTATAGTCCTTTTCACTACATTTCTCCCTCTTCTAACTTTCTGGGATATTACCTAAATCACAGTATCCCTAGGTAAGAATGTTGGCTACATAGATATCCACCCATTGTATGTTGCCAGGGCAGAAAAGAGTGTCTGAGAACTATGGGAGGAAGGAATGGTGGCTCTGCGTTAAGTCAAGGGCAGGTTTAATATTTTATTTACTTATTTACCATTTTCTAAATGGGGAGAAGGCAACAACAGTACGAGAGAAAGTAGCTTTCCTATATACTGAATAAATTGGTGGTTTTTACACTAATCATCATCACTCAGTAAAGGGAGTGATGGTGACATAAAGCCATGGGAAGTTAAGCGATGCTGAGGCCAGCTCCATCCACAGCCCCAACTCTCCATGTGGACCAGGTGGAGCATCTTTGATCTGGCCCCTGGGCTTCCTGTACCTGGAAGGGGTAGAAGGTGATTGACAGCAGCATGTGAGACAGGAGAGGTCCTGCTCTAGGGAGTCGTAGCCGTGACCCCCGCCTTGGGCACCCCCGCTCGGCAGAAGCATCTGAGGGTTCCACAGAACCTCTTCCTCAAACCAGCATGATTTTTGTCCGGTGTGATTTTGGAGTCACGCTGCGGTGCTGGCGTGGAGCATAGCTCATCCTGCGTGTCGCTAAGTGCACTTTGATTGAGCCGATGCCAGGAGGACCCGTTTTGACCCAACTGGAGCTAGTGAAAATGAGGGGCAAATGGTGTTTTCAAAGCCAGTTCTCCATATAGATCATCTCTCTGTAATAACCTGTGTGGGGTTGCTGGACCCCTGAGTTTAAAGTCCAAATCCAGAAAGGAGCACCGGAGTTGGAGGCCAGGGATCACCCAGCATGTGCAGCCTGGGGCAGAGGGCCTGACTGCCTCCATCTCACACGTGTGGCTGAGATAAATCACTGACCTTCTCTTACTTCTTATTCATAAGATAATGATGCCTATTTGATGGGGTTATTTTGTGGCTCAAATGAGATAACATATGAAAATGCTTTCACATTCTAAATTACCGTAGAAATCTTAGACACTATTAAAATAGCATAGTAGAAGTAAATTCCTTGTCAATTTATGATCATTTGTCAGCAACCAGGGATGAATGAGGGTTTTTTTTTTTTTTTAAGGCAAAGAAAAAAAAACCTTTCACATCTTGTTATGGAAGCTTAATGAAATCTCTTAACATCATGAACTATTTCTTGGGAGTTTAATTCAGAGTTTGGAAAGTGGTGCTTAAATGAGAGTCCTATTGATTTGAATTTTTTGAACTTTGGGGTTTAACTGAAACCAGCCACACAAGAACCTCTTTAGCACTTGATGTCCTAATAGGTAGATGTAATGCATTGAGAAGACCCTAAGTTAGACATTATTATTATTATTATTATTATTGGCATTATTATATATTTAAGTTAATGATGACTATCATTTGTTGCATGTCTATTAAATACATTGGTTTAATCCACACAGCATTTCCATTAAACAGAAACGTCCATAACCACCTCCTTGCTGTTTTTGGAAGGGGGAAAATCACCTTGAGCATGGTCACAGTTTCTGCCTGGCAGGCTTGGGGTAAGAGTTGGGGTCGGCCTGCCTCCACAGCGCTGGCTACTGTGTCACACTGTCCCTAATCTCAGTTCTCAGATGTGTTATTTTTCCCTGGGAGACTAAAAAAAGGAGCCCCCTGAGCCCCAGGAAAGTGCTGGGACTGTTTTACATACTAAAACCCTTCTTGGATAAGACCTGCAGTTTTATTCCCGCAGTTGGGATCTTAGCCTCCAAATCTCTTGAAAGAACCAATTACTCCCAACTTAGTTTTCCTCTCCATGCCTTCTTTTCTCCAACAGCTAGAATCTGTGCCTTCAGCATTTTATTGAAGCCACTCATGAAGTGACCTCTTGCTGGCTGGCTCCAGAGACTGGCCCTCTGGGAAAGAGTCATTCTTCCCTTGTTTACACCCGCTAACCGCCACCCCCCCACCCCCCGCCATCCTCCCCTGGCCTCTCCGGAATCCCTTGCCATGTGACTTTGGCCCTAGCTTGTTAATGAAATGGCTTTTACAAGGATGGGCAGTGACTCCAGACAAACAAGTCCCCAGCCTCTGCCCCTGCCTCATCCTTTTTTTTTGTCCGTGGCATTTAAAACTGCTGGCCTTCCTCCCCGGGAGACTCCTCCCATGGTTTGGGTCCTCCTGTATGTTTCAGGCTCTCTGCTGGCCTCTCTGATGATACTGTCTCTTTCCTCTGTTTACATCGACAGCTGCCGTCACGTGGACCCCGGTCTGGTCCTCAGCCCTTTCTTCTGCTCTCTTCCTCTTCACAGACACTTGTGATCGACTTTCACTTTTCTGAGAATGCCATCAAAATCTCTGCATCCAGCCATCATCAGGTTAAGCCCCAGACTGTCTTTTTCTATCCACTCCTCACGTTATCCACTTGGACGTCTCACTCAACCTCTAGGAACTCATGAGCTTTCGCCCAAACCTGTCCCTTTGCCAGGGCTCTTGGCACCAAGCTAGAATCTCTTGGTATCTGTCAAATACCTAACATATAGTAGATATAATATTTTTATGATGAAACAAACCATTTATAATAATGAACCCAGAAGAACGTTAAATCACTTTGTGTACTGTGTGCTAAGTCGATCAGTCATGTCTGACTCTTTGCAATTCTATGGACTGTAGCCCACCAGGCTCCTCTGTCCATAGGATTCTCCAGGCAAGAATACTGGAGTGGGTTGCCATGTCCTTCTCCAGGAGATCTTCCTGACCCAGGGATTGAACCCAAGTCTCTCAAATCTGTTGCATTGGCAGGCCCGCTCTTTACCACTAGTGCCTGGGAAGCCCACTGAAACACTTTACAAAATAGTATTTTGTCTATTGAGTTGAGTCTAAATGAGTCCTTGGGTTGACACCTAGATGCTAAAATTAAGGAGCAAAATACAGATAGAGAAGCATTTTGGATGTTCCTGAGACACTGTATTTGAAAAACAGACCACAAGTTCTTGGCTGATGCTTGCACATTTTTGATGTTTGCCAACGTGTGGACACACCGCCTGGTTTCCTGTGCTGCCTTATTATTTTCTTACAGGTGAAGGGTTGTTAGGGAGCAGAAAAGGTAGCCTACTTGGTGTCCAGATTTCCTTCCCATAGGTAGGGCCATAATCTATTCCAGATGTAAATGTAGCATGTTCAGTAGAAACAGTAGGAACTGAATTTCAAATAAACGATTCCAAGCTGCTAGTAAAATCCAGAGGGGAAAAGTTAGCACGTTGGTGTTTTCTACTTGCAAAGACCAAGTATGGAGTTGTAGGCAGCTTCATCAATAAGGAGCATGCTGCTTGTTGGTTTTCCCTCCCAGTGGGCATGCGGTTATGCCTAGCTGCTTTCCCCATCTGAGAGATGGGGCAGGACTCTGGGTGCAATTTATAGACACAGAAAAGGTAAAAAAACCCGAAGCCTTTATCTCACCTGGTTCCTGCTTCAAGCCCTCCAGTGGCTGGCTGCTCTGCCTTCAGAACAGATTCCAAGCTCAGCGTGGAAGCCAGTGTTTGAGCCTGTTTCTCTCAGAGTCACTGTCATCCCTTCTCTCCGCTGTGTCCCTCACTGCAGCCGTTCTGAATGCCTTGTCTGCATGGGGTCCTGCTCTCACCCTCCAGGCCTTGCTAGCCTTTCCTGGAGTGTCCTTCTCCACTTACTTTCTCCTGACCTCCTCTTTGTTTCACCCACTCATCCTTGAAAACTTGAATCTTGTCTTCTCCAGAAGCCTTCCTAACGCTTCCTATATGACTGAGGGCCTCCTCACTGTTCACGTCTCTGAGCGCTCTTTAGTGTCAGAGCTGATCGTACTCTTGTATTAATAAACGTCTGACTTTCCACCACCTTAGACCATCCATGTGTTTTTCTCAATTTATTTTATTGAGGTCTAGTTGATTTACAGTGTTGTATTAATTTCTTCTGTAGAGTAAAGTGATCCAGTTATACGTATATATACATTCTTTTTCATATTTTTTCCATTATAGTCTATCAGCATAAGTATAATTCCCTGTGCCATTCAGTATGGCCTTGTTGTTTCCCCATTATGTATGTAATAGTTTGCATTTGCTAATCCCACACTCCCACTCCGTCCCTCTCCCCGCGTCCTTGGCAACCACGAATCTATTCTTTATTTCATAGAAAAGTTCCTTTGTATCGTATTTTAGATTCCACATGTAAGGGCTACCTGCTTCTTGAAGGCAGAGGCCGTCATTTTATTTTGAGTTCCCAGAGGGTGGCAGATTGCCTTGTGCACACAGGCAGGGAAGGAAATGAGCTGTGTAAGTGAATGACTCCAGTCTTGAGCGTTGACGATCGTGGTGCCGCACACTGGCCACGACCCTCTGGAGGCTGAGGTACGTAGTGGTGCGATGGTAGGGTTGCCTCTTCGTACAGATGCTTGCGTTTCTCATGCTGGGTCTTGGGCAGATACTCTGTGCCCAGCTGAGCCAGCAGTTCCCAAGAAAGATCAGAGGACATGGGTAATGAAATAAAATCCCAAAGTCCATGCAGGTTAAGAAGTTTGAGACAAAACCCCTCAAGAGATAGTGGGGTAAGCCAACCAATCGACCAATACCTACCTACTGTTGATCAGATGGGAAAAAGTGCAATCAAGAGAAAGAAAACACCATAACAGGCAGAAAAGGAAAGGAGCAGGAGTGTCAGGGAGAGACGTTCGTGAGAACGTCGCTGATGGTGGCGATGATCACCACACCTACCGGATTCCCAAGGACCTTGCTCGGAGCTGGAGGTGAGCGACTTCCCTGGTGGTCCAGTGGCTGAGGCCCCACACTCCCAATGCAGGGGACCTAGATTCAGTCCCTGATCGGGGAACCAGATCCTGCATGCCGCACCTCAAGATCCTGCATGCTGCAGCTAAGACCTGGTGCAATCAAATAAATACAAATATTAAAAAAAGAAAGAGAGCTGGAGGTGATGTTAGGATGAAATAGACCCCACAGTGGTTGCCAGGAAAGCCTCTAAAGTTTGGGAATTAAATTTGCTCTGATGTGCCTCTTCATAGCAATTGGGACCATCCTGTGTGCTGAGCTGTCTAACAAAATGGGGGTGACTTGGTGTGTTATTTGGGTTGAACCCTGCCTCTGGGCTGGATCCAAGCTCCTTGATCAGTTCCCTCCCCATGGCAGCCATCCTCACCCGCAGAATAAAGCTCTTCATGCAGGAAGGGGCAGTGCAGTTGGCTTTGCCCAGAATCAGTCAGTCAGAAACGAGCAGCTGAACACCTGCCATGCGCCCAGAGCTGGGATGAATGTCAGTTACATCTGTGTAGAGCGGTGTAAGAGATGCCTGTTCCACTCCATCCCGCAGTCCAGATAAGGAGATCAAATTCTTCCATCTACAGAAAGCTCTCCATAAACACCAAGAGGCAATTAATCATTTAGTGCAAAATATACCACGTCAACTTTAATTACTGTGGGACTGAGGCCCTTAAAGAACCCCCACTTCAGCCATGCCAGGCATCATGCTTCACACACTGCTGTCCTCTGTCCACGGAACCCTATGCAGCTGTCAGTGTCACCAGCTCCATTTTACAAATGAGGAACCGGAAGTCTACTTAAGGGAGAGTGCCCAGGGTTACGAGGAGGCGTGCGTGCATGCCCCGAGGAGCTGAGAAGTGGCCTATTTCCCAGGTGCTCCCTTGGCTTTCCCATCTGTAAAGTGGGAAGTAACAACACGGCTTATGTTACAAGGTCATGGTGAAGATCAAGGAGAGACTTTGTGAGGAAGCACCTGCCAGAATTGCTGACCGGGAGCTGCGAGGCCAGTACAAGATGAGCCTGGGTCTCACTGCCTGGTCCCTCTGCTTCTGGGAGGCTCATGCCCTCCGCTTGAGCCCAGCATCACTAGCACTTGTCCTGAAGGGGAGTTTGGAGTGAGTGGAGAAGTGTGTGTCCTAATAGAGGAATAACTGCTTTAACGATGATTAAAATATATAACTTTATCTAGAGCCAGCATTTTCTTCCCCTGCTTGGGAATAAGTGAAAAGAAAAGAAGGAAAGGGTAAGAAACCCACTGGGTGTGTTGGTTCAGAGATGCCCGCTGCTGGGAGACAATTTTAGAATAACTGTGCACTTTAAAGTGTGGCTGCTTCCTCTTGTTCTTGATCCGCTGTGGTTGTTCTCACCCGATTTCCATACCGTCGCTTAGAACTCGACACGTATCTAAATATATACACTTCTCTTCAGATGTGTTCTTTCCTCTTGATTTCGCTGAGCTTTTGAGAAGTCTCTGCCTTGTTCCCTGGGCGGGCTCTCCCTGGCCTGATCATCGCAAGCCGTATGCTGTGACCGCCTCCTTGAAGTCAGTAGGTATCTTCCCTCCAGTTGAACCTTGAGGAGGAAGCACGGTGGCCTTGCCCACAGCCTGTGAGCTCTAAATACCGTCTGAAGTTGCTAGCAAGCTCTGGACAGTGGCGGCCAAGTCACTGATACAAAGAGGCTTTTGTCCTCCACGTTGTTCATTGGATTTTCTGTGTGGTAAAGACATCTATACGATCTAAACGAACAGCGGGAAGCATTACTTCCTCATCACACAATTCCAAAGAATCACAGGTGAATTATGCATTCGATATTGCGAGAGCATCTCAGTGAACAATGGCAGATGCCACCCAGAGCTTCCTCCCGAAAAAATAGGAGAAAGAGGCTCCTTCGCCACGCGTTCATTTGCTTCCTGACAGATTTCCAGCCGGTTTCAAGGCGGGTTTCTCAAGAACACACACTTTGAGTTACAAATATCATTTAGTACAGAGGAATACCTGCAATGTTTGCTAATGGATGTGGCAGAAAAAGAACATGTTTTCGAAACTGGGGCATGCAGGAGCCCTGGGTTATGTTCCTGTCTCTCCGTTTACTGGCTGGATGACATGAAACCGTCTCTGCTTTTCTGAGCTACCAGAAGTCCTTCCACAAAATAAATAACCTTACCCTACGTATCTGGGAGGAGAGTGTATCCATGGTGGAGGAGAACTGGTATTTCATGCAGTGAGGATGCACTGCTGAATGTCATCCAAGAACACATCCTGGATTGCAGAGGCGTCTATTCTCATGGCCTTAGGAACTGACGGTGGTAGCAAAGTCATGGTGCATTTAAATACACGGTACCTCTTACACCTGCGCATTTTGCGAACATCTGTACCTACCACAGATCTGTGCCTGCCAGTGGGTACAAAAAAGGAGAGAGAGCTGCATACTGATTCATCTGAAGTGCCTCCCACATGTCCTGATACCATCTATTTCAGAGTTTAGACTTATTGCTGATTTAGGGTGAAAACCAGAAATTATGCCTGTGACTTCTTGGGATGGCCATGGATCATGAATTTCCTGCCATTCAAATTTTCAGATGTTCCAGAAGTCATTCTTCAGGTAATTAAAAAAAAAGCCCCAGACATATTTCAGTAAAAGTGGATCACTATTTCAGTGGGCCGGCTCTATTAACTTCAGTGTTCAAAGAGAGAGTGACATTTGGTTAATTGGATTTTCCTGTTAAATCTTGGTTTTCCAAAGCAGTTTTCCCAGTTTGAACTCTTTTGGGCTCTTTATACCATGTTTATTGAGCACCTCTTTTGGCTCAGGCCCTGAACTAAGTTCTGGGAGATAATGAACTTTAAAAAAATGTGATGGATAGATGGATGGATGGATGTGTGCATGCACAGATATCCTACTTGCAAAGAGATCATAGTCTGCTGGAGGCAAAAATAAATTAACCTGCATGCAGGAGAGCGTGAAGGGGGAATTGAAGAAGTGTATCTAGAAAGATCAAGGAAGATCTGCATAGTGATGGTAAATTTGAACTGAATTCAGTCTTGAAAGATGAATTTGCCAGGCTGAGAAGTGGAAGAAGGATATTGCAGGGATATTCAAGGAAATGGTGAAAAAGACCACACGCAGTGAATGTTAGAAACCTTCCGCGTGGCTGAGAGTAGCACGGAGTGGGAGCAGGGTGGGTGTGGACTGAGGTAGGTCTGGGAAGATGAAGGTGGGCTGGGACACCGCTGTTCAGAGGTTGGACATTTTCCTTGTAAGAAGACATGAATACCTTGATCATACTTTTAGAAAACAAAGGGAACTTAGGGGGAGAAGACGCTTGAAGATAGAAAGCCAATTAGGAACATCCTGCAATGCAAGTTTACACAAGCAGCCACAGGACCTGAACCAGAAGCAGGAGCTGTGCAACCATGAGTGGGTCACAGATATGGGCTTTACAGGAGGTTGAACCAATAGGGCTTTCTCCGTCCTTCAATGGAAGAGAAATGAATCAAAGATTCGTTTTGATTTGGTTGGGTGGATGGTGATGCCACTGTGGAAAAATGATACAGAGACAGATTGTCTTGTCCCCCACGACAGGACCTAATGACTTGCAAGTCCAGGAATCTTCTGTTTTAGATCAGACTTGCCTGAATTCCCTGCCAAAATATAGAGAAAATGAGAACATGAAGCTTCTTGCCAGTAAGGCCTTTGAGAGACCCTTTCAGTGACCTTACGGATTATGAGATACTAAATCTCAAAAAGGGACAGTGGCTCTTTTTTTTTTTTTAAATACTGTTTTTGTCATTTTGAAGACTTAACTTTTTGTTTTGTTTTCCCTGATCATATTTCAAGGTTTTGTTTTTACTCATCAGAATGACAGGAAGTTTTCAGTGTGTGTTTCCTTCAAGTTTGGCCTCAACCTTATTTTCAGGATTAGGCATTTGTTTTTCCGTTTGCCTCCATGACAACCAAGCCCAGAATTCCTATATATAGTCATCCAGCGCCCATTGTCCTCCTGGTGATTGTATCATAATCTTGTGCACCCAGGCCGGAGAACTCTCCTGATGACAGAAGACAAGGAGGTGCCGGAGTCCTTGGCCTGGAGATTTTCAAGGCATAATCAAAAGAAGGAAATAAAGTCACATGGCTGCCTCTAGAGATTTATGTTCCCCCTTTAGATACTATCCAGGAGGAGCTGAAATGGCTTGTGTTCCAAAGCTTAGTTTCTAGTAGTTTTCCTTCAGAATGGCCCAGTCTTTTATCTGGAGAGCCTTTTTGAGAATCTTCCAAGGAAACACTTGGGAAGTTGCATTGGTGATTTGTAGTTGGTCATGTTGTGGGCACCAATTCTGTTCTCTGTTAACATGAAGCGAACAGCAGGTATCTTGAGAAAGAAACTGAGTTTCAAACGAATTCAGATAGAACCTAAGAAATCTTAAATAAATCTTTTGAATCTGTGAATCATCTTGACAGCTCTATGTGACATACAGTTTTTTGTAACTTAGATAGACAGAGGTATAGGGTAGAATATAAGAAAATTGCTCACAAATTCAATCCAACAAACATTTTCTTAAGTACCTTTTTTTAATGAAAGGACTGTCAGTCTCTGGCTATAAAAGCACACAGGATACTATTCCTGTCCATCTAAAATGGACACGAGGGCAAGGATCCTTGCCTTTTTTTTTTTTCACTGAAAGGTACCCCAAGTGCCTTAGAAATAAAAGCCTCTCAATAAGTATTTTCTGAATTAATATAAAATAGAGTCAAACATTGGAGAAGGAAATAGCAGCCCACTCCAGTTTTCTTGCCTGAAAAATCCCAGGGACCGAGGAGCCTGGTGGGCTACAGTCCATGGGGTCACAAAGAGTTGGATACTACTGAGCAACGAAGCATAGGGACAAACATATGGACAGATACAGTTGAAACTTATTTGATATAATCAGACCTGGTTTCCCAGTAATATGTGAAATTTTCTTAATGCAGGGAATCCTTTTGAAAATGCCTTAAGTGTTTTATTTTCATTTAAAAGTGCATTCATTCAGGGACTTCCTTGGCAGTCCAGTGGTTAAGACTCCACACTTCCACTGCAGGGGGCATGGGTTCAATCTCTGGTCGGGAACTAAGATCCCACGTGCAGTTCAGCCAAAAAATAAAAAAAATTCATTCATCAGGATTGTGTTGTAGGATCAAGCTTGGTCTTTTGATTGAATTCCCCGTTTTTCTCTCTTGCATAAACCACAATCACCTATACTAGTTCTGGTTTTAGGTTTCTTTTAAGTTGAATGATAATTTAGACATTTATGAAAGAGTCTTAGAGCAGAGTCCTTCTAGATTTTTATGTTCTCTTTAATCTTTTATCTTGCCAAAATGTAATTTGACAATAATTTTTTTAGCAACTTTCTCAAATCTTTTCAAAGCATTTTCATAGCTTTCATAGAAATGGAAATTTTTATACCCATCTTTCATCCTTTTTAGAAATATTAATTAAGTTGAATAAGCTCAATTATAAATATAACAAGTACAAAAAAAATTAAGAGAAAATAAGACTGATTTTTGTTAGTATTAACACAACTGCTGAAAGCAAAAATGGGTCGGCCTGATAGAGAAAGTCCCAACAACCAGCCCGTTTCCTGTTGCAATGGAATGCTTTAAGGTCAAGGCATTGATATGCCCAAGTTTGCTGGTGGAGGTTGCTTAAGAGAACTTATAAGTGTAAGCTGAAGTCTGATAAGATCCAGGTGAGGATCACAATGTGTGTTGGCAAAACACAGAGGAGAGAAGGTTTCTGTCTGGGTTTGGGAGGGAAGGCGTTGGGCTGGGCTTTAAAGGATGGGTAGGGGTTTGCTGGGCATGAAGAAGAGGAAGAGCCTCGGGTAGTTCTTGACCACGGATTCCCAATGATGATATATGTAGAAAGTGCAAGGAATTGGAAATTAACTAAAAGTGAGGCTGGAAGCACAGGGTGAGACCAGACTACTGAGCTATGTGTACCAAGGAATAGACTTTATCCTTGAGCCCTGGGGCATCATTATCATATTCCTGTAAAAAGTGATATACATTATATGTCTGTGACATGTACACTTGCCAAAGTAGAATAGACCTAGAAGGAAGAAAGACCAGCTCATAGGGTGTTAGAGATGCCCATATGGGTTCTATGGACCTGAATGAACAGTGAGAAAGGAAGGCAGGGGCCTGGAGAGGAAGGTGATTGGAAGTGAGAAGTGATCTGTGTCTCTGGGAAATGTGCTACCATAAGAAATGCCTGACAGTTGAAAGGAGGAGTCCCACACTTTGGGCTTGAATGAAGTGTTGAGTCACTGTCGCACATTCGGAGCACCAGAGGAGATGTTTGAGCAAAGATGGTGGCTGTGTGCAGCATGCTGAGTTTAAGGCGTCTGCCAGACACCATTTTTCAGCTTTAGATGAACTCAGGTCCCGTCTAAGTTTGCCAATAAAGTAGGAAGGTTCTCTTATCTCATTACCAGCAGATCCCTGCATTACTGTAATGTCCATGGAAATCCTTGGACCCTTTTGTCCTTTGCCTGGGTTTCTTAGCCGTTGTATGATGGGAGCTGATGCTGTTCCAGAATCTTCCTGGCTATTAACTGAAGTATGTCTTTAGCCTGCTCTCTTGCCATTGTTAGTGTGCCTTTGTCAGTCTTTTTCCAGAAACAGTAGGATGTATTTCCAGCACATTTAGGTCCCACCCCCATGGGCTTCCCTAGTGTCTCAGATGGTAAAGAATCTGCCTGCAATGAAGGGAACTTGGGTTCAATCCCTGAGTTGGGAAGATCCCCTGGAGAAAAGAAAACGGTAACTCACTCCAGCATTCTTGCCTAGCGAATTCCATGGACAGAGAAGCCTGGAGGACTATAGTCCATGGGGTCACAGAGAGTCAGACATGACTGAACCACTAATACTTGCACACTTTCCAACCCCCTAACTTTGGGCATTTACAAAATTTGTTGTTAAATTATCTACAGGTAATATTCTGTTTCTGTTTTCTTACACTGCCAACCTTTAGTTGCCAAATCACCTGCTTTTCTGAAGAAAATCATAATCCGTTCATCATTTTGAACACTATGCTATTTTAGGATCTGAAGATGTTTAATCTTCCCCTAAGCGATCTCTTTCAGCCTCCAGTGTACAGTTTCCCACTCAGACTCATCCTCTGATCTTTCTTTCTTTTCCCTGTAGGCATTAAGTCACTTTTTTCCCTGTTGTGAAAAGAATGTAGTTGTTTTAATTTCTATTTATGACTAAAGATGGAGGTGTGGTGAGCTGAACACTTAGGTAGCTCCATGTTTGGTGTTGCTTTCGTTAATAGACACACTAGCTGATACTAATTCCATTTATTAGTGGAAATCAAGGTTTTCTTGACATCCTCCTTCTGTCTCTCTCACTCCCATTTCCGTCAGTCACCGTGTACGGCTGATTTTGTCTTCTCCACTAGGACCATGGAGTTAAGTGCTCCCTTAAGACTTCTCTGGGGGTGCAGGGTGTCCCCATCAATTATTTACACGTCTGCCTGAGATGGTGAGTTGCTTGAGGGCAGGGACCACATCCACCTGTTCCAGAACAGGGTCTCACGTGGACTTAGATACTCAGTAAATGTTTACTGAATGAATGGGTGTCATTTAACCATCCCCCACCCCCCACACCCACATCTAACATTTGCTTGCCTGAAATCTTGTCTTTTATTTTCTCCTGGTACTTTCTCCCTGATGCAAGAGCCTCTCTTCTAAGTCTGCTTGAAAATCTAGCTCAAATAAAATGTGGTTGCTGGCACCAAGGTACTTCTGCCACTTTTTCACCTTCACTCACACCTTCTCTGCAGAGCTGTAGAAAATTGAGAATTGATCCTCTTGTACAGCCTCCTTTTTAGGTCACTCAGCACGTTAGGGGGCTGTCCTCCCACAATTTACTGCTCAATTGACTCTTAACTCTTCCCTGTGTCTTCCTTAATGTTGCAATAGTTAAACTCCCCTGTTACTGATCATTTGTTCTCTTTGCTTCTTTTACTCCTTCAATCAGTGGCGGGAAGTGTGTTAGATGTAGAGCAGGCATGTATTTCCATAACAGCCAGCTACTCTGTGTCTCTAGATCTGGGCTTGTGGAAGGCGCCTCTAGTGCCTTTTTTCTTTCTTTCTGGCTGTGCCTCATGACTGGTGGGATCCCCTGACCGGGTATCAAACCCCCACCCCCTGTGCCTTGACTTTTTTGACCACGTGGTTTGTGGGATGCCCTGACTAGGGATTGAACCCGGGACTCCAGCAGTAAAAGCACGGACTCCTAACCACTGTACTGCCAGGGAAGTCCCACCTCGCACCTTCTTTGACTTTGAGTCCTAGAGCCTGCTCATGGCCTGGCACGAAGAAGGTATCCACCAAGTGTTTGTAGGATCAGAATATTCAAGCAAGCTTCATTCTGTCATGGTTTATTGTTCTTCCAGAGTTCAAAAGATTTCCAGTGATCGTTTCTGTGCTGGTGCGTTTTTGGAGAAAAAAGAAAAAAACTCTTTGAATGGATACTTAACATTGGTTTGCCCAGAATTCTGGGGAACTGGAATGAGAGTCAGAACTTTCCCATTTCTCCAGGAACCTGACTGAATGGGAGTGGCAGGAGGTCAAATCTGAAACTTAGCGCTTTCTATGGTTTGAAGTCCTGAGCTGTCCAAGAGCCACAGAGAGCACCCGTCTCCCATTGGTATTCGGATACCTTTCTTTCCCAGCCAAGTTCCCCCTAAGGCATGTTAGAGCATGATTATTTGAGGGCAGTTTATCCAGCATCTAATCGAAGGACATGTGGGCCGGCACATCTCCAGTTCTGGGTGCTTGGACGTGCTTACCTGCGCAGCACGTGTATGCAAATACCTGCTGGGTTTTTGTGTGTTTTTATAGAGCATTTTGAAATGTTGGCTATTCTTTTTCTTTCCCAGGAATCTTACCTTGTTGATTCTTTTCTTCCCCATGTGCTCATTTTAGTGTTTTCTTGGTATTCAGTTGAATGTTATTTTCTCTCTAATTTCTATCCGTTTGGATGTTACTTTCTGTCTTTGTGCCACCTTCTCTTTCTCCTCTCTGCTATGAGTGTGTTGCCAATGGAACACTCAGGTGTTATTTGGTGTTCTGACTTGCATTGTGGGACCCCAGAGGTCAACCTGTTGAGTATAGATGCGTAATAGACAAGACTCATATTTTAAAGTCAGACAGATCCTTGTTCAGATCCTACCTCTGCCTCTCAGTAGCTGTGTAGCCAACCATTCTCAGCCCCAACAACCTCATTGGTAAAACTGGGATGAGAATCTATGCCATACGCAGTAGTTTTGGGAATTCAGTGCTGGCTGTTGGTAACTTCCAAACCCACACCTAGAACGCTGTAGCTGTCCACGCTAAAGTTCTAGTGTGAGCCTGCTTTTACCAAAATCAGTTTCCTATTATAGACAGTTTACAAAATGAATAGCTCCATGTAACTTAGTTAAATTTATTTTATAACTGCAATTATAAATCATAATTTAATTTCCTAAACTCTGTCTATCAGTTCAGTTCAGTTACTCAGTTGTGTCCGACTGTGAGACCCCATGGACTGCAGCACACCAGGCTTCTCTGTCCATCACCAACTCCCAGAACTTGCTCAAACTCATGTCCATCAAGTCAGTGATGCCATGCAACCATCTCATCCTCTGTCATTCCCTTCTACTCCTGCCTTCAACCTCTCCCAGCATCATGGTCTTTTCTAATGAGTCAGTTCCTTGCATCAGGTAACCCTAAGTATTGGAGCTTCAGCTTCAGCATCAGTCCTTCCAGTGAACAGTCAGGACTGATTTCCTTTAAGATTCACTGGTTTGATCTCTTTGCAGTCAGTCCAAGGGACTTTCAAGAGTCTTCTCCAACACTGCAGTTCAAAAGCATCAATTCTTCAGCGCTCAGCTTTCTTTATAGTCCAACTGTCACATCCATACATGACTATTGGAAAAACCATAGCTTTGACTAGATGGACCTTTGTTGGCAAAGTAATGTCTCTGATTTTTAATGGACTGTCTAGGTTGGTCATAGCTTTTCTTCTAAGGAGCAAGCGTCTTTTAATTTCATGGCTGTAGTCACCATCTGCAGTGATTTTGGAGCCCCAAAAAATAAAGTCTCACGGTTTCCATTGTTTCCCCATCTATTTGCAATGAAGTGTTGGGACCAGATGCCATGATCTTAGTTTTTTAAATGTTGAATTTTAAGCCAGCTTTTTCACTCTTCTCTTTGACTTTCATCAAGAGGCTCTTTAGTTCCTCTTCTCTTTCTGCCATAAGGGTTGTGTTTTCTGCATATCTGAGGTTATTGATATTTCCTCTGGCAATCTTGATTCCATCTTGTGCTTTATCCAGCCTGGCATTTCATATGATGTACTCTGCATATAAGTTAAATAAGCAGGGTGATAATATACAGCCTTGACATACTCCTTTTCCAATTTGGAACCAGTCCTTTGTTACATGTCCAGTTTGAACTGTTGCTTCCTGACCTGCATACAGATTTCTCAGGAGGCAGGTAAGATGGTCTGGTATTCCCATCTCTTGAAGAATTTTCCACAGTTTGTTGTGATCCACACAGTCAAAGGCTTTGGCGTAATCAATGAAGCAGAGGTAGATGTTTTTCTTGAACTCTATTGCTTTTTCTGTGATCCAGGGGATGTTGGTAATTTGATCTCTGGTTCCTCTTCCAAGTCCAGCTTGAACATCTGCAAGTTCTCTGTTCACATACTGATGAAGCCTGGCTTGGAGAATTTTGAGCATTACTTCGCTGGCTTGTGAGATGAGTGCAATTGTGTCTTAGTTTGAACATTCTTTGTCATTGCCTTTCTTTGGGATTAGAATGAAAATTGACCTTTTCCAGTCCTGTGGCCACTGCTGAGTTTCCAAATTTGCTGACATATTGAGTGTAGCACTTTAACAGCATCATCTGTTAGGATTTGAAAGAGCTCAACTGGAATTCCATCACCTCCACTGGCTTTGTTCATAGTGATGCTTCCTAAGACCCACTTGACTTAGCATTCCAGGATGTCTGGCTCTAGGTGAGTGATCACACCATTGTGGTTATCTGGGTCATGAAGATCTTTTTTGTACAGTTCTTCTGTGTATTCTTGCCACCTCTTCTTAATATCTTCTGCTTCTGTTAGGTCCATACCATTTCTGTCCTTAATTGTGCCCATCTTTGCATGAAATGTTCCCTTGGTATCTCTGATTTTCTTGAAGAGATCTCTAGTCTTTCCCATTCTATTGTTTTCCTCTATTTCTTTGCATTGATCACACAGGAAGGCTTCCTTATCTCTCCTTGCTATTCTTTGAAACTCTGCATTCAAATGGATATATCTTTCCTTTTCTCCTTTGCCTTTTACTTCTTTTCTTTTCTCAGCTATTTGTAAGACCTTAAAGAGGCAAAATGGTCATCTGAGGAGGCCTTACAGACTCTTGTGTATAAGTAGTCGGAAGTCAGAGACCAACATTCTTTGCTGAACTGCACATCTCAGGGTTGGATTAAGAATGGATGGACTGACACCCTCTTGGCTGTTGGTTCCATTGTAGATATATCTGGCCATGCCAGGGGTAAAGAGGGAACTTGTGTGGCCAGCAGTTGGGTACAGGGCTTTTCTCTGGATTCACTCTCCTGTACTCCACCTGCTGTATGTTCCCATGACCACAAGTTGGGCCCTCTGAGCAAGCACAGGGTTTCTTTTTTTACTTTCCTTTCTTAAGCTTGGAATGAAAGAAAATAGCCTTAATGATGATTTTTAACTTATGTGACATACCCTTCACTGCTAACAATCTGTTTGTCTTTCTAACTGGGCACAAAACCACCCTCTTCTGCTCTTCTGGCCAGGCCTCGTGAACAAACTGGGATTTTATGTAGCTCAGTAGGTAGACTTTTTGGGGATAAGTGAAATCAGATATACTCACATGTTTGTCATTTTAGTGCCTGAAGTGTTAAAGCTTGTATTATTCACAAACTCCAAGTGAGAGCAAGGAAGAGTGTGTCTTGGCATGATAGAGGACAATAAAGCTCTCAGGAGACCCCAAAATTGTCACCTTGGCATTCTTTCAAATGTATCCTAAGTGGTGGGATCTGCTTATTTTTGTAAGTAAACCTGCCCACCTGATTCTAACCAGGAAAGAAGGATTTTATGACACAGGTATGTAGAGTTGTTCTTTTCACACTGCCATTTGAGACAGGTGATGAATTTCCTCTCTTGGAATGCTTTCTCCACGACTTCTTGCATTTTTATTTCTTCAAGTTTCATATCACAGAAGTACTGGTGTGAAAATCGAAGAATTTGTTTTTTTGCGATGGAGTAATTAATATGCCTTAGTCCCTAGAAATGAGAAAAAATGTATTGTCAAATGCTTGGGAAAGTTTACCCAAGAGAGTTGTTCATGTGCTAGACTAGGGGTGATGAAAGGTAGGGGAGACAGATAGACCTGGTTTATCATCACATTAGGAGCCGCTTTGTGATTTTGGTATAAAGGGATTGAAGCTGTCCAGTGTCTTGTGTCTGAGGTAGCATCCGTGCTAACTTGTGGGCCTCACTGAAGCGGGTGCTGAGTCTTGGAGGCAGTTTTTGTTCAGGCGCTCAGTCGTATCCAACTCTTTGTAACCCCATGAACTCACCAGGCTCCTCCGTCTATGGGATTCTCCAGGAATACTGGAGTGGGTTGCCATTTCCTTCTCCAGGGGATCTTCCCTACCCAGGGATAGAGCCCAATTCTCCTGCATCTCCTGCATTGGTAGGCAGAATTTTTACCACTGAGCCACCTGGGAAGCCCACCTTGGAGGCAGTGGTAGCTGCTTACTGAGAAATGGACTATTCCTTTGACTTGGTCTCTAGGTAGACTTGTGAATGGTCAACAACTCAGGGCAGTTGGACCTGACTTTGGCCTTGTCAGTAGCAGAATTTCTTTCCTACAGAACTGAGGTCAAGCCAGAACCAGTGCTGCCCAGAGGTTAGGGCTGACCAGGGTGGTGGTGCTTACCCAGGAGCTCACGTTCCTGTTAACAAGAGAGGCGGGCAGAGAGTGCCTTTTGCTTCATTGTGTGTGTGTCTTAAACAGAAACTAGTGTTGAGAGCTTAAATAGAAAACATCTCAAACAATCCATGAAATGGTAAACAAACCTGCTATTGAGGGAAAGAAAGAGAAGTTGACAATTGCATTATTCTGATCCTGAGTGGGTTCATCAACTAGGGTCGAGGAATAAAGAAAAAGGAGATAAAAAGAATCGGGTGAAATGAATTCAGTTGTGTCATTTCTTTCTTCCTTTGTCTTCGGTTTACACCTGGTAATGAACCCATGGAGGCTCGGAGATATTGTTCAAGTTTCCTTTTGTTTTATTTGTGTGTGTGTATGGCAGGTTTGTTTACAATTTCCAAAGGGTTTTTTTTTTTCTTTTCCTCAATCCTGAGGAATACAAATTGAGGAGGGGGAGGAGAAAACAAGAAGGGGAGGTATTTTAGTGTTTTGAAAACAGGAGGTGGCCCCACAATACAGGAAGCTGCTGTCATTGTTTTTCCTTTCAAAGAGGCCGACGGGATGGATGGTACCAGTTTCATCAAATGTGGGTTTTTACAGAGCCCCCACGTGTCCCACCTGGGGGAGTCACACTTTGGAAAATTAAGTGTCCATCAGATCAGGAGGAGGCTGGTACAGTTTCTGTCCCGTTTCACCCCTGCTTTTTTGAAAAGCGTAAGAAAAGAGCCCTTTGTTTCCTTTTCAAGGAAAGTTACACTGAGATTCATCTGCATGGGATTCACAGAGCCCATCTGTGTCATTCATGGGTAGCCATAGGTTATACGGGACAATGCTGATGACAAGTGCTGGTGAATTCCTGACTTCAACATTCAGACCGGTGTGTTGGGAAAAGGTTGAAGACCTTTTATTTTTCACTTTCTTTCTCTTTCTAAAACTTAAAAAAAAAAATTATTTAAAGAGGAAACTGAGATTTTTCTCACCTACCTTTTACATCAGATTTCCCCACCGCATGCCAGCAGAGCTTCACAGGCTTAAGATTTGTGCCTGTCGCTTCCGACATTTTCCTCCGAATTGCAAAACTTTCAAATACCTTTCAGGGAGACTTGTTTGGAATTTCATTTTAATGGGATTTATGAATAAATCTCCATCTTAATGCTGACTAAGCTTTAAACATCCATTCCTGGAGAACACTATTGGATTTTTATATTTTAAAATTTAAATCGCTTGACAGCAAAGGCATAAAACATTTTTATATTTGTGAGTGCCATGTGCTTGAGCATTTCTGTTGAAGACCCTTTTTTTTTCTTTTTTTCTGGTTGGCTTGAATAATTCTGTTCTGCAAAGTTGGAGATACTGCATCTTCTACTTTGCTTTCTCATGAGGATGCCTGTGTACATTATGTGGGTTCATTTATCTCACCTACAGGGACGGGTATTCTGTGGCAGCCTGTTGCCACACTGCAATTTCCTTTAAAAAACAGTTTACTTTCTTCCTTCACTTTGAAACCTTTAACCTCAGAATTTTATTTTTAAATGCCATGAACCCTCAAAGTCAGGTTAAAAGAAGTGACGCTTCCTCCCTTCCTGCCTTTCCCCAGAGATGCGTTGTAGAATGTAAATGAAGATGAAAGCTGGGATCACAGTCAGCCCCCTTAAGAGAAAAGTACTCGAAACTTCTTTCAGGGGTTTTCAAGTGTCAGACCGCCACTGTGTTCTCTGTGTCTGGCGTCATTTTCCCCTGTCTGTCCACAGACTCATCCTACTCTGAGCCTCCAGATGTTCAGCAGCAGTTGAACCACTATCAGTCCGCTGCTCTGGCGAGAAACAACAGCCGTGTGAGCCCCGTGCCTCTTTCTGGGGCCGCGGGGGGTGCTGAGCAGAAAACGGAAGCCATTCTTCACTGCGAATTCTGTGAATTCTCCTCTGGCTATATCCAGAGCATCAGGCGCCATTACAGGGACAAGCATGGCGGGAAGAAGCTGTTCAAGTGCAAAGACTGCTCCTTTTACACAGGCTTTAAGTAAGTGATGCGAAGAACAGCCTTGAGAAACAAGGTGGCTGCGCCTGCTCCGCCCCTCACTACACTCTTCCCTTACACTCCTCTATCTGGAGCTCAAGGGAGGCCCTGCCCAAGGGATGATGAACAAGTGGGGTCCAGTCTTCACAAAAAGAGGCTAGTTCCAGACACTGCTTTTAGGTTTGGGGAAGGGATGAAGAGCTATATGAGAACAAATGAGTTTAAAAATCAGAGCAAATGGGTGCCCAAGAAGTGTAAAGGATTTCCCTGACCCAGCGTGTGAAGCAGTGAGTATTTTCCCATTTGGAAATCTATGCCCTCCACCTCCCCACTTTTTATTTTGTCTTTGGGAAAAACAGTCTTCTCAGAAGCAAAGTCAAAGTCAAGAGAGAACATCCAGCGATAGTGACAGTCTGCTACCCTTGTAAAGAATTCTTATTTCTTAAGATCATATTATTGAAAGAGAACCAAGACTTCACACTGGGAAGACTAAATTTGAACAATCACAGAAAGATTGTCCCCACATAGAAAAAGATAATCCACAGTCCTTTTTGCTCCTGAGTATGACAAAGATTGGAGTGCTTCCTCTCATTTAATCTAAGCTCCTGTGATTTCATCTCATCCTGGGAGATTCCACTTAGGGTCATAGTTACTAGTGTAGAATATGGAGCCTGACTGCCAGGGTTTGAACCCCAGCTTTGCCACTTACTGCTGGTGTGACTTTGGACAAGTTACTAAACCTGTCTGTGTCTCTGGTTCCATATCTGTAAAATAAAGATAATAATAGTACATACCTCATAGGGCTCTTGTGAGGAGTAAAATAATAATAAATGAAGCTATAAAATGCTTAGCATACTGCTTGGCACAAAGGAAACACAAAGGAAATGCAAAATGTTATTGTATCATAGAAAGCTATTATAATGAGATTAGATGCTGTATTACAGGTATGAAGCTATTATTATCTGCTCCTGTTGCAGTCAGGGCCTGGGCTTTAGATCTCTCCAGTATTTCAATACATGCTCCACAAGGAGAGGCTGGGCTTCATAACCCCTCCAAACTTGAATTGATAGAAAAACAAGTCTCTTTTCCAGCAACATCTTAGTCACTGGGATTTGATGGAAAATGTGTAACATCTCTGACTGTTAATGTGGTTCAGTTGTTTTATAGATAAATATGTATGTGACCTTAGAACTGAGAGAAGTCGAGAAGGACTCAGATAACAAGGGCCCATTGACAGGTGTACATGTTTCCCCAGAGAGAGGCACTCGGGTTAACAAGAAGAGGACCTTGCCCATTAAACTTTGGGTTTCATCCATTTTTATGAGACATTTAAGGCTTTGTAAAATTTGAAGTTTTAAAAAGGATGGAGCGAGGGAGGCAGTGGTACCCTCCACATTCGAGCTGGTACAACAGCTCTGAGCATCTTTACGTGGTCATTGACCTTCCTGCTTTCCCAACCAACCCGCCCTCCCTCCTTCCCTGGGAAGAGTCACCAAGGCAGCTGATGAATCATCCCAGCTTCTCCTTCCGAGCATGATGAGAAATCCATTCTCGTAGGGATTTTGTTTTATATTTTTAACAGGCAACTGCTCATTTTCAAAAATAAAATGGGGAGTCTGTTTCTTTTTTTTCCCCCAAACTTACCCTGAGCCCAGCCAAGTAGCAAAATTTCCCCCAAAGAAATTTAGCACTGCAGAAGAGTGTTCAGTCATTGCCCAAATAATTGAGGAACTTGTGCTCAGCAAGCACGATGAACCACTATAGTTTTGGGTAACCCACCCCCGCAGCAGGGTGTCTCCATAGGACTTCCGGCAAGGGGTGTGAATGCGATGCTTCTGGGTCCCACTCACCGCCTTTCTCCCCGCTCCCTCCC
>NW_011494755.1:3645592-3651722 GCF_000754665.1 Bison bison bison
GAAGCCGGGCATTCGGCGGTCCCCGAGGAGGGCCCCAAAGATCTCCGCTGTCCTCTCTGCCTCTATCACACCAAATACAAACGCAACATGATCGACCACATTGTGCTGCACCGAGGTAACCTTCTGAGCTTGGTTTTCTTGGGATGCAAGGGGTGGAGGGAGGGTGGCTCGGGTGGCATTAGAGGGAAGCTGTCTCAAGGTGGCAGCAACTCCTTTTCCCCAGTCCCTTGTTCCTTCCCTTATCTCCCCAAAAGAAATCACAGCGGTCACCCCAGTGACAGCCAACAGGGTAAGAGCATCTTTCTGCTGAGAGGATTTCCTCCACCTGGAGGGAGGCAAAGGTGATGGAGTCCGCAGTGAACACTTCTGCGGGGCTTCCCCGTGAGAGAGAGATTTTACATCCCGGGTCTTCTGCTCTCATGACCTTGCTAAGGAGGGAGTGAATGAGAGGCAGAGTGGGTGGCTTAACTCACGGTGAAAGGTGAAGAGCCCTGTAGTTGTAAGCAGTTCTTTGAAGGAAGACCAAAATGATGATCTCCAAAGCAGAAAGTGGGATTTCCCTTGAAGTGGATGGAGAAAATTCTTAAAACTAAAAGTAGCCTGATATATGTTAATTTTTATTTTTTTAATATTTTGTGCCACACAGCATGTGGCATCTTAGTTTCCCAGCCAGAGGCTGAACCCACATCCCCTGCATTGGAAGGGCAGAGTCTTAACCACTGGACTGCCAGGAAATCCCAGCCTGATACATGTTAAACGCCATAGACTGTGGGTTTAAATTCTGTTTTTAAAGCCTCTTGTGTTTTACCTCTTCTCCATAAAGAGGTGATGACTGCCTCTGAGGTGGCGTGTTGGGTGTCTAGTGTGTTCCGTGTGGATGCGTCTTGGGTGTTTGTAAACGCTGGTTCCTTTGGTATATTGGGATACTTCTTTTAGTGATATATTGGGATATTTCTTTTTGGTTTTTTCTTTGAACTGAGTTTACTGCTGGCCAATCAAAATACCATTAAACAACATGTGCCCTCTGCATTGGAAGGAAAAATATGCAACAACTATACTTTGTCCGGAAGAGATTCCAGCCAGAGGTGGATGGAAAAAGATGACTAGAATACCCGTTACTATTTCCACCTACTGACCTTTCTGTCTCTGCTTCCTTCCTCCCTCCCTCCTTTGCTTCCTCTTCCTGCCTATCTTCCTTCCTTTGCCTCTAACCTAGGAATGCTTTTCAGTATTTGCCACCTGAGACTCAAATGCATTAAGTGTCTTCTGCTGCCCTGCGGAGATGTTACTCTGAAATGCTAGGTATTCAGGGGGCATTTCCCCAGAGCCACTGCCTTTGGCTGGTGCATTTTGTGACATGTCACCCACGTCTGCTGCAGACCCCATGGAAGATTAACCTTCAGCACCCTTAGGTCTCCCTTCTCCCCAGGCAGACTCGAGACGTGAGATGCCTGCTGGCGAGGACGTCTGCCAGTAAGCCGTACAGGAATGTTTAGGCAGGAACTCCTGGGATCCCTTGTGGTATGCTGCCTCAGTCACCTGGCTTTTGGTCCCTGGGCCCATGTATCTGTCAATGGCTCCATGTCCTCCATTGCTTGGAAGAGGCCATGAGTCACGCTACTGTGGAGCAGACAGGAGCGGTAAGGCCCCGCCTCAGCGGTGGAGTCTCGTTTCCATTTGCTGCCTGCTGGGATCAAGCTTCCCAGGTGGCACTATGATAAAGAATCTGTCAGCCAGTGCAGCAGATGCAGGAGACTCAGGTTTGATTCCTGAGTCGGAAAGATCCCCGGGAGCGGGGCATGGCAACCCACGCCAATATTCTTGCCTGGAGAATCCCAGGGACAGAGAAGCCTGGTGGGCTACAGTCGGTGGGGTCACAAAGACTTGGACGTGACTGCAGAGACTTACACGCACACATGCCTGCTGGGATCAGAGTCTTGATGCCTAATGCAAGCTCGCTGACTTTCCTTCCCTGAGCTGAGAGTCCAGGAAACGAGAAGGCAGAGAGAAACACTTAATGCCTGGAGCACGCCACACCTGACCCAGTGCTTCTCACACACGGTCACTTCATCATCCACCCTCACTGGGGGGGATGATACTTTGACCTGTAGTCCTGTCATGTATGTGAGGCTTGAAGCTGGCAAAAACTATTTTTTCTTTGTTTTAGTGTAGTGTTTTAGGGTCATTTTGGAGAAGGCAATGGCACCCCACTCCAGTACTCTTGCCTGGAAAATCCCATGGACGGAGGAGTCTGGTAGGCTGCAGTCCATGGGGTCACTAAGAGTTGGACACGACTGAGCGACTTCACTTTCACTTTTCACTTTCATGCATTGGAGAAGGAAATGGCAACCCACTCCAGTGTTCTTGCCTGGAGAATCCCAGGGACAGGGGAGCCTGGTGGGCTGCCATCTATGGGATTGTACAGAGTTGGACATGGCTGAAGTGACTTAGCAGTTAGGGTCATTTCATAAGAAATTGAAGATACGTTAAAGATAGTTGTGCAGAACTGTAGGATTAAAAACGAGAGGAGATTGGGACAAATGCAGAATAAGGGAAAAGTAGTTGAAAGTTCATGTGAAAGTATGAGAACACTCACCTAGAGTTTTGGTGTCTGCCGCAAGATACTGTGCGTTTGTTAGCAGCGGGCTACTGTCTCAGCCCTGGGACTCCAGCCCTCTGTGGGGGAGACAGCAATAGAATCAATTTGATTTTGGGTGTTCATTAGACTTTTGCATGTTCAAGAATCTGAGGTGCTGGAACCTGAAAGGAGTTTCTCCAGGGGGTTCTCCTGAGGGGGCGCTGTGTGAATTAGTGCATGCTGCCCCCAGCCTGAAAACAGTGGTGAACTCCCCCCGAGCCCCCTCGCTGGACCCGTGAGGGTAGAAGTAGTTCCACCAGAGTCACCCAGCCCGTGAGCAGGGAAGCTGTGTGTCAACCCAGGTTTCTGATCCCATGATCCATCCATCGTATTGCCTGTCACTGGTTATTTACAGTCTTTTCTGTTTGTTTACAGAGATAATTTATATTAGAAGAAGCATCAGCATATGTAGAATTTGTCCTCATTGGGGTCAGAAAGTGCACAATCTGATATGAACATGAGTATTTGAGGATTGTTGTAATAATGACAACACCCACAGCAACAGCAATAGTTACTGTTACTGAGGACTTTTTAGGTAGCAGGTACTGTGCTAAGTGCTTTCCAGTGAGTCATTTCATGGAATTTTCGCAAAACCCTAAGTGGTGGGTGTTAACTGTTATCCCTGATAACAAGGGAGAAAACAGGTTCAGGAAGATTGAGCATCTTACCCAGGTCAAATGACTAATAAGCGACCCAGCTGGGATCTGATCCCAGGCCTGCCTCACCCCCAGTCCACGCCTTTACCCACCAGGCATCACTGTCTCACCCTTGGGAAGGTGGTTGGCGTCACCCCATTGAGCATTCCAGTGGCTGTGGTATCTGGGTCTGGGGATAGAGTTGTCTGAAGGTTGGGGGTCAGAGATGGGGACCCCTGAGCCACAGGGAGGCAGGGCACTTTGGGATAGCCTGTCTGCCATCTGCGTCCTGGCCTGGCTTTGGGGTCCATCTCCATCAAGATGGCAGCTCAGTGGGAGCTAGTCTTGACAAGGAAGACAGGGTTGGTGGGTGTCTGCCTGGCAGTTTTGAGTTGGGGCTGATCTCAGAGTAACAAGACGTGGCTCTCTCTGCACCTGTGCTCTCCTTACTCTGTGGATGAATAAACATCTTTGGTCTCTGGGGCCTGCAGTAAGAGATCTTTCTGAGACTTTGGTTAATTAAAATACTTGGAATGAATGGCAAGAAAAACAACTTCTGAACTGGCCCTGAGAATAAGCTGCTGTTTGCAGGAATACAGTCTCCTTAGCTTTTTGTCCAGACAAATTGCTGTATTTAAATAGGGAGGAAGGAAAAGGAATTCATTCCACTCCTGGGTGATCTGAATGAGAAATCACATTGGCTGCTACAAAAGAGAGCTTTCTGTTGGTCCATGCATTCAGTAGACATGTATTATTTCGTTGTTCCTTGCTGTACCATGCTGGGTTCTTTGGGTTAAGATGGGGTACCTGAGAGCCAGTCTGCCCTCCTCAAGAAGATGAAGTGTGTGCATAAGTATGTTTAAGATAGTGAGTGATAAGTACCTAGGAGATTGACAGTGGCAGATGTATTTCTGTTTGGAGTAGAAAAAGGTGGTGGTGGAGGGGTAGCTTTCAAACTGATCCATGATAAGATTTCAGCAGTCAGAGAGGACTTGAGGTGGGTGTATTCATTATGTAGGGGACTTAACAGAAATGGATTCTTTTCCCGTTTTGGAGCCTAGAAGTCTGAAATGCAGTTGTTTGTAGGGCTGTGTTCCCCCTGAAGACTCTAGGGGAGAATCCTTCCTAGATTCTTCCCAGCTTCTCCTGGCTCCCGACTTTGCTTGGCATCCCTTGCCTTTTGGCATATCACTCCAGTCTCTCCCTCCCTCTGCACATGGCCTTCTTCTCTGTGTGTGTGTGTCTCTGTTCTCTCCTCTTCTTGCCCTAACTTTAGGGCACACCCCAATCCCATACGACCTTATCTTCACTAACATGCGAAGACCTCAGGTCTCAATAAGGTTACATTCTGAGGGGCCAGGTGGACATAAATTTCTGGGGGCTCCATTTGACTCATTACAGAGTGTAAGGAAAATTTTAACAAACCACCCAGGTGAGTAGAGGGAAGATGTGTTTACAGAGTGAAATTAGAAGGTACTAGGAGGCAAGGCTAGAAAGGTATATTCTGGCCAAATGAAAGAGGGCTTGGATCCCATCACAGGAGTAGAATGCTACTCTGTAGACAGTTGGGAAGCTGGGGTACTGATGAGATACCTGGAGAGTTCTAATTTAGCAGAGATAAAGCCAAGGATTATAGACCCATCTCTTTGAGGAACCGTGAACTTAGGTCAGATCAACATTTGATGAGGTTCACCATGATGGGACCAGTGTAACCAGGGAAAATTAAGCCCTGAGACTTCTGGTTCAAGGATAAAGTGGTATGATGTTAGATGGGTTTTCATTCATGTTACAAATGTTTATTGAACACCCACCACATGCTAACATTGCTTTAAGCTCTAGGGATACTGCCAGGAAGAGTCGGACAAGGTTTGGGCACTGAAGGAGTGTGAACTTTAGTAGGAAGAGAGACAGTGAACAAGGGAAGAAATAGTTTCAGAGTACATCAATGTTTTTGGTTGCTCAGTCATGTCCAACTCTTTGCAACCCCATGGACTGTAGCCCACCAGGCCCCTCTGTCCATGGGATCTCTGCAGGCAAGAGTGGGTTGCCATTTCCTTCTCTAGCAGATCTTCCTGGCCCAGGGATCAAACCCAGGTTTCCTGCATTGTAGGCAGATTCCTTACCGTCTGAGCCATCAGGGAAGCCAGAGTACATTTCTACTCAGTTCTTACAACCATTGGAAGCACAATGAATGCCTCATGTGTTGCTTGGCCTGGATGTCCCTTATATACCTATAGCAAACCTGAGAAATTGGGCAAAAACTGAATTATAGGCATGAAACAGTTTCATCAAATGTTCATAATTACAGAGCTGTGTAATCACTGAGATTGGTCTCCAGTTGGCTTATAAACTTAAAGTTTCTTTTTTGCAGCCTGTAACCTCAATACACACGTAAATGCTAAATATAACTGAACCCTGCAGGTGGGTATGTTTTTGGAACAAAACTAATCTCCCCTAATTTATCTGATCAGTATCATTTTTTCTTGAGGGGGAAAAAAAATACTACAGTGAGACTGACAGTCTTTCATCTTCCTCAGTGAAATTACATGTTCTCTTCATCCCCATCACATACTTCTTCCTGTTAAAGGTACAGTTCCCAGCTCTTGTCTGGCTTGAGGGTAGCTTGGCTAACGTCAGAACTTTTTACAGGAACTGTGTGCTTACGTTTACATGTGTCTGTTTATGGTTATATTTGGGGATGGTGGCTTTCTGGTCCTCAGCGTTTGTCACTGGTTTGTGAGTTAGAGTAACAGATAGATCTTTGGTTTGGCTCAGCAGGGGTCTAGGCCTTCTACCATGGCGATCTGCATTCAGAGTTGGCTGGAGTGAGTGGCTTTCAAATCCCCACCCACCCCTC
>NW_011494755.1:3651883-3665580 GCF_000754665.1 Bison bison bison
GGAAACCCACGTGTGTTGTGGGCTGCCTTTCAGGAAGAATTGTTACTTGGTGATTCTGGGCTCCACGGTGATGTGGGTTTTTTTCACTCTTTTGAGTAGAAGTGACCCCCTCTCCCCCGACGCCCCCCTTAGTGGTGGCGATTTTACAGATTATTTCCCCCCCACCCCGGCACACACTTCTGGGCTCTTGATGAACCTTAGCACCCACGTGCTTTAGTGTGGCGCTGCTGCAGGCTGGAGCCTCTTGAGTGTTGTATCCACCTGCAGCACTCAGTATCTTTTAAGTATGAGTCTCTGATGGCACCCACTCCAGTACTCTTGCCTGGAAAATCCCATGGACGGAGGAACCCGGTAGGCTGCAGGCCATGGGGTCGCAAAGAGTCAGACACAACTGAGCAACTTCACTTCACTTCACTTCAGATGACAGACATGATCTATCTTGTAGTCAAAACTGGTGAAGTCATAATATTTTTGCAGTCAGTGGTGGAAGCTGAGTCACAATGAGTGTGATTCAGGCCTTGATTTCTTACCCAGGGTAATTTTGAGAGGTGTGAAGTCAAGAAAAGACCCACAGTTGTCACTGCCCCCTGTAGGAAAAGCCCCAAGTGGCTGAGCTTCCGTAGCCAAGACAGGGCTCAGGCCCTACCTGGAAACAGTCCAGTCTCCCGGCTCATATCCTTCACTGGCCTCCACCATGAATAACTCATTCAGAAAATGCTGTCAGTCCTTTGCCCGCCTTTCAGAGTCTGTCTTATTTTTTTATCTTGGTCCTGTTAGCCATGTTTGTAGAAAGGGGGGTGGGGAAAAGGTAACTTTGTTTTCTAAAATTAACACCCATAACCCATATAACTAAGAGACTTGGGAGTTACTGTGTCTTAGTTTGGAAATGAGGAAGTCATACCTTTCAGAATAAGTCATCAGGGAAATGACCTTTTATGAAATCCAGGAGATACTTGAAAGAAATTCAGATAAAAATGGTTGCCTTAGACACTGAGAGCTTTTGCGATTTTGAACTATTAGGAATAAAAGGCTGAGAAGTGCACGGCATACAGATTGGATGTGACTGGAGAGTTCTTTATAGGAGAGACGGAGGAGGGTGCATGCAGGCAAAGGTCAGTAGACCTGGGCTCCCAGGCCACAACTTTGTGCTGAATTAGAGGACTGACTTTGAGGAAGTAGCTCAACTGAGCTGGTTTCAGTTTCCGCTGAAGACTCTCAAAACTGACTTTGCAGGGTGTTGTGAGAATAAAAAGTAGCCAAGAGAGTCCAACACATAACCATGCTTGAAAGGTACTGAGCCCTTAATAAGTGGGAGTGGCTGTTTCCATTCAATGTTACAATTTCACCTCCAAGGTATTATTCTGAACGCTCCCAACTTTGTGCAAAATGCACTGAGACACACATAGTGAAATTGGAAACTGCAAAGAAAACTAACCAAAGGAATTGAAAAGGAGACCTATAAGAAAAACCAAGTTTGAAAGAAGCGATTATTTACAGCGAAGAAGGGAAGGCTGGAGAGCAACTGAATGACTATCTTCAAGATGTTGGAGGCATCGTTATGCGGAAACTTCCAGCTGTTCTCTGTCTCCACCGAAGTGGACAGAACCAGGGCAGGTGGGACAGGCCAGAGCCAAAGAAAGAGCCGGGGAAGCAGTAGAAATGGCAAAATTGTATAAGTCAGGAACAAACACAGAGCAATGGAGGGGGATGCAAGTCTCAAAGAAGGTGCCAGAAAAGTTCACATCAACACTTCCCCATGACCTCCTGAGGTGTTGGGTGTGGGGGCCGGTCTCCTGGCTTCAGCCTGGAGCCCCATCTCTTGCCATGGGCGCCAGCCTGCTCGTGTCTACACGTCCAGGGTGGCTGGACTGAACAGCTGGCACTTGGCTTGGAGCAGTGTCTGAACCAGGGTCCATCTTGCCTTCTCACGATGCAGCTGTCTGGAGGCATCTTCTGTTGTCACGATGGGGAAGAGGGGGCACTACGGGCTTCGGTGGGCAGGGGCCTGGGGTGCTGATATACATCTTACAATGCATAGGAAACCTCCCAGAGGAAAGAATTATCTGACATCAAAACATCAGTAGCGTTGTGATTGAGAAGTCCTGGGTTAGAGGCATAGAATGACCGTCGTAGCCCTGGCTTCCTTCAGGCTTATTGGTTTACATCAGAGCATTTTTTTCTCCTCCCATTTACACAAAACCATGGAACTAACTGAATGGTTAGAAGACTGTTACAACATTTGCTATTCTAAGAAAATGTGTGGATTCCATTATAATCATGTGTTTCTTAGCTGCCTGTGACTTTGGTTTAAAAATATTTATATTTCTAAATAAGCGACTGACTCTTTGTATAGGGAAAATAACATATGCATTAGAGCTCCCGGGAGTATGGTGCAGACACCAACCTTCCACGCTTCCTCTGCCCACATTCTCGCTGGCCAATTAATTGCTGCATTCAGGGACTCCCAAGGCAGGGACTGCCCTGCAATGAGCATGTGCTGGTTAAGAGGCAGGCAGGCCTTCGTGGGAGAAACTCTCCAAGGGGCAGACACAGGCCAGCCCAAGAGGGAGGGCTCCCAGAGCGAGCGACTTCAGCGCACAGCATCCTGATGCTCTATGAATGTTGCTCCTGGTGACCGAGGATATAGCGCGCCTTCCTGACTTAATAATACATTGCTGTTTCTAAATAATATAAGTGTATGTTGTGTGCGTCCATTTGTAAACTTTCAGAGTCTTCTGAAATCCAGACACAGCATGAAAACACATGCTATATTTGATCCTTGCATAAATAGCACAGATTTTAATTTTATCCCAGTTATGGATATCTGGCACATGTGCCGATACTCTGGGCAGACTGGTGTGAAATTTAATTTGAGCAGTTAAACACAAGGGTGAGAGAGTACAAAATAAACAAGCACACACACACACTTCCAGCCTTACAGCATTTGGTACGTTAACGGGAAAAGCACCCAAATCCTCTCTCTTTTATTTTCTCCCTTGGTGACAATCACGTTACAGATTTGTCTGAAAAGGCACAAACCCTCCACATCTCCCACACCACCCCCACCCCACCTCTCCCGGAAGATTGCCTGTAGACATTTCATCTGCGGGAGCTCTTCCCGAGCTGGGGTTGGAGTTCCAGTGAATGAAAGTGTCCAGGATTCTTTGTTTTCAGATTTGATCTTTGAGATTCTTTTGGTTTCAAGAAAAGGCAAACAGTCTCCTTGAGAACGTCTTGGAAGGAGAAACAGGAATGGAATTGGAAATGATGGGAGAGAACCGATTTGCAGTTCGGTAGACAGACATGGGTGGGGTCCCAGTTTAGGCAGAGTCTGTGACCTTTGGAGATGGACTTGAAAGCTCAGTTCCTTGTTTTACTACTTTGTAGAAATGGGACTAACTTCGGCCTAACAGTTTCCAGGGAGGTATACAGTGGTGGCACATAAGTGCTCCAAAAATGTCATTTTCCTTACCCCTTATGGACATCTTGTTTGTGTTGTTGTTTAGTTGCTAAGTCATGTCCAACTCTTTTATGACCCCACAGACTGTATTTAACCCTCCAGGAACGTCTGTCCATGGCATTTCCCAGGCAAGGACGCTGGAGTGGTTAAGGACATCTATGTAAGCCTGAATGCCACTTGCTGGGGAAGTAAGATAATTGCTGTTGATAATCATTCATGTTGGTGAAACTTCTATTCTTGGCTCCTCCTTTAATCACCTCCATTCAGAAATCCACAGCACCTTTCAGCCCGCCCACTCCTATTTATAGGTCATTCTGGATATCAAGTACACAGAGCTTTTGGCCTTAGAAACACCCACGTGTCCCAGTGGACTGTTGACTTGGGGGGCGGGAGGAGGGGCAGTGGCATGTGTACACGGTTCACAGACCCGCAGCCATGAGAAGTTTCAGCAGTGGAGGGGCAAATTTTCCCTTATACTCCCCAGAAAGACCGTCTGCTTTCCATCAGTAAAAGTTCCCATCTTTGTATTCAATTTGTTTCCACAGAAGAGCGGGTTGTCCCCATTGAAGTGTGCCGATCCAAACTGTCCAAATACTTGCAGGGAGTAGTTTTCCGCTGTGATAAGTGTACCTTCACCTGCTCCAGTGACGAGAGCCTCCAGCAACACATAGAAAAGCACAATGAACTGAAACCTTACAAATGCCAGCTCTGCTACTATGAGACCAAGCACACGGAAGAACTGGACAGCCACCTTCGGGATGAGCATAAGGTAGGGGCCTGGCCTCCCTGCTCCCACCCTCGGCACGGCGTTGGGAGGGGCCGGGCCGAATCTAGCTATGCCGCTCTGTGCAGGACAGACGCACGTGCTAAAATAATGTTTAAAGTGAGGTTCAGTTTATTCCATTATCAATGAACTGTAAGGTCATTTTAGAAAATTGGAACACAGATGAGGGAAAGAAAACCATCCATAATGCCACCCCCCACGTCTAACTGCTTAATGCTTTTGGTCTCTTCTGTACCCACTTCCTTTTGTTTTATTTCATTCTGAGTATATGCGATCCCTTCTATGAAAGAGTGTATCTTCCCTTTCTTGTTTTCGTCTTACCCTAACTAGAGTACTTTACCATATTATTTTAAGTGTATTATCACAAAGCTTGATAATTTTTTTCTGTAAAGGGCTGGGTAGTAAATATTTTAGGCTTTGCGGGCCAGATGGTCTCAGTGGTAACAATTCAACTCTGCCCTTGTAGCAAGAAAGGAGTCCTAGAGAAGACATCAATGAATGGGCATGGCTGTGTTTAAAAAAAAAAAAAACTATTTACAAAATTAGGCAACGGGCTGTGGACCCGTAGTTACTGGCCCCCTCTTCTCTCTGATGGCTCTGCCAGCAAGAGTCTCAGTCATGTAAGTTGTTTCCCAATATATTGCTGACTACAGACATTTTCCAAGGCATTACTATTCATGTCTAAGCACTATAAGGACTGTAAAATGTGTGTTATATTTGCGGGAGGGAACAAATTGGTACAGGACATAAAATACGGGGTTTATGAAAAAAATTCTCTTCCAAAAGTCTGCTGATCAGAGGGTAAGATATCCCAGGTGGCTTCCTCACTTCTCGGAGGATAGCATAGCACGGATTAAGACCATTGTTTCTGGTTTTGTATATTGTCCAGAGTTCGGGGAGTGTGTGTGTGGAGGGGGGCAGGGGGAATGATTAGTATTTGTTTCATGAAAAGAGCCTGTTGAAATGTTTTGTAATTAACCAACAAATCCCAAACATCTAGTGAGTGTTTACTTAAGGCACAATGAGAAGCACTTTGGTATTGTTTCCTTTTTCTTGCTGTGTGCTGTCAGTGGAAATACAGTTCCTCTTTTCTGCACTTAGAAACCCAAGTTAGAAAGATTCCTGTCTGAGTCATCTACACCCAAGGGTTAGAATTTTTCTATAGGGTGTTGAGAGAAGGCTGAGCTTTATCACCCACCTACCATTTAATGGCATTATTCCTAACTTCTCTACTTTGGAATGCATTCATTTTCTAATGTGTCTCCCCAAAATGAGAGCAAAGAAAAGCCTGAATTACCTCACTTAAAAGCTTTTAATACCAGAAAAAAAAACACACCAAATTTTAATGCCCTTTCATATTCAAACTTCCTTGGCATTTCTGCCCCCACACTGAAAGGAAAGTCACTCATCTATGTCAAGCTAAGCTGTTTACATTCATGTGCTTGTGTCTTATTTGTGTTACCACCTCAGGTCTTTTTATTATAGTGTTGAAGCCATCAGACTAGTATTTTGGGACAGAGCAAACCTGGAAGGTAGATTCTTCCCCAGTGGCTGCATAGTAGCTGTGAGTCACTGGGGAACTCCAGACAAGACTAGAAACCATACCAGATACGGAAGCGGGCGGGAATGTGTGGGCTTTAGAATAAGCATCAGGCAAATGGGTTACTCAGGAAGCTAGGAGCCCAGTTAAGAACTTTTGGAGCCAAACAGACCTACGATTGAATTCTGTCTTCACCACTTAACTATAACTGCTTCAGCAAGTTACTTCAATTTCTGTATCTGTTTCCTGATCTGTAAATGGGAATTGCATATCCTTACATACTTTACTCAGAAATTTTGTAAGATTAAACGAAGTCCTGGTATCTCCCACACTTTGAGAACCATGTCTCAGTCTGTCTGTGAGTTGGTTAGAGCTCAGGGTTAACAACCACCCATCAGAAAGGCAGTTATGGTTCCTAAAGACCTAAAATAGACTATAAAATCACTGACTATACTCTGCACTTTAGACATGGGCTTTGATATGTTGTATTTTCACTATGCTGTGCTTGGTTCTTTAATCTTACTCTCTCATGGTTGACCAGCTTATTAAGTCCAATGAGCACCTAATTGAGGCTAAAGAATCGCCACTCTCAGCATGCCTAATGATCTTCATCTTTGTCTCAGTTGTTGTTAAATATATGAGACTTGTGCTTATTAATGATTCCTTCTTTTCTAAATGACGAATACAAAATGCAGTTTGAATTTTTGAAATAATTACCCAAACACTGTTTTATAAACAAAGACAGCTGCTGAAAGTGAATTTTTGATTGACAGTAACATTATGCATTAATTAAAAATGGTCATTCCTTGGTGTAAAGGATATACAGAAGTCTGATTTCAGCATTCCTGAAAAGGCTATAAGAGTGTCAATATACAGTGTACTAAAGAGAAGTTTGCTAATGATTGAGATACAAAAGTCAAGAACCATAAGGTAAGGATGAGAAATTGAAGCCTAAGAATTGGAAAGGAAGAAATAAAACTGTTTTTGTTCATGGATAATGTGATCTGTGTAGGTAGAAAATCCTAAGTAGTCCATTTAAAGAGATATTGGAATATTCATGAGTTTATCAGAATTGCAGGATACGATCAATAATAAATTTCTATACACTAGTAATGAGCAATCTGAAAATGAAATTTTAATATCAATTTCATTTATAATGTCAAAAAGAATAAAATGCTTAAGAATAAACAAAACTGTGAAAGCTATATGCTGAAAACTACAAATGCTATTGAGAAAAGAACTAAATTAATGTAATATATACCGTACTCATGCATTAGAAGACTCACTATTGGTAATGCTTCCCAAACTGATCTACAGATTCAGTGTAATCTATCAGAATCTCAGTAGGCTTTTTTCTTTGGTAGAAATTGATAAACTCACACAAAAATGTATATAGAAATGCAAAGGATCTAGAATAGCATAAGCAGTATGAAAAAAGAACAAAATTGGAAGACTCATCCTTCCTGATTGCAACTTTTACTGTGATCAGTGGTGCAGAAGAAAAAGTTCAGAAATAAATCCTGATATATGTGGACAGTTGATGTTTATCAGAGGTGCTAAGGTAATAAGGAAACAATAGTTTTTCAACAAGTAGTGTTGTTACAGTTGGATTTCCATGTGGAAAATAGAGATTGTTGACCCTTATGTCACTCAATGGACATGAATTTGAGCAAATTTCAGGGGATAATGAAGGGCAGGGAAGCTTGGTGTGCTGTAGTCCATGGGGTCGCAAAGCATCATACACCACTTAGCAACTGAACAAGAAACACAATGTCACTCAAATTTCTCTTGGGAAAAAATTCTTAGATATAATAGCTGTGATCATTAAAAAAAATCAATAAATCAGGTGTCATCAAAATTAAATTGTTGCTTTTCAGAAGACTTCATTAAGCAAATGAAAAGGCAAGCAACAGATTGGAGGTAAATATTTGCAAAATAACTGTCTAACAAAAGACTTCAACCAAAACATATAAAGAACTTTTGCAGCTCAGTAATAAGAAGAGTAACAGTTCAATTAAAAATAAGAAAAAGTTCTGAATAGGCACTTTATGCAGGAGGATATGCAAATGAGCTCATGAAAAGATGCTTAATAAGACTCACCATTAATAAGACCCGTCCACCAGAATGGCTAAAACCAAGAAGACCAACAGCACCAAGTGTTGATGAGGATGTGAAGAAACTGGAAATCTCACACGTGGCTGAATGGAATGTCATCTGGCACATCTGCTTTGGAGCATTTTGTCAATTTGTTTAAAAGTGAAACCCACACTTTACCATCTGATCCCGCAAGTCTGCTGTCACCTAAAGTGGCTGCATAAACAAAATGTGCTCTATCCAGACAGTGGAATGCTACTGATCAGCAAAAGAAATGAGCTACTGATACGTGTACCAGTGTGGCTAAATCTCAGTGAGTCATTCAGTCGTGTCTGACTCTTTGCGACCCCCATGAACTGTAGCCTGCCAGGCTCCTCTGTCCATGGGATTTTCCAGGCCAGAATACTGGCGGGGGTAGCAGTTCCCTTCTCCAGGGGATCTTCCCAACCCAGGGAAGGAACCCAGGTCTCCCACATTGCAGGCAGATTCTTTACCATCTGAGCCACCAGGGAAGCCCAAAGCCAGACACAAAATACTAGATGTGCGATTTCTATAAAAGGCGGAATTAAGGAGACAAAGCAGATCAGAGCTGTTTGGGACTGGAGGTTTGGAGCAGAGATCGATGGCAGACGGTATGAAGGTGCTTCTTAGAGTAATAAAAGATGGTGCAGGGTTGTACCAGTGCATACATTTACTAAAACTCATTGAAATGTTCATTTGAAATAGGTTAATTTTATGGTAATTATACCTCAGTACCTAAAAGATGCAAGTTCCCCATGAGCTGACACATGGTCAGCCTTCAGTACATGTTAATTTTCTGCAGTCTTCTTACAAGGTGGATCTTGAGAACAGATAGATCTATAAAGATGCAGAGATCCAGATGAATGTGTATATTGTCAAAAATAAAACGTGCAAAAGACGTAGCTGCTGCTGCTGCTAAGTCACTTCAGTCGTGTCCAACTCTGTGCGACCCCATAGATGGCAGCCCACCAGGCTCCCCCGTCCCTGGGATTCTCCAGGCAAGAACACTGGAGTGGGTTGCCATTTCCTTCTCCAGTGCATGAAAGTGAAAAGTGAAAGTGAAGTCGCTCAGTCATGTCCGACTCTAGCGACCCCATGGACTGCAGCCTGCCAGGCTCCTCCATCCATGGGATTTTCCAGGCAAGAGTACTGGAGTGGGGTGCCATAAGACGTAGCAATTGGTTCTAAACTGAGGTTTACTTGCTTTTCTAGTAAAATGATGTGTTGAGTGTGTTGCTCATTACATTCTTCCATGAGTAGCTTTAGGTGATTTTGTGTGGTGGAGAGAATATATACAAGAAACTAAAAGACACTATGGGATGTATTTTCAGTCACAGGAGTTCATTAAACAGAACTGGACATTCAAAACTGGACTCCTGAATTCTGCCTGCAAAGCTTGTAAACTTCAGGAATGTCTCTGAAGATGTCAGACTGTATCATTTCATGGACTGGACAGAATACTAGTTCAGCAGAAAGGATCCCTGAAATCAAATAAACCATTCCATTGAAGAAGCAAACTCTGAAGTGCCCTGGATTTACACTGCTGTGTTTATCCTCAGAACGCGAAGGTGAAATAGAAAAGGATTGACAACCAGTACTTTCATTTTTTTTCTTTTTATTTGTTTTAGCACCTTCATTTTTTAGGTGACACAGAATCTTGTCTTCCTCGATCTTTATCTTTGCACCAGTGAACAAAGAATCTTGCTTGTAATCTCTTGGAATCTAAAGTAAACAGTACAGTCTATTTAGAATTTCAGTTCTTCATCCTTCAACTCCCTTTTTTTTCCTATCTCACAAGGTCTTCTCGAAGTGGACTATTCTATCCTTTCAATCTCCCTTTATGTTCCTCCCTCTCTCACACACACACTCACACACACACACACAGAATGAAATTATATGTTAGTAATGCCATTTATTAGCAATGCTGGTGCAAGATGAAGATGTAACATTTCTAGGAACCTTGAAGTCATGAAAAAAGCCAAACCTCACACTTCTCACACTTAGAAAACCACCCATATATTTTTCTTTGAAGAAAGTTTAAGTATCTGTAGTACCTTGTTAGTGTTCTTTATGGTTCTGAAGTCTCTTTGCTAGTTTAAGGAACATAAAAATATATTATCTCTAACATGGTTTGCTCGTAAAATTGTCATGTTAGCTATATTAAATTTAGAAGGATAGTCTATTCAGGCAATACACATTCACTAATTGAATTTACTTTGAAATGTTTTTAATTTTTTATACAAATGGAGCCTCAGGCGGCTGAACTCTAAGGAACTCGTATCTCTTACTTTTTGTCATTTTGAAGGAAGCAGCAGAACATTCAGCTTAGGAGGAATCGCCAATGTTTTACTTATTCCAGTAAAATTGTTTCACTCTCTGGACCAGTGAAATCTATGATGGCAAAAAAAAAAAAAAGTCACATCAAATATTTGTTTCCAGCAAAGGAAATGAGAAGAAATAAAAGAAGAACCTTCGCCGACTCCAAATCATAAAATACACTTCAGGCCATGCTTTTTGGACTCGGTTTACTTTCTGAACTAAGTCCTAGCATCTAGCTTTATCACCTGCATGGGTTCCTGGGAGCTGAAGTCTTTCCAAAAGATTGTCATTTCATCTCTGCTCTCCCTCATGTTAGTTGCTTCTGAATTTGTCAACCGTAGACCTGCTTCTTTCATGTATTTTGGAAGACAAAAAAAATCAGAGGTAGATGAGCAAAAGCTGTGGTAATTTTTCAGAGGGATGTGCCTGGCAGAACCGTAGTTGGTATTTCTCAAGTAGGTATTTGAAGATGTTCTTAACCTGTAACCTTTGGAACAGTCCACTAAAGTCTCCCACCAGTAGGACTTCCCCTAATGGTCCAATGGTTAAGATTTGACCTTCCAATGCAAGGGGTGAGGGTTTGATCCTTGAGCTAAGATACCACATGCCTTATGACCAAAAAAGCAGAATATAAACAACAGAAACCATATTGTGACAAATTCAAGAAAGACTTTAAAAATGGGACACATCAAAAAAAAAATCTTAAAAATGCATACATTTGTTGCTGTTCAGTCTCCCAGTCGTGTCTGACTCTTTGCGACCCCATGGACTGCAGCACACCAGACCTCCCTGACCCTCACCATCTCCCGAAGTTTGCCCAAGTTCTTGTCCATTGCCTCGGTGATGCCATCCAGCCATCTCATCCTCTGACGCCCTCTTCTCCTTCTGCCCTCAATCTTTCCCAGTCATCAGGGACTTTTCCAGTGAGTCAGCTGTTCTCATCAGATGACCAAAATATTGGAGCTTCAGCTTCAGTCTTCCCAATGAGTATTCAGGGTTCATTTCCTTTAATATTGACTGGTTTGATCTCCTTGCTGTCCAAGGGACTCTGAGGAGTCTTTCCCAGCAACACAGTTCAAAGGGAATGGCAAACCACCCCAGTATACTTGCCATGAGAACCTCATTAACTGTATAAAACACAAAAAGATATGCACTGAAAGATGAGTTTCCCAGGTTGGACGGTGTCCAATATGCTATTGGGAATGAGCGGAGGACAACATACTTACGTGCATACATAAAAAATAAAGTATCCAGCCAAAATGAATGGCCTCTGCTTCCAAACTTGCGTAGAGCTTTCCTTCTTCCTCTATTCAGGCACATGTTCATGCAGCCTCAGCTTGTACTTAACTCTTAACAAGATTCTGTCTTGCCACTGGGTGCAACATTCTTAAAATGGAAACCACAATATTTACCTCTCTTTCCTTCTCAAATCTCACCATGGTGCCCTGCGTATAATTAAGTCTCCAGTAGTTGGTTGCTAAATAAATCAATAAGTGAAATCACTTTTCAGATGAGAAATTTTAAGTATCCTGTTTGTCCAAATAACCAGAACATGGCAGCAGCAGCACCTTGGCCTCTGGATTTCGAGTTCTGGAGATTGGCAGCAGCTCAGTTGGCGGACAACAAAGTTCTTTGACTTTAATGATGCCTTTCACGTGGCTTTCTTGAGTGCTTGTGACTGGGGTTGTGCTGAGATTCTTGAAATGATTGATTTGGTCTGGACTTTTGCTAAGTCAGGTCTGGCAACAGCGTGTTTTCTGTTCTAACTTAGTGATCGCAAAAGAAAGTAGGTACTCTCCTTGACTTCTGTGCCCTGTACCCTTTACCAGCCTTTATTCTTACAGTCCTTGTCCTTAAAATGGTTTTTACTTTTGAAGAAAATATTCTTAAAAGATTCTTCCTGCTTCATCCCATCAAATTTTGGAATGAACGTTATTGTCACGGTACTTTTTTCTCCCTTCTTGTGTTCAGCCAGTGTCCCATGGATAATTTTTACATGTTTTGTAAGCAGTTTTGCATTTCAACAGATGATCTGTATTCTAATGGGGAAAGCTGGCGCTGTGTCGCCTGAAGGTGTGAGTTCAAACCTGGCCCATCACTTACTTGTTTTGTGTTCTGTTTTCCTCATCTGCAAATATGGAAGATAACACATAGCTTGCAGAATGATCATAAGGGTTAAGTGATATATGTAAAAATGACTGGGTTAATTTTTAGCATATAATTATTTGGTAAGCATTTAGAAAAATGTCCAATTTTATTAGCAAGCAAATTTATACCTTGGCATACAATATTATGAAGTCCTTTATACTTTATGATTGCCTATGGGTTTTTATGTTACTGGTAAATTCAGATAACATGTGTTATGTGTCAACTAGATGACTGGCCTTATACTCTGCACTGAGCCTGTAAAACTAAATAAGAAATGGTCGCTACCCTGGAAGAGTTTATAAGCAAGCAGGTGAGATGAGCTTAAACAAAGAGTCACAACCAGCATGGTAAGTACTGGATAAAGGTATCTATCAAATAGGAGGGCAGCATAGTTGCATAGCAAGTGTGGTGTCATGGCTCATCTTTCATAGAACCTTAATACACTGTGCTGCACGTCTTTCCTAGAAGCTTTTCCAAGAGCTTTGATTGAAAGGCTCGTTGAGAATTCACGACTTTTACCTGCATCTTTGACCATCTCCCTGTAAAATTCATAGAGACAGCACTTTGCTGAACCTTTGTCCCACCCGTTCCTCTCCCTCATTCCCATTCTGACTTTCAGAGACAGGCAAAGAAGATCCACTGGGGAAACCACCTGAAGGCCTGAGTCAGGGGTGGGCAGACACTGGCCTATGGACCAGATTGGAACCACTGCCTATTTATATGGTCTGACAGCCAAGAATGGTTTTCACATTTTTTAATCAGATCAGATCAGTTGCTCAGTCATGTCCGACTCTGCGACCCCATGAATCTCAGCACGCCAGGCCTCCCTGTCCATCACCAACTCCCGGAGTACACTTAGACTCACGTCCATCAAGTCAGTGATGCCATCCAGCCATCTCATCCTCTGTCATCCCCTTCTCCTCCTGCCCCCAATCCCTCCCAGCATCAGAGTCTTTTCCAATGAGTCAACTCTTCGCATGAGGTGGCCAAAGTACTGGAGTTTCAGCTTTAGCATCATTCCTTCCAAAGAAATCCCAGGGCTGATCTCCTTCAGAATGGACTGGTTGGATCTCCTTGCAGTCCAAGGGACTCTCAAGAGTCTTCTCCAACACCACAGTTCAAAAGCATCAATTCTTCGGCACTCAGCCTTCTTCACAGTCCAACTCTCACATCCATACATGACCACAGGAAAAACCATAGCCTTGACTAGATGAACCTTTTTTGGCAAAGTGATGTCTCTGCTTTTGAATATGCTATCTAGGTTGGTCATAACTTTCCTTCCAAGGAGTAAGCGTCTTTTTATTTCATGGCTGCAGTCACCATCTGTAGTG
>NW_011494755.1:3665680-3741636 GCF_000754665.1 Bison bison bison
GAAAAATAAAGTCTGACACAGTTCCCCATCTATTTGCCATGAAGTGGTGGGACCGGATGCCATGATCTTCGTTTTCTGAATGTCGAGCTTTAAGCCAACTTTTTCATTCTCCACTTTCACTTTCATCAAGAGGCTTTTGAGTTCCTCTTCACTTTCTGCCATAAGGGTGGTGTCATCTGCATATCTGAGGTTACTGATATTTCTCCCGGCAATCTTGATTCCAGCTTGTGTTTCTTCCAGTCCAGCGTTTCTCATGATGTACTCTGCATATAAGTTAAATCAACAGGGTGACAATATACAGCCTTGACGAACTCCTTTTCCTATTTGGAACCAGTCTGTTGTTCCATGGTTGACAAAAATCAAAAGAGTAATATTTCGTGACATGTGAAATTACATGAAATTCAAATTTCAGTGTCCCTAAATACAGTTTTCTTGGAACACAGTCACGTTCATCCATTTCTGTACTGTCTGTGACTGCTTTCAAGATAGAGGATAATTGAGTAGTTGTGACAGACTATGTGGTCCAGAAAGCCTAGGAAAACTTGCTCAACTGGCCTTTCACAGGAAAAGTTTGCTGGCCTGGGCCATCAGTCCTTTTACATCTTTGTAACTACGTATTCTCAGTTTGTGACTGAGATGGGCATTTCTGATGTAGGAGGCAGTTTTTCCATGTTCTCTGCTGTCACTTCTTCTAGAAGTAAAAAGTTCACTTGGCCTTTCTCCGTAACAGAAGCATGCACTGGTAGGTGATGTGCACACCCCGATCGGGTGTCTCTTTTTGAATGTACAAGTGTTAAGTCGCTAGGAGGGGGCCTCTGGAAAGGTTAAGTAGATTTTTCTTCATCACATCTCCTCCACTTGATGTCTGCTAGGCAACCTGAAGATGAGAGCACCCAGTGTCATTCGTCCCTTTACAAGCAAGTTTTTATCAGTCTTTCCTGTAAAACTGGTTTGTCCCCCAGGACAGTATGAAAATGCATGTGCAACTTGGTTATATTTGTAAACCACATAACACTCCTCTCCTCTTAGAAGTAAGAACTCTAATAATTCTTAGAAGAATTATTAGAAGTAAGAATTAGTATGGAAATTCTTTCCTCTGCTAAGGACAGATCAAAACCATTTGCTGACTGGCTAAAAAGCAGCTAACAAAAAGACAAAGGTAGTGCTGCAGCTTGAGCATCCAGCGTGAGCGTGGAAGGGTTTGCAGTGTCCCCACTTCAGTGTGAAGGGAAACAGGTTTTGCTGCTCACTGGCACTTCATCTCAATTCCTTACTAGACAAGTTTCCACACAGTTCTCAGTGAGTAGCCCTCACAGGTGACTTTGGGTTCATGGACATTCACAAATAACTTTCACAGGATATGAGGATCTACATGTAATGTTACTGTCTTGAGTGATTATGTATTTGAACAGTCTACCCTTTAAAAGCGTGGATGGCTTCTTCTGCCTTCAGAAGGCTCCAGGGAGCCAGGTTCTAGAATGCATACTCAGCCTTGCTCTCTTTCTCCCTCTGTTGTGGCCCTTTTGGGAAACAAGGTGATAAACTGCTTCTCATCTCCAGAGAAAAAAAGTGAATGTCCCTCCATAGGTCTTCTGACCCATTAAGAAGTTGGTCAGATACCCACCAATTTCTGGGTCCAGAAAGTACTGATCATGTACCAGTATGAACATTTTAGAAGCCAACTTAGAAATATATTGGAACTGTAATATAAGATCTGTATATCATTTGACTTTGACACTTGATTTCATGTCTGAGAATTTAGCCTATAAAATCTAAACATGAAAGAAAGGTTTATATACTGGAAGTCTTACTACTGTGTTTTTTTTTAATTAATGTATTTTTTAAAAATTTATATTGGAGTATAGTTGAATTACAATGTTGTATTAATTTTAGGTGTACAGCAAAGTGGTTCAGATATATATATATATCCATTATTTTTCAGACTATTTTCCCATATAGGTTATTACAGAATATTACAGAATATCCCCTATGATATACAGTAGGTCCTTATTAGTTATCTGCTTTATATGTATAGTGTATATATGTCAATCCCAATCTCTTTATCCCTACCCGTCTTCCCCCCATAACTGTAAGTTTGTATTATACATGTATAACCCAATTTCTGTTTTGTAAATATGTTCATTTGTGCCATTTTTTTTAAGATTCCACACATAAGCGATACCATATGATAAATGTCTTTCTCTGGCTTACTTCACTGAGTGTGATAATTTGTGGGTCCATCCATGTTGTTACAAATGTCATATTCATTCATTTTTTTATGGCTAAGTAGTACATGGTGGTTTCAGAGAAGGCAATGGCACCCCACTCCAGTACTCTTGCCTGGAAAATCCCATGGATGGAGGAGCCTGGTAGGCTGCAGTCCATGGAGTCGCGAAGAGCCAGACACGACTGAGCGACTTCCCTTTCACTTTTCACTTTCATGCACTGGAGAAGGAAATGGCAACCCACTCCAGTGTTCTTGCCTGGAGAGTCCCAGGGACGGGGGAGCCTGGTGGGCTGCCGTCTATGGGGTCACACAGAGTCGGACACGACTGAAGTGACTTAGTAGTAGTAGTACATGGTGGTTTAGTTGCTAAGTCGTGTCTGACTCTTGTGACCCCGTGGACTGTAGCCTGCCAGGCTCCTCTGTCCATGGGATTCTCCAGGCAAGAATACTGAAGTGGGTTGCCATTTCCTTCTCCAGGGGATCTTCCCGACTCAGGAATCGAACCTGGGTCTCCATCATTGCAGGCAAATACTTTACCGACTGAGCTATGAGGGAAGCCCAAGTGGTATATATGCACCACATGTTCTGTATTCCTTTCTCTGTCAGTGGACATTTAGCCTGCTTCCACGTCTTGGTTATTGTGAACTGCACTGAACGCTGAAGGACGTGTATCTTTTCAAATTATGATTTTCTTCAGATTTATGCCCAGGAGTGGGGTTGCTGAGTCATTTTTAGTTTTAAGGAACCTCTATACTGTTCTCTTCTGTTAGGTCCATACCATTTAATAGTATGAACCTAACAGAAGCAGAAGATACTAAGAAATACACAGAAGAACTGTACAAAAAGATCTTCATGACCCAGATAACCACAATGGTGTGATCACTTTCCTAGAACCAGACATCCTGGAATGCAAAGTCAAGTGGGCCTTAGGAAGCATCACTATGAACAAAACTAGTGGAAGTGATGGAATTCCAGTTGAGCTATTTCAAATCCTAGAAGATGATGCTGTGAAAGTACTACATTAAACATGCCAGCAAATTTGGTAAACTCAGCAGTGGCCACAGGACTAGAAAAGGTCAGTTTTAATTCCAATACCAAAGAAGGGTAATGACAAAGAATGTTCAAACTATCACCCAACAATTGCACTCATCTCACATGCTAGCAAAGTAATGCTCAAAATTCTCCAAGCCAGGCTTTAACTGTACGTGAACCATGAACTTCCAAGAGTTCAAGCTGGATTTAGAAAAGACAGGAGCTAGAGATCAAATTGCCAACATCCATTGGATCATAGAAAAAGCAAGAGAGTTCCATAAAAACATCTGCTTTATTGACTACACCAAAGCCTTTGACTGTGTAGATCACAACAAACTGTGGAAAATTCTTCAAGAGATGGGAATACCAGACCACCTTACCTGCCTCCTGAGAAATCTGTATGCAGGTCAAGAAGCAACAGTTAGAATTGGACATGGAACAACAGACTGGTTCCAAATCGGGAAAGCAGTATGTCAAGGCTGTATATTGTCACCTTGCTTGTTTAACTTGTATGCAAAGTGCATCATGTGAAATGCCAGGCTGGATGAAGCACAGGCTGGAATCAAGGTTCGGGAGAAACATCAATAACCTCAGATATGCAGATAACACCACCCTTATGGCAGAAAGTGAAAGAACTGGAGAGCCTCTTGATGAAAGTGACAGAGGAGAGCGAAAAAGATGGCTTAAAACTCAGCATTCAAAAAACTAAGATCATGGCATCTGGTTCCATCACTTCATGGCAAACAGATGGGGAAATACTGGAAATAGTGACAGACTTTATTTCCTTGGGCTCCAAAATCACTGCAGATAGTGAGTGCAGCCATGAGATTAAAAAACACTTGCTCCTTAGAAGGAAAGCTGTGATCAACCTAGACAGCATATTAAAAAGCAGAGACATTACTTTGCTGACAGAAGTCCATCTAGTCAAAGCTATAGTTTTTCCAATAGTCATGTATGGATGTGAGAATGGACTATAAAGAAAGCTGAAGAATTGATGCTTTTGAACTGTGGTGTTGGAGAAGACTCTTGAGTCCCTTGAACTACAAGGAGATCCAACCAGTCCATCCTAAAGGAAATCAGTCCTGAATATTCATTGGAAAGACTGATGCTGAAGCTGAAGCTCCAATACTTTGGCCACGTGATGCGAAGAACTGACTCATTGGCAAAGACCCTAATGTTGGGAAAGATAGAAGGCAGGAGGGGAAAGATAGAAGGCAGGAGGAGAATGGGATCACAGAAGATGAGATGGTTGGATGGCATCACCAACTCGATGGACATGAGTTTGAGCAAGCTTCAGGAGTTGGTAGTGGACAGGAGAGCCTAGTGTGCTTGCGGTTATGGGGTGGCAAAGAGTTGGACACGACTGAGCGACTGAACTGAACTGACTGATACTGTTCTCAATAGTGGTTGTACCAATTTACATTCTCACCAACAGTGTAGGAAGTTTCCCTTTTCTCCACTCCTTCTCCAGCACGTGTTGTTTATAGACATTTTTTGTGGGAGCCCGCACCATGCCGCATGTGAGATCTTAGTTTCCCAACCAGAGATCTAACCTGTGCCCCCTACTGTGGAAACTTAGGGAGTCTTAACCACCGGAATGCCAGGGAAGTCCCAACTTGTAGACTCTTTAATGATGACCATTCTGACCAGTATGAAGTGACACATAATTTTTACGATTTATATTTCTCTAATAATTAGCAATGTTGAGCGTCTAGTAATATATTTATTGGCCATATGTCTTCTTTGGAGAAATGTCTATTTAGATCTTCTGTCCATTTGGGTTTTTTGGTTTTTTTGATATTGAGCTGTATGAGCTGTTTATATATTTTAGGCATTACTCCCTCATTGGTCACATCGTTTTCAAATATTTTCTCCCATTCTGTGGGTTGTCTTTTCATTTCATTGATGATTTCCTTTGCTGTACAAAACATTTTGAGTTTCATTAGGTCCCATTTATTTTTTTTTTAATTTCCCTTACTCTAGGAAATGGATAGAAAAATACTGCTGTGATTTATATCGAAGAGTATTTTGCCTATGTTTTCCTCTTAGGGTTTTATAGTATACAGTCTTATATTTAGGATTTTAATCCATTTTGAGTTTATTTTTGTGTGTGATGTTAGAGAATGTTCTGATTTCATTCTTTTACATATAGCTGTCCAGTTTTCCCAGTACTACTTATTGAGTCAGTTCAGTTCAGTCCCTCAGTCATGTCCAATTCTTTGCAACCCCATGGACTGCAACCAGGCCTCCCTGTCCATCACCAGCTCCCAGAGCTTGCTCAAACTCACGTCCATCGAGTCGGTGAGGTCATCCAACCATCTCATCCTCTGTCATACCCTTCTGCTCCTGCCTTCTGTCTTTCCCAGCATCAGGGTCTTTGCCATTGAGTCAGTTCTTTGCATCAGGTGGCCAAAGTATTGGAGTTTCAGCTTCAGCATCAGTCCTTCCAACGAATATTCAGGACTGATTTCCTGTAGCATTGACTGGTTTGATCTCCTTGCAGTCCAAGGGACTTTCAAGAGTCTTCTCCAGCACCACAGTTCAAAAGCATCAATTCTTTGGCGCTCAGCTTTCTTTATAGTCCAACTCTCACATCCATATGTGACGATTGGAAAAACCATAGCTTTGACTAGATGGACCTTTGTCAGCAAAGTAATGTCTCTGATTTTAATACACTGTCTTGGTTGGTCATAGCTTTTCTTCCAAGGAGCTAGCATCTTTTAATTTTATGGCTGCACTCACCATCTGCAGTGATTTTGGAGCCCCCTCCCCCAAATAAAGACTCTTACTGTTTCCATTGTTTCCCCATCTATTTGCTATGAAGTGATGGGACCACATGCCATGAACTTAGTTTTCTGAATGTTGAGTTTTAAGCCAACTTTTTCACTCTCTTCTTTCACTTTTATCAAGAGGCTCTTTAGTTCTTTACTTTCTGTCATAAGAATGGTATCATCTGTGTATCTGAGGTTATTGATATTTCTCCTGGCAGTCTTGATTCCAGCTTCTGCTTCATCAGGCCAGCATTTCTCATGATATACTCTGCGTATAAGTTAAATAATCAGGGTGAAAATATACAACTTTGATGTACTCCTTTCCCGATTTGGAACCAGTCTGTTGTTCCATGTCCCATTCTTACTGTTGCTTCTTGACCTGCATACAGATTTCTCAGGAGGCAGGTAAATTTTCCAGTTTGTTGTGATCCACACAGTCAAAGGCTTTGGTGTAGTCAATAAAGCAGAAGTACTTGCTTTACTTCTTGCTTTTTCTTGCAGAACTCTCTTCCTTTTTCGATGATCCAACGGATGTTGGCAATTTGATCTCTGGTTATTCTGCCTTTTCTAAATCCAGCTTTGACATCTGGAAGTTCACAGTTCATGGCTTGGAGAATTTTGAGCATTACTTTGCTAGCATGTGAGATGAGTGCAATTGTTGTGTGATACTTTGAACATTCTTTGTCATAGCTTTTCTTTGGGATTAGAATGAAAACTGACCTTTTCCAGTTTTTTGGAATTTCCTCAAATTCCAAAACAAATTTGAGTTTTCCAAATTTGCTGGCATATTGGGTGCAGCACTTTCACAGTATCATCTTTTAGGATTTGAAATAGCTCAACTGGAATTCCATCACCTCCACAAGCTTTGTTCGTAGTGATGCTTCCTAAGGCCCACTTAACTTAAGATTCCAGGATGTCTGTTTCTAGGGAAGTGATCACACCATTGTGGTTATCTGGGTCATGAAGATCTTTTTGTATAGTTCTTCTGTGTATTCTTGCCACCTCTTCTTAATATCTTTTGCTTCTGTTAGGTCCATACCATTTCTGTCCTTTATTATGCCTGTCTCTGTATGAAAAGTTCTCTTGGTATCACTGATTTTCTTGGAGAGATTTCTAGTCTTTCCAATTCTGTTGTTTTCTTCTATTTCTTTGCATTGATCCCGAGGAAGGCTTTCTTATCTCTCCCTGCTATTCTTTGGAGATGTGCATTCAAATGGTTGTATCTTCCCTTTTCTCCATTGCCTTTCACTTCTCTTCTATTTTCAGCTATTTGTAAAGCCTCCTCAGACAACCATTGTGCCTTTTTGCATTTCTTTTCTTGGGAATGGTCTTGATCACTGCCTCCTGTACAGTGTTACAAACCTCCGTCCATAGTTCTTCAGGCGCTCTATCAGATCTAATCCTTTGCATCTATTTTTTACTTCCATTGTATAATTGTAAGGGATTTGATTTAGATCATACCTGAATGCTGTAGTGGTTTTCCTACTTTCTTCAATTTCAGTCTGAATTTGGCAATAAGGAGTTCATGATCTGAGCCACAGTCAGCTCCCGGTCTTATTTTTGCTGACTGTATAGAGCTTCTCCATCTTTGGCTGCGGAGAATATAATCAATCTGATTTCGTTGTTGACCATCTGGTGATGTCCATGTGCAGAGTCTTGTCTTGTGTTGTTGGAAGAGGGTGTTTGCTATGACCAGTGCATTCTCTTGGCAAAACTCTGTCAGCCTTTGCCCTGCTTCATTTGTACTCCAAGGGCAAATTTGCCTGTTACTTCAGGTATCTCTTGATTTGCTACTTTTGCATCCCAGTCCCCTGTAATGAAAAGGACATCTTTTTTGGGTGTTAGTTCTAGAAGATCTTATAGGTCTTCATAGAACCGTTCAACCTCAGCTTCTTCAGCTACTGGTCGGGGCATAGACCTGGATTACTGTGATATTGAATGGTCTGCCTTGGAAACAAACAGAGATCATTCTGTCATTTTTGAGACTGCATCCAAGTACTGCATTTCAGACTCTTTTGTTGACCATGATGGCTACTCCATTTCTTCTAAGGGATTCTTGCCCAGAATAGTAGATATAATGGTCATCTGAGTTAAATTCGCCCATTCAAGTCCATTTTAGTTCACTGATTCCTAAAATGCTGATGTTCACTCTTACCATCTCCTATTTGACCACTTCCAATTTTCCTTGATTCATGGACCTGACATTCCAGGATCCTGTGCAATATTGTTCTTTACAGCATCAGACTTTTCTTCCATCACCAGTCACATCTGCAACTGGGCGTTGTTTTCACTTGGCTCTGTCGCTTCATTCTTTCTGGTTTTATTTCTCCACTCTTCTCTAGTAGCATATTGGGCACCTATCAACCTGGGGAGTTCATCTTTCAGCGTCATATCTTTTTGCCTTTACATACTTTTCTCAAGGCAAGAATAGTGAAGTGGCTTGCCATTGACCTCTCCAGTGGACCACCTTTTGTCAGAACTCTCCACCATGACTTGTCCAAAGAGACTGTCTTTTCTCCAGTGTACGTTCTTGCCTCATTTTAATTGGCCGTAGGTACATGAGTTTATTTCCGAGCTTTCTATCCTGTTCCGTTGATCTGCATTTCTATTTTTGTGCCAGTGCCATACTGCTTTGATGTCTAGCTTTGTAGTATAATTTGAAGTCAGGGAGCCTGATTCCTCCAGATCAATTTTTCATTCTCAGGATTGCTTTAGCTATTCAGGGTCTTTTGTGTTTCCATACAAGTTTTAACATTTTTTGTTCCAGTTCTGTGAAGAAAAATGCCATTGGTCATTTGATAGGGATTGCACTCAATGTGTAGAATGCTTTGGGTGGTATAGTCCTTTTGACAATATTGATTCTTCCCATTCAAGAACATGGTATATCTTTCCATCTGTTTGTCTCATTTTCAGTTTCTTTCATTAGCATCTTATAATTTTCAGAGTACAGGTTTGTTGTCTCCTTAGGTAGGTTTATTCCTAGGTATTTTATTCTTTCTGATGTGATAATAAATGGAACTCTTTTCCTTAATTTCTCTTCCTGATCTTCAAATGTTAGTATAAAACATTTCTGTGTATTAATTTTATATTCTGCAATCTTACTGAACTCATTGATGAACTCTAGTAGTTCTCTGGTAGCATCTTTAAGATATTCCATGTATTGTTTTCATGTCAGCTGCAAACTGTGACAGTTTTACTTCTTTTCTAATTTTGATTCCTTTTATTTCTTTTTCTTTTCTGAGTGCCATGGCTAAAACTAAGCCTGAAAGCCTTATATAGGAAGGCTTACTACTGCATTTTTAATAGTGAAAAGCCAGAAATAACCAAAGGTAAACTCCACATGGGAAGAGTCAAGTAAACTATAATATATTCACTTGACAAAGTATTATATGGTGATTGGATGTATACGTATATTAAATGTATACATATATTAAATAGATGTATATAGAGATTGATATTTATCTCATACCAGGCATAAAAAACACTACTGTACATCATCTGTGAATAGAGAACAGAGATACAGAAATGTAACAACTTCTTCACAGGTACTCTGTATAGGTTGTTGGATTTTACATGATTTTTTTTTCCGTTTGCTAATTTTTCATTGTATATATTTGTGGGAAAGAAAAATATATTAAATGAAGATGCAGACACCTAGTAATTAGGATGGAGAAGGCAATGGCACCCCACTCCAGTACTTTTGCCTGGAAAATCCCATGGGCGGAGGAGCCTGCTAGGCTGAAGTCCATGGGGTCGCTAAGAGTTGGACACGACTGAGCGTGTCCACTTTCACTTTTCACTTTCATGCATTGGAGAAGGAAATGGCAACCCACTCCAGTGTTCTTGCCTGGAGAATCCCAGGGACGGAGGAGCCTGGTGGGCTGCCGTCTATGGGGTCGCACAGAGTCGGACACGACTGAAGTGACTTAGCAGTAGCAGTAGCAGTAATTAGGAGGTGAGAACCATGCCCACTTCAATCTGGACACCTCGCTGGCCAGTGCAGATCTGGCTGAGCTGCAGGGTGTCTGTCTTCATGGAGTTTGTTCTGTTGGGGAGGCAGGCCAGAAGATGTTAATTACTGAGTTTGTTTTTAATTACAATATAGTTAATTTACAACATTGTGTTAGTTTCAGATGTACAGCAAAGTGATTCAGTTACACATATATATGTTCTTTGCTATCATAGGTTATTATAGGATACTGACTACAGTTCCCTGGGCTATGTAAAAGGGGAGGGCAGGGGAGGCTGCTGTGGAAGCCTCGAGCAAGGATATTTAACCAAGCAGGAATTGAGGGAAAGTCCCCCAGATGCAGTGACATTGGAGTGAGACTGGTATGGTAGGCTGAGGAGGAACCACATCAGGGAGGCAGGCTGGACAGAGTTTCACACGGAGGTCACGGCCTGTGCAGAAAGAGGCGCAAAGTCAAGAGATTGGCCTGTTCCGGGAACCTCTATAAGTTCAGGACTGTGGGAGCAAAGGGGAGTCAGCAAAGGGGAGAGGGTGGACCAGAATGTAAGATGATAATCAGACACGTAAACCACAGTAAGGAATTGGGGTTTTATCCTCAGGGCAAGAGGAGATTGACATGAACAGATTTAATTAAAAAAAAAAAAAAATTCCCTCCATTCAACCACACTGGACGGATAGATATAAGAGGTGGTAAGCATGTACACAGGGAATCTGGCAGGAGGGAGGGAAGGGACAGAGGCTCATAAATGCAGCCAGAAGGCTTACTTTTGTATGACGATGACTCCTAGATTGCTAGTTTGGAGATTAAAGATATAGTAAGAACTCAACCCTATAAAGAATTTTTAATTTAAAATCTAATTACATAGCAAAAAGAAAATTCATTTATTTTAGAAATCTTTAGGACAAATACATCCTAGGTGAGTCCCTTGGGTGAATGTTATACCATGAAAATGTCATGCACTCCTAAAATTGTGCAAAATCCAAAATGCTAACAGTTTTCCTGTAAAAGGAGAAGAAAGAGGAAGGCGGAAAAGAAAAAATAACATTTGGTTTGGTGACAGATCTCCTTCTGTCACTGTGAGTTCCTTGATAGGCACAGGGCCGCTGGGAGTCCTGAATGAATGAATCAGTGAATGAATGAGCACAAACTGCTGGATTAAAGAAGGTGTTGAGGATTGTTTTTTGGCCTTTCTCAGTCTCCTTATTTTTGTTTCCTGGCAATGCCCACCTCTCCTGCCCGTTCCACATGCCTGTAGCTGACCTGGCTGAAAGTGGGGAGAAAGTGACAGGAAAAGGCTGCCCCTTTATGATGTGAAGTACCGATCATTTCAAAAATTTTTTTCTTTGCATAATTCAAAATTAGGCCAGTTGGAATCTTGCCTCCTTTTCCTGAAAAAGAAAAAAAAAAACCTGGCAACCCGGAAAACTTTTATTCGGATATTTGTCATAAATGCTATTTGATTAAAATGTAGACTTTGTGGTAAAACATAACTTCATAAATATGCATTCATGATGCTTCTTATACACATTTCCAAAAGCCAAAAATTGGAAAAGGCCACATTCCCAGAAAGGGAAAGGGAAACCACAATTTGGTGAACTGTTGGGTTTCAGGTACTATGATGACCCTCTTCATCGATACAGACAAGGACACTGAGGCCGTGTATGTTCAGAGCCCTGTGGTTCACGGCAAACCCTAAACTTGAACTCAGCTCTGAATGACTTCAAAGCTCCTGCTCCTTGTGCCCTCCCTTTTTGCTTCTTTGTTATAAAAATAAATATTTTTAAAATCTATATAGGTTTGTAGGCATGAGGACAGTAGATAAAACCCTAATTAGGAAGGTAGTCTAAGCAAAAGTCCTTTGCTTGACAGGTACCGTGAACTCTTAGAGGGAAAGAAAAGGAAGAAAGATTCTAACTGGGCTTCCCCCTCTTCGCCATAGTCTGTTGTTCATTGGCTCAGTCGGGACCGACTCTTTGCGACCCCATGAACTGCAGCACGCCAGGTTTTCCTGCCTTTTACCATCTCCTGGAGTGTGCTCAAACTCATGTCCATTGAGTCGGTGATGCCGTCCAATCTTAATCTAATCCTTTTTAAAACTTTTTTTCATGAGCAAACAGGAATTTGCCTTCCCTCAGGGTTTCGGGCTGTGATCGTGGAAGACCTCTTTTCCACCCTCAGCTGAGCTGTTTTCCAAGTCAACTGATTTCATTCTTACAGTTGTATCAATGGATTGTTTCTCTTTTTCTAAGAGAGCTTTTATCTTGAGTTTTCTTCCTCGTTTTCAATGCTGCTGACCCGACCGCCACCCTCACCCCACACACACACACATGGTGTTGTGGGGACAAGTATTACACTTTCTCACAGGACTGTCTGCTGGCCCTGATACTCTGAGGCTCTCTGTTGCGCATTTGTCACAGTTGATGATGATGTTTCCATCTGCCAGGCATATGGAATTGGTGGTGCTCAGCACATCTTTGTTCCAGCCTGATCCCAGGGAATATTTTGGAACCGTCTTGTAAATTCTCCTTATCATCTCCTGCGCCCTCATTACGTGCTATCTCTACTATAGTGGCTATGGAAATCTGCCTTGGAGTCTAATTAATGAAGTCTGTCTTCCCTCTTCAACTCAAAACTCTGTGCCTCAGGAGGCCAGAACTAGGTCTCATATATGGGCCCCTCATGGGCCCCTCCCTTGGCCCCCACCAGGGAAAGCATGGAACCCATCGCCGTGCTGGTTTGAGTCGTCTTGTTGGCTTGGCTCCTGTGCTGTCATTCTTGATCATTCTGTGCATGCAACTGAAGAAGTTCGGAGAACAGATTAATTGAAGAGGGGGCAGTGTGTGCTACCATTGTTATGAGAACCCCAAATAGAATATCCCCACAGAGTTTTCACGGGGTGAGTTTTTATTTCTCTTGGATGATATTTTTGAAGCCAGTTTGGAGTCCCACATTATTCTAACCACATTTTATATAAACATAAATCAGCCACAGTTAACACTTTAAAAGAGTTTTTAGGAATTTGTCATCTAGATTTTTCTCAGATAATCCCAGCTGTGATGAACAGGCTGTGGTCAGCTTCAGAAACAGTAGTAATACTAAACAGTAACAATACTGTCTGACGCTTAAACTGGAGTTAGGAACTGAGCAACTGTCATTTGGTCAAAGCTGGGACAGCCCCACAGCCCTCCAGGTTGATAGGCTGTGGTGGAAATGTTGGGACTCGCTCTGCTAGTTTTCAGAATACTTACAGAGCCACTTTCCCTCCAGATATATTTGAAATTTGGGCTTCCCTGGTAGCTCTGATGGTAAAGAATCTGCCTGCCAAATGCAGGAGACACGGGTTCAATCCCTGGGTCGGGAAGATCTCCTGGAGGAGGAAATGGCAACCCACTCCTGTATTTTGACCTGGAGAATCCCATGGACAGAGGAGCCTGGCAGGCTATAGTCCATGGGGTCACAAAGAGTCGGCACGGCTGAGCGACTAACACACGCACATGAAAGGAACACCCTTGAATTCAACTCAAAAAACGTTTATTGGGCATCTACTCTACACCCCAGGCTTCATGAGACGTGATTTTCTGCCAACTGCAGCTCACATTTCTAACTAAATTTGGTAAGGAAGTTCCAGTGAAAATGAACGTGGGAGCAGAAGACAGATGTGCCTAGAAGAGGGTCAAAATGAAGAAAAGGACCACTTAGGCACTGGTGTGATTTGGTCCTGGTTCTAAAAACACACCCATAGGAAAATGACGTTGGACGGCTCTGTCCTCCAGGGAGAACGGCATTCAACTGTGGTTTGTGATTCCACTGTTTTTGGGTCTTTTTCAGGTAAGCCGAAACTTTGAGCTGGTTGGACGGGTTAACTTGGATCAGCTGGAACAGATGAAGGAGAAGATGGAGAGCTCTAGCAGTGATGATGAAGACAAGGAAGAAGAAATGAACAGCAAGGCTGATGACAGAGGTTGGTCCCGTCCCTGCCCCCTGAGCCCCAGATGGCATGCAGCCTGGCCGTGGGGAGACAGAAGGGAGGCAGAAGGTTGTTGGAGGAGGAACAGAAGGAATGATCCTTCTTCGTTAAGTAGCAGAACAGACTGGCTGCAACACGTCAGGGGCCATGTCTTTGTAAACTATTACCAGCTAGAGAATCTCCAAGGAAAACAGACGTTTTCTCTTTAACTGTAGATATACATTTGTTAAAAAATACATGGCGATGATTTGTTTTTATTCAGGAAAACTGTTATCTGGGGAATCTGCAGAGTAAGGACAGACAGCAAGATGGATGGCCCTGTAAAAGCTATCGAGGAATGTAAATGAATTTCCAGTTGAATGCTTATTTAAAATTGCTGCTGCTGGGGTGTCTTTTGCTGGGGTTGGGGGGAGGGAGCCACAGAGGGCTTGAGCCTGAGGTCCGAACCCCTCCACATGTCCTTCTGCATGGCCCTCCTCTTAACCCCCTGGCTTACTGCTTTTGCTTTGTAAAGAGAGAGAGAGAGAGAAGGAGACCAGTGGCATTTGACTGTCTTTACAGGGGATAGTAGGCAAAGTTTTGAGGGACTTTTATACTGGTTTTCAACTTGCTGTGATCCCGTAATTATTTTCAAAATGAAATTTTTTGATGTTTAGTTGTAGACATACATTTACATGATCTAGAGTTGGTATTCTGTATTGTTCGACATAGAATATTGTGGAAAAACCAAGATACTACCTAAAGAATATAGATTGGGATATCTTACTGTAGTTATTGCAGACCTATCAAAAGCACATGGATAACCTAAACCTGAGAAATAAATATGTCATCCCATTGATGGGGAGAATGGTATTAGTGGCCATTGCGGAACACCATTATGGACCAAGCCCAGTGTCAGTGGGTTTTATTTAATCTTATATACAGTTAGAGGGCTCTGCAGTTGGTCTCTATGGATTTGGCTCCCAGTTCTGCTGCTTTTTAGTTATATGACTTTGGGTAAATTATTTTATTTCCTGCACATTCATCATCCTAATAATAACAACTTCCTAGGGTCACTTCCTTAGGGTCACGTAAATCTTAAATGAGATAGCACACAAACATTATTAGTCCAGTTCCTGGAACACAGTAACCACTTAATAATGATGATAAAACCCTGCAGTGTAGATGGCATTATTGACATTTTACAAGTAGGGAAATAAAAGCCCAGAATATTTAAGAGCGTGTTCAAAGTTAAAACAAAAACACTGGAGGTTGGGGTTAAGTCTTCTGGCTCCAAAGGCAAAGTGTCTTTACATGCTGTGCCACGTCCCCTACCCTTTATGGATGTTCTTCATTGATGGGAACCTGGCCCTGAATTCCATCAATTCAGTGGTCTTTGGGGCCTCATGGTAAGGCTTCCTTTTGTGGAATTGCTTGGGTTTTCTTGCTAGTCATTCTGCCAGCCTAGAAAGCTGACTTGGTGGTCATTTTCTTCCAAGGTTCTCCCTCTTCTTTTTCTTGATTCTTCCTGATTTCCACACCATGCCTCCATATTTTATCTCCGCTATAGTAGGAGACCACAGCTAAGTGATGATCCAGTTTGGCTTCTGAACCCCCATGCCTGTGGTCAGTGGATAGATAGAGCACCCACACCATATAGACTGATTGCCCTTGTAAAGTTACGACTTTTATTAGTAGGGGCACAGTGATCTATTTCTTACAACGGCTGTGATTCAAGAAGCATGGGTTTTAAATTTTCTCTTCCTTCTTTCTTAAAAAGCATTTCACAAATATGTCCTTAGCGATGAATTCTTTAACGTCGTCTGTGCATTGTTAACAGAGTTCTCTCAAAGAGGAAGCTTGTGGCAGAGGGCACACAGGCTCCTTGTCTTCACAGGGCTCTGTGCCCCACCATCCCTCCCCAGGAAATGAATTATTCCTCATTGGAGACCATGACTTTTTAATCTCTAGAACCAAGCATGCATGGTTTTACAGGATTTAAGCATCACAGAGGCAAGAAGCCCTGTTAGTCCTCCCCTCCCCTGTGCCACGTCCAAAATAATAGCATAGACGATGAGAAGAGAGGGCAGCTAGATGTGCACGGCGCCAGTCATGATTCCTTGACCGCCCAGCCCAGCCGCCCCCTCGCACGGGCACTGTGGCATCAGACCAGCTCAGTTTGCCTGTGAAGAACGTCATGGTGTCTGATCGCTTCTCCCTAGAAAGCGCAGCCTCCACATTCATGAGCCTTAACCTCATGGGGAGAAAAGACTTGGGGGTGGAGAAGCCTGTGTTCCTCTCTCAGAGGGCTGGGGATTTACATGAGTAACTTCCAGTCATGTTAATGGGGAAAACCTTCCCGTCCCCCTCGTTGATTTTTGAAAGAACAGCCTCCTTTGTCTCATCGCCTTGGAATCAATTTTCCACCATCTAGGTGTATTCTTGCCAACAAGAAGAAACGGCACACAGTAGCCTCGGGGTGTTTTTGCCAGACGTTCTGTCTTCCAGGAGTAGAGAGAGCGGGAGGTGGCGTTAGCACAGCTCTGGGGCTAATGGAAGCCATTTGATGTGTGACAGGTAATGATTGGCCTCCTCCTTTGAGGATGAAACAGCATGAGCCGTTGGAAAGAATAGATGGTTGGTTTCATGTTTCCTCAGGGTAAGCAAGTGAGTGTGCCAGGAGCAGGCCCCCTCGTTGGCAGCAGAGACCCTCGTCAGGCGCTCCATTCGGGGGGCTCATGTCCTTGGAGCTACCCCGTGCCCAGTGTGCCTTCCCAGCACGAGAATCCAGGAGAGGCCTGACCATGGCCACACGGCAGGTCCTGCCTCAGAAGGCAGCTCGGAGGGACTTTGAAAGGGAAGAAACCAGGCATGAAGAAATCAAATGCGCCCAAGCAATGTCCTCCCCACCCCCTCTCATTATGCAGTTGGGAGGAGTCAGGAAGGCATTCTGTTGATTTCTTGCCCAAGATAATCCCTGCTAAGGAATTAATGCGCAGAGCAGATGGTGCTGTCTCATTTCCAATGAAAAGAATCAAGGAAGATAGTCTGTGCAATTATTTTTAATGGCTTGTGTGGTGATCTTCTTAATTTGTGAGAAAATGTTTCATCTTTTGTTAGAACTGGCCCCATTCACAGTGCTTTTTGTGCTGCAGATGAAGGCAGCTCAGAGACACCTAGCCTGTTAACATCATCCTGAGGATTTTTTTTTATTAGATGGAGTATTTCAACCAGGAGACACCTTCCTGTAACACCTCGTGAGTCCAGGCACACGGTGATCAGAGGGGCAGAGATGAGCAGCGTTTGTCTGTGAGCCCTCACTCTCCGGCATGACTGCAGAGCCGTCTAGGTCCTGCTGTTTATTACCCATGTGAAGATCTGGCCCTCTCCGCTATAATGAAAGACATATGGGCTTGGGACCCAGGATAACACAAAGGCCATATAAGCTCTCGTCTTTGAGTTTGCCAGGAGGCGGGGCCTCCAAACAATGAGCCAGTCAGTCCCCATTTAGCAGGCCCCTCAGGGCCAAGGAGGAAGTAAAACGATAGTCACCACTTGATTACAACAGACCTGTCCAGAAAGGCGTCTGCACATCCCTGTGTTCAAGAATACACCGATGGAGGGCAGCTGGGCAGAACCCCTGACTAGCTGAGGACACGCTTTCACATCCCCGTCTCCCGCCGCGTTCCTGCTCGGTTCTCTGCTTTTGGGGCTCGTTTAGGGCTTGCAGCCACCCTGGGAGGTGTGGATTAAGATACCCATGGCAGAGGACCACAAGTGGTGAGCCCTCAGCTTTCCCTGGGCCGTGTGGACAGCTTGAGGCCTTCCTACAACATGACCTGGCCTTGGTGCTTTCAGGAGCCTGTGTTCTTGTTAGTGAGTGGAGAAAACCTGTGTTAAATAGAAAATGAATAGGTGCTGAACTGTGAGGCACCGAGACAGAGCACCACAGGAGAGAGAGAGCTGATAGAAGAAAATGCTCAGACGCCATTGGGATGAACGGAAGGGGTTCTTAAGGCAAGACAAATTCGGGTTATTGGTGACAGAAACAGTTGGGAGGTGGAGAAAGGTGGGGATGCCTAGGGCCTGGGAACAGTTCTCGAGAGTTTCAAGAAACAATCCTTTGGTGAAAGGCCAGCAGGAGAAAGAGTAAGGAATCTGGAAATGGGAGGAGGCTCCTAATGAATATTGACTTCTCTTCTGCCCCTCCAGCTCACAGGTAATACACCTGCTTTCTCCTCACAGATCTCTTGAGGTTTTCGGACCGTGGGGCTGCTATCAACACTGAGAAGCGTTTTCCGTGTGAATTTTGCGGACGGGCGTTTTCCCAGGGCTCTGAGTGGGAAAGGCACGTGCTGAGACACGGCATGTAAGTCCCGCGAAGGCCTTCGCTCATCGTGCGAGGTGGCGGTGGCTCCTGACAATACGTAGACCCCCGTGTGTCACACTTCCGGGTCCGGGAGGAGAGGCAGTTGGTCACGAACTGGGTTTCTCCCTTTCCGCTGGTTTTTAAAATGGTCACCCAGACACGAGTCACAGGAGGAGAGATCGTCTTTACGAATGACAGATCCCGCTCAAGCCCTCGTGTAGAGCGCTCTCTCCAGCCCGTGTCCCTTCAGCTTTCGTTAGCATGACGTTCTCTGTAGAGCGTGGACCGGGGTCCAGAGATCTGGCTTCTGTTCCTGCCTCTGTGATGACTCACTCCCCGAGTGGCCTTGAACCTTCCCACGCACCTCTTGGTGCCTTCAATGCTCTGCCTCGGGGACAGAGCCTGCTTCTGCCTGCCTCCCAGGTAGGTGGGGGCACACTGCAGAACACTCGTAAGACCCTGAACGTAGCACTGTCCCCCAGACAAGGCACTTCCAGGCCAGCAGATGCTGCAATAGCCTAGGAGTTGGTCCCTTAAGCAGAAAATGCCCAGAAATAGGTAGCATCTAGACTTCAGAGAATGTAACTAAGCTTCCCAGAATATAACTAGGATGAGACATGGGTCTCATCTCCAGGTTCTTGCTTTTTGTTCCTTTCTATGGGTCTTTCCGTTAACTCTTTAATACCCGAGTTGCGCTTTCAGTCCTGATAGGTATAGCAAATCTGCATTTTCTAGGTTCCTCTGATGGATCTGAGCATGACAGTTCTTGCTATGACCACTTATGACTTTGTTGTTCCCAGTATAGGAGGGAACCTAAGATCATTATGTTGCTCTAGAAGCAAAGAATGATGTAATCAAAACATAGTATAATGGATAGGGCTTCCCTGCTGGCTCAGATGTTAAAGAATCCTCCGTCTGCAATGCAGGAGACCCAGGTTTGATCCCTGGGTTGGGAAGATCCCCTGGAGAAGGAAATGGCAACCCACTCCAGTATTCTTGCCTGGAGAATCCCATGGACAGAGGAGCCTGGCAGGCTACAGTCCACAAGGTCGCAGAGAGTCAGACACGACTAAGCAACCAACGTTTTCACTTTCTTTTCATTTTTATAGATTCAGATTTTTAATAAGATAACCAGAAATATATGCGCTAAGTATAACAGGTAGCAGGGATAAATCACCCACAGTCCAGTCAATTTGTCTGTGGCACTTGTAAGACCCCCAAGACCTTTTTAGGGTCAGAGACATAAGGAGGTGAATTTTTTTTTAACTAGGAAAAAATACATGTACTCACCTGTCACTCCCCATGAATGTTTTCCCAGGGCATTGAATGACACCAAGCAGGTGAGCCGAGAAGAAATCCACCTGAAGGGCAACATGGAGGACAGTATTAAGATGCCCTCTATAGAGGAAAAGGAAGATGATGAAACAATCGGGATAGACTTTTCCTTAAAGAACGAACCAGTAGCCATCTGTGTCGTAGCTGCTGACAAATCTCTCCTGGAGAATGCAGAGGCCAAAAAAGAATAAGCGTTTGGTGAAATTCTTAATCACCCCTTACTTGAACCATGATGAAAAAGAAAAGTGGGAGGGCCGGCTTGGGCTGAGAAGGGGGGGACAGAAAAGAGAAGACAGAACAAAGCTGCTTTTTAGGACTGAACAATCTATTTTCAAAGCACTGGTACCTGTGTGAGTGAGTATGTAAATTAAAGTTATTTAAATGGTTGGAATATGTGGCTCCCTTTTCCATCACTACACCTTTCCTTCCGGATCTTCATTGTGGAAGTTTCGTTTGTTGCGGAAGCACCGGAAGCACCTCCCTTGCACACCTGTGCATCATGGTGGTCTTGGACAGTATGTGGAAACAGAAGCTCCGTGACAGTAGAAGACTTCTCTTAGGGGAACAACTTTTTGACGCACAACTTTTGGTGCGTTTTTCTAGTTTTAATACCTTAAGCTTTTTCAAGACCTAACTGCAGCCGCTTTGGGAAAAAACAAACAGAAAAAAAAACAAAAACAAAAAAAAACCCAGAAAACAAAAAAAAAACTGCTTTGCATAAAACAGTCACCTGTTTCCTAGTACCTCAAACTTAACCAAGGGAATTCTCTGCATTTGTCAGTACTACCTGTCGTCATTGTGGTTAAATGTAGAGAGAACTGCTGGGCAAGATGGTGAATGGAGAAAAAAAAAAAAAGAGTTTTAAAGAAAGGAACACAAATTGTGCTTAAAATCCCCACGTGGGTTTTATTTCTTAAAATACTGTGATTTTTTTAATTATTTTAGTAAAAAACAAGACAAAAAAAAAGAAACAGACTTTAATTATTAGATAAATGTTTGTGAATTGTCATCCTTTATTCCAGGTAAGCTGTTTATTAGCGTTCAACTATAATTTAGAATTTGGTAGATTTCATGTGAGCTAATTTTAAGGTGACTTTGGAGTTTTGTTTGCCACATGTTTATTTTCTATCAGTTTGAGTGTTACAAACACAGCACAATTCAGTTTTCATATAAATTGTTTTTTGTGTGTGTGTTGTTATTTTGTTTTGATTTGGGGGCAAGGGAGATTTAGTTTTTTGTGAATAGGAATGTTTTTATTTTAAACATGGAAATAACAAAGAAGTTAACGTTTTTTTAATTTAACTAAAGAACCAAACTTTTCGGCACCTCTATGCAGCTTGTGGGCCAGACGAGGAAGTCCTCTTCACCCTTTCGTTGCTGTCAAATTTACACATTATCTGTCTCACACAAATAATCTCTGTTAGGATGGGCTGGCTTTTGTGTGTGATTTCTAAATCTGTGTTCTGTTTTTGTTTGCATTGTGGGTTTTTTTTGGGGGGGGAGGGGATTCTCATTTATTTTTCAGGACAAGGGGATGTGTCAAATCCCATCCCTTTGGTGAGAGTGTTCAAGAAATACTTATATCCTACAAGGAGCCTGGAGAACTACTTTTTGTTTTTTTTTTAATCTAGCTGCCAGCTGCTCTGTTTCCCCATATTAGCTTTTTCAGGAGGGAGCAGCTTAGACGAAATCTAAGTCTACATTTATAATACGTTCTGATTGTGAACAAAGGGTTTCGTTCCAAAAAAGTAGAACTTTCCTTGAATCCTAGGTTTTAGAAGCCTGTGTGTGAGAGAGCTTGGATGTGTGTGTGGACATGTGTGTGTGTGCAAGTCCTTTGGTTTTCATGTTTCTTTTTGTTTTGTTTTTTTTAACTTGGAAGGGTTGGGGGAGGGGGGAGAAAGGGAAGGGAATTGCTGAGATGACAGTGTCCCACACAGCTTCAAATAAAATCCATGGAAAGAGATTGCATTTGTGGAATAAGTGCTTACTTGAAAAGCATGTTCTTCTTTTATTTTCTTGCTATTAAGAATTTTTATTTGTGGGTGTTTGTTTTAATTTAAGTTTTTTTTTTTTTAGGGATGGGGGCCATCATGTGGAAAACCAGAATGTGGGGAAAGTGTGAACTATCTAGACAAAGATTCATTTTGTGTCCATATTTGTTTTTAATTGGCCTCATTTCAAATGTGCTAAACAGTTCCATACCTGGATTGGGTGTTTGTAATGGTTACCAAAAAAGCAAAAAAAAAAAAAACAAAAAAAGGAAGAAAAAAGGAAATAAAAAAGGAAAAAAAGAAAATAATTGTGACATGCTTTTATCACTACTTTATTTTTCAAATAACATGTAAATATTGTAATCCATTGGATTTTGTTTTGCTAACCTGTTAATAAAAATATGGGACCATTATCCTTTTAACAAGGCTAGAATGTCATTTTTTTTTCTTTTTTCAAACATATACCTGATATTTTGTGGCCGCACATTTTGGATGCATTATTATAATTCTGTTGACTGTAATGACATAGAATTTACAACATGTTTTTTGTTTAATTTATACAGAGGACATTTTTTTTTCAGAGCTTGAGAGAAGAAAATAAATAGCAAAATGATAACCTATTGACTCCAATAATCAGTGTTTCCCAAAACTTGATAAAAGATAGGGAGATCCTGAGTTCTTGAAGCCAAGGGTTTAAAAAAAAAACAACAAAAAACACACAAGTAGGTTATTCAAGTTGTTTGCAACATACATTTTGTAATGAAATGTGAGAAATTAATAAAGAATTTTTTTCACATGTGTCTATGTGCATCTGTTGTAAATCATTTACAGATATGACTACACATATGAAATGTAGAAATTATATAGCATTGCTTTTTCAATACATGTGCATGAGAGCTATTTCAAACCATTGAATCTAAACCATTATGGAAAACAAAGGTGACTTTAAGGTGAGGTATGAGCTGGGATTTTAAAATGTTAACATTTCTGCATCAGATATTTATAACCAACTGGGGGAATTTTATGAAGGGAATATTTTCTGTCGAAAATGGGAATCAGGGACTTCCCTGGCAGTCTAGTGATAAAGACTCCAAGCTCCCAATGCAGGGGGCATGGGCGCATGGGTTTGATCCCTGACTGGGGAGCTAAGAACGCCCACAAACTGCACGGCGTGGCCAAAAAAAAAATGTGTGAATCAAAGTGGTGTATGAACCTTCAGAAGGAGAAAATGCCAGTGACTGAACATCATCTGGGGACCCTGAACCCATGAAAACGGTTATTTTCATCTAACTGCAAGTCACAACCATTGCCACAAACTATCTTGCTCTGCATCCCGCACCAGTAATTATCATCATTAACTTATTCTTTGAGCTACCCTGTTATAAATCAAAGGAAAAATTAATAGTCATGAAACCTAGAAGAGTAAATTAAAAACAGCACTGATTTCTAATCTCAAAGCTGTTGTACATGATCTGCCTTCATCAGTGTTAATGGCTTACATCCAGAGCCCACTGTAAACTTGATTTTCACCCTTTTTTATCATCTTCATAAAGATTTTAGGAGACTTACAAGAGTGCATAAAACCCAACTACAGAAAACAGGTAAATCAAGACCCACGGGGAAATGACTGAATAGCAAAACCATAGTAGAGAATTGGCAAAAATGCACTCAATGAGACCATACATATGCTATGTACTTGGCTCTGAGCTTCCTGGGAGGCATGGCATAAAAGGTTAATTCAAAAGCAGTTTTAGTAACTTATTATTGAATGTTCAAGAAATATTCAACCTTTTCTAGGATTTCCGGTAAAAAAGTTTCTTGTATGTGTTTTCCTACAGGAGAGAAAGTGATATAATGGACTTGTTCATTGTAAAACATAGCTATTCCTTTTGTGAAAGTGAAAGTCGCATCCGACCCTTTGTGACCCCACAGACGGTATAGTCCACAGAATTCTCCAGGCCAGAATACTGTGTAGCCTTTCCCTTCTCCAGGGGATCTTCCCAACCCAAGGATCAAACCCAGGTCTCCCACATTGCAGGCAAATTCTTTACCAGCTGAGCCACAAGGGAAGCTCAAGAATACTGGTGTGGGTAGTCTATCCCTTCTCCAGGGGATCTTACTGACCCAGGAATCAAACCGGGGTCTATTGCATTGCAGGTGGATTCTTTACCAACTGAGCTATGAGGGAAGCCCATTCGTGGCCTCCATCAAATATTTAATGAACATTGTTTTTATTAAGTTCATGTCTAATCCATACTCCCACTTGGTTTTATGTAGAGGGAACTGGAATATACTGAAAAATTAATCATGGCAGGGCCTGTAACAAGACAACTGCTTAGCTCCATAGAGTTAGTTAAGTTAGTTTTTAACACAAATTTCCAGTGAGGGTCAGTGGGAATGCCTTTCCATCTAGTGTCTCAGGAATTTCAAGCTCCTCCATCTGATGTTGCTACCATCTCAACCCATGAATCCTGGGAGTCATTGCTGAGAGCTTGGAGGTGGTCTCCCCACTCAAATGCCTCACCCAGGAAGTAGCACACACTTCCAGTCTTGCTTCCTGGGCTAGCCCTGGTCATACAACCAACCCCACCTACCCAAAGGGGCTAGAAAGTGTGCAATTTGTCTACCAACGTGCCCAGGAAAGACTCAAGCTGGCAACCTCTACAGTAATCAGGAACTTACGGAAGTGTTCCTTTGGAAACAGAAGGGAAGACAGATACCCTCTATTGAATAGGAAGCACAGAATGGGGACTTCCCTGGTTGTCCAGTGGCTAAGACCATGCTCCTAATGCAGGGGGCCCCTGGTCAAGGAACTAGATCCCACATGCTGCTAAAGTTTACATGCCATAACTAGGACCAAGGGTGGTCAAATATTTTTTTAAAAGAAGGAAAGCATGGGATGCTGGTCCAATCATCCATGCACTTCACCAGTATTTTTGAGCAAATGTTTGGTGCTAGCCACTGGGTAACAACAAACAAAACAGACGTGGCACTTATCTTCCAAGAGCTCACAGATGACGAGGACAGAGATGCAATGTGTGAGAAATGCCTACCACTGAAGGTGTCAGGACTCGCAGGACTGTTAGGCTCCTGTTGGGAAGGCTTTGCCCCTACCTCTGTGGCTGCTGGCAACTTGAGGGGAAAGATAGCCTTGACTGAATACGTTGTCTATATTCAAAAGCACACAATTTGGTTTAGGGAGGTATATGAGGAATTGGTTACTCAGTTGGCTCAGACAGTAAAGAATCTGCCTGCAATGCAGCAGACCCAGGTTTGAACCCGGGAAAGATCCCCTGGAGACGGGAATGGCAACCCACTCCAGTATTCTTGCCTGGAAAACCATGGAGTGGAGCCTGGTGGGCTACAGTCCATGGGGTCGCAGAGTCAGACATGACTGAGTGACTAAGCACGCATACATTTGGTGAGTCTTCATCCCTAGGCATAACAAAGATTCCTACAGGATATGCTGTTTCTTTGTAACTATCCAAATTTCAGGGCCAAAGGGTCTGATGGGGACAATACTAGATGATAGGGACTATATAAGATCCTTCAAAGTACTGTGCTTATCATTCCCTGGAAGTGTCAGTTTTTTCTCCAAACAGCCTGCCCAGCACATAGCCTTCCCTCTGCCTTCAGTATTGAACTTTTCTTTACTGGAAATTACCTATCCCTTTATGATTCAGCCTAAGTGTAACTTCTGATGTGAAGCTTTCCCTGAATTCCTTCAGGTCATGGACGGTCACCCTACTTATCACCTGTCCCCTGTCTTAATAAACATTTATTAGAGAGTCTTTGCCTTTCTTCCCCACCCCCAACTCTAACAAAAGTCTCAGAGACACATTGCTGTCAGATGCAGCTAGCCTTTTTAAATTCAAATATATTCCTGTTGATACCAAGTGTTAGCTCTCATCTGATTTGGCATCAATGTTACATTTTCCTTCAGAGCTTGAGATTGCTTTTTTAAATAAGTAAAAATATGCGGCTTGGTAGATGAAAAACGTCTTTGTCTGAAACTCTAGGCTCTAGGGGAGAAAGCGTCAAGAGAACCAACCCCAGCCCTCCCGCTCCTTAAGAGCTCACTTTGGCCATCCTCCTCCTGTCTTGTCCAGAGCTGAATAGAAAATGGATGGGGAGGTCTGCTGGGTCTGAAGGTTAGACAGCCGTGCTGGCCAGCTGGGGAATGGGGGAGCAGAAGCCAGAAGAACTGGCAGTGGTCGTGGTGGCTGCAGTGGGGATGTGTGGCTGTGGCAAGCTGGGTAGATGACTGTGTTGAGATGCGTATGGGCGGAAGCAAGCAGGCAAGAGTGAGGATGCGAGCTGTCGAGGGAGGTTGGAGGGAAGACTTCTTTCTGGAGTTCGAGTGATTGGGATGTGTTCATTACACTTGAGTTATGGCAGCTGCAGGGGAACTGTGAAGCAAGCTCATGATGAGATCCAGGACACAGTAGAGGAAACGACTTTGCAAAGAGGAGGGGCTCTTTCTATCCGTGGGAGGAGAAGGAAAAGGAAAGAGAATGTGCTATCTGCACATGCGGGTGGGAGGCGCAGGGGCCCCTGAGTTCAGAACCTAGAACCTAGGCTCGGAGGCGGAATACCGAAGCGGGGGGCGGGGGGTGCGTCCACAGAGAGGTTAGGATTTGGAGCTGTATTTGAGGACCAGATAGAAGAGAACTGAGACAGAAGGAAGCTGAACGGGACTAGAAACGTTCTCTGTATGATAGGGAAAAAGCTTACTCGGTGGATCCAGGGTCCTTAGAGGATCCATAGACCTTCTACAAGAACTTCCCTGAATACCTACCTCGCCGGCCCCCAAGTTGTTGCTGTTTACTCGCTCAGTCACGTCCAGCTCTTTGCTACCTCATGGACTGTAGCCCACCAGGCTCCTCTGTCCATGGGATTCTTAAGGCAAGAATAACGAAGTGGGTTGCCATTCCCTTCTCCAGGGGATCTCCCTGACCTGGGGATCGAACCTGCATCTCCTGCATTGTCAGGCGGATTCTTTACTACTGAGCCACTAGGGAGGCCCCCTGCCCCCAACACACACACACACACCCCCCTAAAGAAAGGAAAAGAAGAGAGAGAGAGAGAGAGAGTCAGCTCTTGGAATCAGAAGGGACACTTCCTTTCTCCGCCCACTTAATTATCTGGCTTTTTGAATTAGGAGTGGAAAGCAAACTTGCCTCGTTTCTATTCACAGTTTCCCTCTTGAGTTTGCTCCCATTAATGAAGCAGCTTAGTTTGGTTTAGCTAACTGCATGCATGACTTCCAAAAACCACATCACAATGCAGGAGGAATGCAGCCTCTAGCTACGCTACAGCGGCTTCACCACATTGTTTAAAGAGCGGAGCAGAGGCCGCGCCAGTGCCTCTGAAATCCATTTAAGACGTGTGAAAACATGAGATCGAAATGCTGACCTCTCCTTGAAGCTGAAAGAACCTATTCCAGGGGGCTGTTTGGAACACTGCAGCTGCAGGCCTGGGCCCATCCGAGACTCTGCAGGCCTCCAGCTCTCAGGGGCCTGTGTAGCCAGGAAGCCCTACCTCTGTGTTCTCTGCCTCCTGCAGGGCATCAGCCTGAAGGCTGCGGGGCACCTTGGAAGGGGAGATGCTGCTTAAGGAATGGTTGCGGAGGCCAGAAGAGGAGAGGGGTCATCAAAGAGCAAAGAGAAGAGGGAAACCTAATCTAACCGCTTGGGTCCAGGTCTGTGCCATCCGCTGCCTTTTCAGAGGCAGGTCAGGGAGGGGACTGTACCCAGATGGGCTTTTGGAGCTAATCCAGATGCCAAAATGTTTGAGGCATCCTGGGGCAGGAGGTTGGCCATAGAACTTGGAACTTGATTAACATGACTGAATTTTTATTCTGTGACATGAAAATGCACAGAATTCTGTCATGGAAAATAGTGGATAAATAGAGCACAGCTGGTTAAGAGTGGAGTCTCCTCTTCTCACCCCCATCCCCACTTCTTAGGCTGTCTACTGGTCCTCAAGCCCACCTGCCAATTTTGCCAGCAGGTCGAGTGTCATCTCTGTTTCACATACAAGGATATCAAGACCTCTACTGGGTTGGCCAAAAAATTCATTGAGGTTTCTCCATAAGATGGTACAGAAAAAAAACAGAATGAACTTTTTGGCTAAGCCGTGTTACCCTGAGTCCCCGGCTGATTTTTGCTCCATTGATTCAACTGTATTATGCTAATCATCATAAAGGCCACAACCTGAAGAGAACTTTTTCCATGTAATTGTCATCACATCGCCAAGTTCTCCTACTTGATGCCCCAGGCTTAACTCTTAAGCTTTGTCAAGACCTGAACCCAGGCCCTCTAATGCCTGACCCCCCTTCACCCCCAGGGTCCCTTGTTCACTCCTGTGTGAAGCCTACTGAACAAGTTTACTCCAGAAGACCCAACCTCAAGGATGAGCCCCTGATCAATCCCAATGCAGAACGGTTCACTGAGGAAAGCAGTTTCATACAAGAAGGGGTAAGAAAGACCAGTATGCCATAGTCAGCATGCAGACAGTTGTTGAGTCTGGAGTTCTACCCTCTCACATTTCTGCCCCAAAGACCGAATTGATCACCTTGACCTGAGCACTCCAGTCAGGAAAGAGATTATGAATCAATATATACACTGATTCCAAGAATGGATTCCTGGTGCTCAATGTCCAAGCTGCCTTATGGAAAGGAAGGGGATTACTAATAGCCAAAGGGCCCCCTGTAAGACACCAGGTGAAAATTCTAGAACTCTTAGAAGTGGTTCAGCTTCCAAAGGAGGTTGCAGTCATTCACTGCAGGGGTCACCAAAGGGGCCACACATCCCTTACAAGAGGTAAAACCCTGGTCAACAAGGCTGGTGAGGCAACAGCCCAAGAACAGCCAGGCTGGGACGTCCCTTGGGACTTGGCCCAGTGGCTAAGACTCCATGCTCCCAATGCAGGGGGCCCAGGTTCGATACTTGGTCAGGGAACTAGATCCCACATGGCTGCAACTAAGAGTTCACATGCTGCAGTTAAAGACTCCATATGCCACAATGAAAGAAAAAAAAGAATGCTATATACTGAAAATAAGACCCAGAGCTGCCAAATATATAAATAAATATATATATATATATATATATATATATATAAAGCAAGCTTTACAAGCTGCAGCTCTCAGACTCAACAGCCCACCCTCCCCAGTGATGCCATCTTACACCCTGAAGAACTCAAGCGGCCTAATCATGGGGATGGAAGAGGCCTCTCCGGGTGGCTGATAAAAGATAACAAGCTTCTCAGTCCCCAGGCCAAGTAATGGAAAACGATTCAGCACTTCCACGTATCCTCCCACTTAGGGCAGGACTCTCCCTACTCAAACTAGTTTACTAGTTTGCGTTCTGTGTAAGGGATTGTTCCAAACTTTAAAAAGTCACCAGGGCTTGCGAGCTTTGTTCCTACAGTGACTCAGGAAGCCACCCCATTCCTCCACCCCTAACTCAGCCCACACAAGACTGGGGAACCCATCCAGGGGAAGACTGGCAGATGGGCTTGACACAAGCACCCCCATGTAGCAGAGGGAGATGCCCACTGGTAACACCTACTAAACGGACATGAGTTTGAGCAAACTCTGGGCTATAGTGAAGGACGGGGAAGCCTGGTGTGCAGCAGTCCATGGGGTCACAAGGCTCAGACACGACTTAGCAACTGAACAGCAACAAATTTATAGCCAGCTTTACAGGGTGAAGAGAAGCTTTCCTTACTGGGAATGAAAAGGCAATAGAAGCATCCAAATTTCTGCTTAAAGAGAGAATTCTTTTTTTAATTAATTTATTTTAATGGAAGACTAATACAATACTGTGGTGGTTTTTGCCACACATTGACCTGAATCAGCCATGGGTGTACATGTGTCCCCCATCCTGAACCCCCTCCCACCTCCCTCCCCATCCCATCCCTCTGGGTTGTCCCAGTGCCCCAGCTGTGAGTGCCCTGTTTCATGGGACTGGTCATCTATTTCACATATGGTAATATACATGTTTCAATGTTATTCTCTCAAAGCATCCCACCCTCACCTTCTCCCATAGAGTCCAAAAGTCTGTTCTTTATATCTGTGTCTCTTTTGCTATCTAGCATATAGGGTCCTCATTACCATGTTTCTAAATTCCATACATATGTGTTAATATACTGTATTGATATTTTTCTTTCTGACTTACTTCACTCTGTATAATAGGCTCCAGTTTCATCCACCTCATTAGAACTGATTCAAATGCATTCTTTTTAATGGCTGAGTAATATTCCATCGTGTGTATGAACCACAACTTTCTTATCCATTCGTCTGCCGATGGACATCTAGGTTGCTTCCATGCCCTAGCTATTGTAAACAGTGCTGCGATGAACATTAGGGTACATATGTCTCTTTCAATTCTGGTTTCCTCAGTGTGTATGCCCAGCAGTGGGATTGCTGGGTCATATGGCAGTTCTATTTCCAGGTTTTTAAGGAATTTCCACACTGTTCTGCCATGAAATTAAAAGATGCTTACTCCTTGGAAGAAAAGTTATGACCAACCTAGACAGTATATTAAAAAGCAGAGACATTACTTTGCCAACGAAGGTCTGTCTAGTCAAGGATATGGTTTTGGCCGGTAGTCATGGATGTGAGAGTTGGACTATAAAGAGAGCTGAGAACCAAAGAATTGATGCTTTTGAACTGTCGTGTTGGATAAGACTCTTGAGAGTTCCTTGGACTGCAAGGAGATCCAACCAGTCCATCCTAAAGGAAATCAGTCCTGAATATTCATTGGAAGGACTGATGTTGAAGCTGAAACTCCAATACTTTGGCCACCTGATGTGAAGAGTTGACTCATTGGAAAACACCCTGATGCTGGGAAAGATTGAAGGCGGGAGGAGAAGGGGATGACAGAGGATGAGATGGTTGGATGGCATCACTAACTCAATGGGCATGAGTCCAAGTAAACTCCGGGAGTTGGTGATGGACAGGGAGGCCTGGTGTGCTGCAGTCCATGGGGTCACAAAGAGTCAGACACGACTGAGTGACTGAACTGAACTGACTCTGTTCTCCGTAGTAGCTGTACTAGTTTGCATTCCCACCAACAGTGTAAGAGGGTTCCCTTTTCTTCACACCCTCTCTAGCATTTATTGTTTGTAGGCTTTTTGAAAGCAGCCATTCTGACCAGCTTGAGATCATTGTGGTTTTTGTTTGCATTTCTCTGATAATGGCTGATGTTGAACATTTAAAGAGATAATTCTGAGATATGGATTACCAAATAACTTACAGGGTGATAATGGACCTTCCCTCACAGCCAAGCTCACCCAAGAGCTTTCCCCAGCTCTGGGTATTAACTACTGCCTCCACTCTTCCTGGAGGGCCCAGTCCCCAGGCATGTTAAAAGAAGCAAATCATGTTCGGAAAAGAACACTTGCTAGGTTGTGCCCAGAGACTTCAGAAAGCTGGGTCTCCCTCCTTCCTCTAGCCCTTCTAAGGGCCAGGATGACCCTAAAGGGGATTTTAAACTAAGCCCATCTAAAATGATTACAGGAGGTTTTTCTTGACTTCAGATCTCTGATAAGAAAACCCATAAAGTGGTCTCCCACATTGCTGCTGCTGCTGCTAAGTTGCTTCAGTCGTGTCCGACTCTGTGCCACCCCATAGATGGCAGCCCACCAGGCTCCCCCGTCCCTGCGATTCTCCAGGCAAGAACACTGGAGTGGGTTGCCAATTCCTTCTCCAATGCTTGAAAGTGAAAAGTGAAAGTGAAGTCGCTCAGTTGTTTCCACCTCGTAGCCTGAGCCAATTTCAAAGGGCCCTCAAAGAATACGGAAACAAAGCGCTGCCCACCCCCACGAAAGAAAAGGTCGAGGTCTCCATCCAGTCAGGGGTCTTTGCCCTACTAAAAGCTTGGAAGAACACATCCCCTGAGGACCAGCTACAACCAAAATGGAAAGGACATATCGAGTGTTACCAGGTATCCAACCACTGTTCATCTGTAGGGAATTACTAGTTGAGTGAGTGTGTGCGCATGCACAAAGTCACTTCAATTGTGCCTGAATCTTTGCAACCCCATGGACTATAGCCCACCAGGTCCTCTGTCCATGGGATTCTCCAGGCAAGAATACTGGAATGGATTGCCATGCCTTTCTCCAGGGGATCTTCCCAACCCAGGGATCAAACCTGCATCTCCTGTCTCCTGCATTGCAGTCAGATTCTTTACCCACTGAGCCAGCTGGGAAGCCCATCTGTCTAGACTAAAACCTGTATAAGTCCCAACAAGAACAAGAAGAGACCTATGGAAGTGGGAGCCCTGGGATACCTGTTCAGGGCCATAGATAAGTGACTTCATGTGACTATGATGGGTTGGCCTAGGCACCCTTGTGTTTCTGACTATCATGCTTTTATTCTGCCACTTTTCAGAACCCCTCCTCCTGGTAAACATCTTTGTTCTGGCTGGGTCTAAGAGAAAAAATACAGTAATATGATATCCAAAGTCATGATCCTTCTAGTTGGACTTCCAACAATCGTTGTAGCTCAAGGAGAATGGGAAAATAATGCTTCAGTAAACATAACTAAAGTAGTCATCTGGGGAGAAAAACTAGTTACTTGTTGGGTCTGCCACAAAAACCCTGGCTTACAACAATCATTACAGGTACAAATAGGTACACACAGAACCTCCTCCTCACCATACAATCATGAGGTACAACACCCCTGTTAGGCCCAATGTCTTGCCTAAATTTACTTCTTTTTAAAATGTGACTTATACCTTTTCTATTCATAAAGGCTAATTTTGTCATAGGGATTCCCTGGTGGTTCACAGTAAAGAGTCTGCCAGCAATGCAGGAGACCTGAGTTCTATCCCTGGGTTGGGAAGATCCCCTGGAGAAAGAAATGGCAACCCACTCCAGTATTCTTGCCTGGAAAATCCCAAGAATGGAGGAGACTGGTGGGCCACAGTCCAGATGACTTTTGTCATCCAGAAAATCAGTCATGCTTCCAATGCCACTGTAGCTCTAATGTTCTCTTGGCTACTGTGAGCCTCTTTGGAATAATCCCCTGGCCACCTGATGGTAATATCACCATAGTATTTTGGAACCTGGCATTCCCATCATTACCTCCATTCTGTATGTTTAGAATGAAATCCAGGTAGAGGGTGCCTACAGGACAGGGATGGAATGCACTAAAAACTGGGCGAAAAATTGCTGGGCCCTATGGAAACGGAGGATGAGATGGTTGGATAGCATCATGTCCAACTCAATGGACATGAGTTTGAGCAAACTCCAGGAGATGATGGACAGGGAAGCCTGGCGTGCTTCAGTCTATGGGGTCACAGAGAGTTGGACACAACTTAGCAACTGAACAGCAACACGAAAAGGCGGGTAAAAACCCTCTGAATTCACCATTTCATCTAAGCTGAGGGCATGGAATACTCCTGGACTTAAACTATTTTGCATATATTAATGAGCTCCTGTTCCTGCATTGCATTCTTAATTTGTTCCTTTCATGCGTCTGGACCGTTGCTTCCTTGTTAAATTCTTCTGTTCCCAGATCTCTTACTGCATCCTCAGAATGTGTCTGGATATGTGGCACTGCCTAGAACAACGGTCCAAAGACGAGTGCACCCCAGGGTCATATGGCCCCTATATAAATGCTTATCCTTCTGTGGATAATGTGTGGCCAGAGAGAGCCTGTCCATTAGAACATGTGGTACCATTCATGTTCACAGTATATAATAATGCTCAGGACCATCCCAGGAAGGCCGTCGGATTAGTGGCAGGAATAGGACTGGCAGGGGGCGTGGCAGCTCCATGCGGAGGCTTAGCCTACCACGGGGTAACCCTGGAAAATCTAACCAATACTTTAGAGAGCCCAGCCCTGACCACCGGAAATACCCTAGACAGACCTTCCACTTCTTTAACCTCACTGGCCAGTGTGATCACAGGCAATAGGTTGGCCTTGGATTACTTGCTGGCCTAGCAAAGTGGTATTTGTGCAGTCACAAACAAAAACTGATATAGTATACCTGTGTGAATAACTCGGGCTAAACTGAGAGGGACATCAAAAAGATTTATGGGTAGATGGCTATACCCTACAACCAGGGTTCAGACCCTAATGCCATCTGGTCCTCCATTAAGGTCGCCTCCCTGGCCTTACTTGGCTCCTGTCCTCCTCGGCCTAGATGTGGTCACGCTCCTCCTCCTCTTAGGAGTTAGACACGGCCTCAACTTCTCGGTAAAGCTGATGACCTCCGGGTGACAACAGTTCCGTGTCAATATGACAGCTGCGTAAGGGTTCTAGCCTATACCACCCTGCACTCAAAACAAGGAGCTGTCCTGCCCCTGGCACCCCTAGACCGGGCAGCCAGGGATTTTTACCCCCTGATAGGCAGTGTCCACTGGAGAAGGCGATGGCACCCCACTCCAGTACTCTTGCCTGGAAAATCCCATGGATGGAGGAGCCTGGTGGGCTCCAGTCCATGGGGTCGCTAAGAGTTGGACACGACTGAGCGACTTCACTTTCACTTTTCACTTTCATGCATTGGAGAAGGAAATGGCAACCCACTCCAGTGTTCTTGCCTGGAGAATCCCTGAGACGGGGAAGCTTGGTGGGCTGCCATCTATGAGGTCACACAGAGTCGGACATGACTGAAGCGACTTAGCAGCAGCAGGCAGTGTCTACACCCCTGCCTAGCCCTGAAGCAGCTACAGAAGATTAACCCATTGTCCCTCTGCTTCTCATGAGAGCATAGGAGTGAAATCTCTGAGGAAGCATGAAACAGGAGGAAAGGGACAAAATACAGCTGCAAGATCAGTGAAGAAGGGACACAGCTGTTGGGCTGTGATAAAAACTGGCTGGAACTGGCTGAAACCAAGGTGGTTTTGAGGATAGTCTAGTCATTGACCTTTAGCTCATTATGCCTTGATTATAATACACCATTTTACTCCCCCTTAGGCCATAGCAGTTCTGAGGTGGACCATAAAAGACCAGTGGGCAGTGGCCAATTCCTGGGAAATCCCCACCCTTCTCCTAAATAGAAAGAATATTCCTCCCATTTGTTAGTGTATGAAATTACTCAGCCCATCAAAACCAACAACTCCATGTCCTGGGGCCACTCTCACTTTCTGAGCCCGTCTGCATTCTGCCTATGAAACGTGTCTCTCTCTAAATAGACTTGCTTTCCCTTTCCTTTGTCTGCTCTTGAATTCTTTCCTGCATGAAGCCAAGGACCTCATCTGGCACCCAGTCCTAAGGACTCTGTGGGTCCCAGGACATGACATTCCCTTCCCTACAACCACCATATACTTGGTATAAGGATTAAATATACAAAGCACTTAGCACAGTGCCTCTCCATGATCTGTGCCCAACTCAAGTAATCCAACCTTCTCCTCATCACGGTGGTTCACTAATTGCTCAGAACCTTCATTTTCCTATCTGCAGAGAAGAGACCACACCTTGTTGCTCTTAGAATGGCCTCTGATAACAGCAGGAAAGAGAGAATGGGATGTGTTTGGCCCTTGGTAGGTCCTTGATAGATGGTCACTGAATTTCTACATCTACTGATCTTCTTCTTGCTGGGCCCTGCAAAAAGGGAAAGGAGTTGGCTTCTTCAAGTATACTGTGTAGTCACAGAAGAGATTTAGCTTCCAGTATGGGCTCTGGGGTCAAATAAATCTGGGTTTGAGTGCCAGGTCCTCTTCTTTGCCTTACAAGCTTAGACAGCTTTTTAGCCTTTCGATTCTTCATAAAATGGAGAATAGTATCTACTGTGAAAATGCAGTGAGATACGGCAGGTTGTGGACCAGAGGAGAGCCACAGAGTGTGAGATGCATGCTTCCTGGGGGAGGTGCTCTTTAGCTTCCTATGATGTTTGCATGCCTATGAGCACACCTGCCCACCACGCATGGGTATGTGTTAAGACGCTTCAGTTGTGTCTGACTCTTTGTGACCCTATGGACTGTAGCCTGCCAGGCTCCTCTGTCCATGGGGTTCTCCAGGTAAGCATACTGGAGTGGGTTGCCATATCCTTCTCCAGGGGGTCTTCCTGACCCAGGGATTGAACCCACGTCTTTTACATCTCCTGCATTGGCAGGCAGGTTCTTTACCACTAGCACCACTTGGAAAGTCTGCTCATCCTAAAAATGCTCAGTAAGTATCTGCCACCTGATTGCCTGATGCATGAGGCAGGAGAACTTTAGTATCAACTTCTGAGAGGAGGCGTGGTCCAAAGGGACCTCATGATTTCACCAGCAGCTCAGCTGGGTCAAGCTGGTGCTCATGTTCTCAAAGCCTTCATGTCAGAGGAGCAGGTGTCACCCTTGTTCAGTTCAGTTCAGTCGCTCAGTCGTGTCTGACTCTCTGCGACCCCATGAATCGCAGCATGCCAGGCCTCCCTGTCCATCACCAACTCCTGGAGTTCACTCAGACTCATGTCCATCAAGTCAGTGATGCCCATCCAGCCATCTCATCCTCTGTCATCCCCTTCTCCTCCTGCCCCCAATCCCTCCCAGCATCAGAGTCTTTTCCAATGAGTCAACTCTTCGCATGAGGTGGCCAAAGTACTAGAGTTTCAGCTTTAGCATCATTCCTTCCAAAGAACACCCAGGGCTGATCTCCTTTAGAATGGACTGGTCACCCTTGTAGATATCTTTTAATTTTTTAAGCATAATTCTTCTTGAGTCTTCTAGAAACAGAATCATTGCTCTGCAAAATGCTTCTCTGCAAGTGTTCAGAGGGCACTTTTAAAGTTTTACCCATTCACCCCCCTCAACACTCCCACCACAGCCAGAAAAAAGGCACCTTCCCCAGAACTCACACAATAGCTCATCATGGTTTGGTGGAAGCGATGTGAAGAGATGTCTGGTTTCTATTCATTACCCTAAAATCAGTTATTCAGTCTGGCCAGAGACAGAAATATAGTCACTGTCCTGGTTTAAACATAAGCAGTACAGGACTCTGGCTTATGGACCTGGTGAAGATGCTGGAAGATCCTGCCTAGCTTCTACAGCACACATGCAGAGCCCTTGGAAACAAAGGTTCCAGGTCATTAAAGAATTGAAAGCAACAGCAGTGATGATGATAATGATGTTAGTATCAATCGAATACAGACTACAGGAGAGGCACTGGGTTAAACACTTGCCATGGATAATTGTATTTAATCCTCATAACGTGTATACAATTACAGAAAGGGCTTCTCTCTCCTCACAGTTTACTAACCGAGTGCACACTCAGCTGTCTGGTCCTTAGTCTTTAGGGAACCAATAAGCATCAGCATTTGAGGGCAAAACATTTTCTACTCCATAGCCTGCTGGCTGGAACTTTTTGAAATTTTAATCTGAGCACATCTCAGGCTTACTGTATATCTCCTTTTTCTGGCAAATTCCCGCTCATCCTTCAGATCTGGGCCAATGTGCTATCTCCTTGGGAGGTGCTCTCCAGTCTTCAAGGTCAGGTGAGGTCCTCCATAGCCTTCAGAACTCACTGAGTTCATTGCACTAAAGACTCAGAATGCAAATGTCTGCTCACTGCGAGCTTCTCCCCCTCACCGACTGGCTGCATCCCCAATGCTTAGCATTGTGTCTGGAACAAAGGAGGTTGATTCAGTCAAGATGCTTTGTGCTGCAAGTAATAGCAAATCCCAACGCAAACTCCAATGGGTGTAAACATTGAGGAAACGTATCATTTCCCAAAATCAGAAGTCCAGGCACACTGTGGAAACAGGTGTAGTAGGACCAATGGCTCAATGACATCAGGCTCAGCTCTGATTCTTTCCTCTGACCACTGTTCATATCAGCTCCACCTGAAAGCTGGTTCCCCTTGAGTCACGGCACGACTTTCAGTGCCACACACTTCATTGTTCGCATGTAGAAGGGACACCTCTTCCCGAGCATAGTCTATAAGTTTCTTGTAATCTGATTGAGTCAATGGAGCTTGGCTCACACATACAGTCCTGGAGCCCTGCCAGGTCATCACCATCATCTGATTGTCTTAGGTTAATCATGATTTCCATCTGGAGCAGGGGTGGGGTGGGGGGAAAATCTGGGCTCAGTTAGGAAGGAGGAAAAGGAAGCTAGATGTTGGCTCTGCAACCAGCAGTACCCCTTCCATGAAAAAGTGAAAGTATTAGTCGATTAGTCATATCTGATCTTTATAACCCCATGGACTGTAGCCCACCAGGCTCCCCTATCAATGGGATTTTCCAGGCAATAATACTGGAGTGGGTTGCCATTTCCTTCTCTAGGAGATCTTCCCGACCCAGGGATTGAACCCTGGTCTCCTGCATTACAGGTAGATTCTTTACTGTCTGAGCCACCAGGTGCTAAATAATAATTTGGTGGGTGATATAATAAAAATTAGAGCATGGCCTGATGCTCCTAGGAGTTTTTCCAGTGCAGAACAAAGTCAGAGTGGCTGAGGCACTGGAATGTCCTTGGTTTGGGGAACCTTTTGCTGATCTAGGAACACCTGACTCTTGGCTCCTTTCCAGCCTGATGCTTCTACTCCTCAGCCATCCTCTTGCTCAGAGAGAATACTGGTGAACTTGTCCAGTTGCACAAAAGCATTAAGAGTTTAGCAGGCAGTAGCCACATCCCCCCATCGTAAGCCATTTCCTTAACTCTGGCAAGGTGCTTAGCAGACCTGCTGCTCTTATGACCCAACCTCTTCAGGCCTCATCAGTTTTCAAGAACCAGAAGTCTCTCTTTGGAGACAAAGAGTTACAGTCTTTCTTCCCCAGCCTGTGTACTATAGTCTACCCAATCCACTTCTCAGGAGAAGGTGGGGGCGGCTGGTAATAAGGGCCTTTGGGATCTGATGGGTCCCAACCCAGAATGGGATGACTGGATGATCACTTACCCTCTCTGAGCCCTTTTTCCCTTTCCTGTGTAATAGAGTCTTTATAAATAAAGCACCATCTCCCCTACCTTAAAGAATGAGCTTCTGCAAGCTGCCAGAGTAGGAGAATTTGTTTGTTTTGGGGGCCATGCCATGTGGCAGGATGCATCTTATTCCCTGGCCAGGGATTGAACCCATGCCCCCTACACTGGAAACATGGAGTCCTAACCACTGGACTACCAGGGAAGTCCCCAGAGTAGCAAAATCTGGATTTGAGGAAATTAAGACATTATACAGAATTGGGGGAAAGCAGGGGGCAACATCAGCAATAAGCCTATAAAAGGTCTCATGAATATATATTTAAAAGTTTTCCTAAAATAGTTTTAAAGGACAAAATGGCATGATATTTAACACATATTAAAACACGAATAACAAGTGCTATCCAATTAACTTCTATTTACCATCCTTTGCTTATAAGAGCATTTTCAACATCTGCCCCCACACCCTCACCGCTCCTCCCCACCACCACCTTACGTTTACAGGAAATGCTGGACCGTCAGACTGTAAGTAAGCAGATTAACAGGCGGTTGTTGGTTGGCTTGTTCTTGCTTTCAGGGCTCCATCCATATACTCATCATCTTTCTGTTGGTTTGCTCGGGTACTGTTTTCTCCCACTCCCCAGAGACCCAGGTTCCAGGCACTGCTGAGAACAAACCCTATGCACCATCCGTCTACACTGGGCCTGCTCCTCCCCTAGGGCTCCCAGTCTCAGGGAAGCACAACCACTTCCCCAGCCACCCAAGGAGAAATCTGGGCACTGGCCCTGACTTCCCCCCTCACCCAAGCTCCTCGGGCCCCGTCCGTCCACAGCACAGCACCCCTGAGTCCATCAGCCTCTGACCACACTCATTCCAGGCGCTATAGCTTAGCTTTCATTACTTATCATTACTTACCACTGCAATCTATCTGGCTTCCCCCAGGCCAACCTAGCTATGCAAGGCAGCCAGTAACGAGACAGATTGGACTCTGCCACTCCCTTTCTTCCAGCCTCTCAGGACTCTCTAGTTCCACCCTCCCAGGCCCCGGCCCCATAGACAGCAGTCAATAAAGAACACCCTGCAGTCCCCTAATTATTCCTCACACTCTGTGGATGCCCCATGCTTTTCTACATGCGGATCCAATTGCTTGAAACATTTCCCTCTACCCCAACCCATCTAACCTGTCTTTGCCCTTAAATACTCAGCTCAGATGGAACCACCCTGCCTCAGTTTTATAAAATGAGCGTAATAATAGGGCCTACCTCATAGGTGGTTGGAAGGAATCAATGAGTTCACCCGTATAAAGCAGTAAGAATTGTGCCTGGCAGTTAGATAAACAGTAGTTACTATTATCCTCTCCATACTCCCAAGATGTATGGACCATACTCCCAAGATGAGGTGCTTCCACACTGCCCCACACTTCCCTCATCACAACCCTCCCCATACAGGACTCAGGTGGAATCACTAGACTGCATTACTCGAGAGCCTGTGACGCATGCTAAGTCACTTCAGTCATGTCCGACTCTCTGCGACCCTATGGGCTACAGCCCACAAGACTCCTCTATCCATGGAATTCTCCTGACATGAATACTGGAGTGGGTTGCCATGCCCTCCTCCAGGGGATCTTCCCCACCCAGGGACTGAACCCTCGACTCTTAGGTCTCCTGCATTGGCAGGTAGGTTCTTTACCACTAGAGGCTGGGAAGTCTGCTGGAGAGCCTACCCAGGTCATATTTATCTCTGTGCTCAGAGTAGGGCCGGGAGCACTGAAGGGCTACAGTGAATGCTAGTTAAATGAATAAAGATTCATGTCAAGAAGCCTTTTACCACCACCTGGAAGTCATCCCAGGTGAGTCACAGAAATTTCCTCTTCTGGAACTTCCCTGACCATCCAGTGGTTAGGACTCCACACTTCTGCTGCAAGGGGCATGGGTTTGATCCCTGGTTGGGGAACCAAGATCTCGCATCTCCCCAGGCTTCTGACAAAACATCCTGAGATGTCTGGGCTTCTGCCCCAGCACTCCCTGACCAGAGACAACCCCATCAACCCATGATATTAGTAGCACGACAGGGTGACTCCTTTGCTTAAGAAAGGAAGGAAAGGGGACTTCCCTGGTGGTCCAGTGGTCAAGAATCTGCCTTCCAATGCAAGAGACTCAGGTTTGATCCCTGGTTGGGGATCTAATACCCCATATGCCTTGGAGCAACTAAGCCCGCATGCTGCAACTAAGACCCAACGCAGCCAAATAAATATTTTTAAAAAATTAAAAAAGAAAAACCATGAAGAGGGAAATGACATAGTCATCACTGTCAACCTTGGCAAATAAACGCTGCTATTACACACTCCAGAACTCGAGCAGCGACACCTAATTAGGCACAGTTTCAATCAGCAGCACGATGCAGTTAGGTGGGAGCGCCAGGGTATGAGTGGCTCATTTGCACTCAGAAGAGATGAGGATGTTGATTTTCATGCAAACACTGTCTCTAAGATTCCCAATTAAACACACACATTAATGTGTTTAAGGCCTTACCTGGGCGAAATACTTTTTCCGAGAAAAGGAGCAGGGAAGTGTTATGGCTATGTTTCTGAGTGGCAGCAGCAGGTTTATTAGGACTTGTTTTCTGATTATAAAAGTAATATCTTTTCATTGTAAACACCTTGGAAAGTAAAGAGAACAATAAAGAAGAAAATAAAAATCTATAATAATCTTATCACACACTTGATCCTATCACCCATTTGATTCATTCTATCCACAGTCAGTAACTCACTCAGTAAATGCTTGCCTCTAGTCCCAGGGCTTTAAATGTTGTCTTTATGCACATGTTTCTCAAATTAATATTTCCAGCCTCCTCCTGTCCACCAAGCTCCAGACTAGGTGTCAAGGGATAAAGCCCTGTGGGTATTTAATAGCATCAGAAACTCAGTGTGGCCACAGTAAACCTGTTGCTTTCTACCCTCTCCTCGCAGAACTGTTTCCCCCTTGGATCTTTCCCAATAAACACCACTGTTAGTCACCCAGTTACTAAACCTAAAATTAGAAGACATCATGACCTAACATTCCCACACATTATCCATCAACAAGTCTTAACCTTACCTCCAAAAAAATCCCAGTTTCCCATACATCCTCCATCTTTACTGCCATACCCCAAGTGCAAGAAGCCAATATCTGTTGCCTGGAATTTTAAAAAATAATTTTATTTATTTTTGGCTGTGCTGGGTCTCCATTGCTGCGTGGGTTTTTCTCTAGTTGTGGCGTTTGTGGGCTTCTCGTTGCAGTGACCTCTCTTGTTATGGAGCACGGGCACTGGGACACATGAGCTCAGTACTTGCAGTTCCTGGGCTTTAGAGCTCAGGCTCAAAAGCTGTGGTGCAAGAGCTCAGTTGCTCTGTGGCATGTGGGATCTTCCTAGCCCAGGTATAGAACCTGTATCTCCTGCATTGGCAGATGGATTCTTTACCACTGAGCCACCAGGGAAGCCCTGTTGCCTGGAATTTCATAAGACCATTTCCTAACCCATTTCCTGGCTTTCTCTCTTCTTTGTACAGCAGTCAGAATGATAGCTGGCTATTTTCTTAAGCCAGATACCCAAAAGTAGAGTTGCAAAACACAAATAATTTAATGTCTTGATTATATGTATATGTATTCAAGTCGATTTCCAGAAATCATCTCCTAATAGCCTGTCCCAGCAGTATCTAAGCATCTAGTTCTGAGACAGCATCCCCAGTTGCACCACACACTTGGCCAAGAGCAACCCTGGATCTTTTCATCACTGGCTTACATTCCTATCTCTGCAATTGACAGAAGCAATGATTCCTTCTTTGATCTTTTCATATCTATATACCAGCACGAATTTTCAGTCTTTGGCACAAATTAATCAAAAATATAATTAACAATTTTCTTATAATTGAAGCTAGTATCTATCTCGAACCCCCATGTTGTCTAATGGTAGTGTTTAGTCACTGAAGTGTCTTGACTCTTGTGACCCCATGGACTGTAGCCTGCCAGGCTCCTCCATCCTTGGAATTTTCCAGGCAAGCATAGTGAACTTGCCATTCCTTTCTCCGGGGGATCTTCCCAACCCAGGGATCGAACCTGAGTCTCCTATACTGCAGGCAGATTCTTTACCAACTGAGCCACCAGGGAAGCCCCGAACTCAAACCTACTTAATTCTAAATATACTAAATCACTTAGGGGTTTTCTATGCTACCTCATACCAGACCACCTGACCTGCTTCTTGAGAAACCTATGTGCAGGTCAGGAAGCAACAGTTAGAACTGGACATGGAACAACAGACTGCTTCCAAATAGGAAAAAGGAGTACGTCAAGGCTGTATATTGTCACCCTGCTTATTTAACTTATATGCAGAATACATCATGAGAAACGCTGGGCTGGCAGAAGCACAAGCTGGAATCAAGATTGTCGGGAGAAAGATCAATAACCTCAGATATGCAGATGACACCACCCTTATGGCAGAAAGTGAAGAGGAACTAAAAAGCCTCTTGATGAAAGTGAAAGAGGAGAGTGAAAAAGTTGGCTTAAAGCTCAATATTCAGAAAACGAAGATCATGGTATCTGGTCCCATCACTTCATGGGAAATAGATGGGGAAACAGTGGAAACAGTGAGAGACTTTATTTTTTGGGGCTCCAAAATCACTGCAGATGGTGATTGCAACCATGAAATTAAAAGACGCTTACTCCTTGGAAGGAAAGTTATGACCAACCTAAATAGCATATTCAAAAGGAGAGACGTTACTTTGCCAACAAAGGTCCATCTAGTCAAGGCTATGATTTTTCCAGTGGTCATGTTTGGATGTGAGACTTAGATTGTGAAGAAAGCTGAGTGCCAAAGAATTGATGCTTTTGAACTGTGGTGTTGGAGAAGACTCTTGAGAGTCCCTTGGACTGCAAGGAGATCCAACCAGTCCATTCTGAATTAGATCAGCCCTGGGTGTTCTTTGGAAGGAATGATGCTAAAGCTGAAACTCCAGTACTTTGTCCACCTCATTCGAAGTGTTGACTCATTGGAAAAGACTCTGATGCTGGGAGGGATTGGAGGCAGGAGGAGAAGGGGATGACAGAAGATGAGATGGCTGGATGGCACCACCGACTCGATGGACGTGAGTCTGAGTGAACTCCAGGAGTTGGTGATGGACAGGGAGGCCTGGCGTGCTGTGATTCATGGAGTCGCAAAGAGTCGGACACGACTGAGCGACCGAACTGAACTGAACTGAATGCTACCTCTGAGATTTATCTAAGTTGATAGACATAGCATTATAGGAGGGACTTTATAGAATCATGGCCCCAGACAGAAAAGGGGGAGTGGGATATGGTTTACAACTGTCATCTGTCCTGGCTGGAATCTACTAAGAAGAACTTTGTGTTTTATAGTCTTTTTCAGCTGAGATGTCCCCTACCCACCAGAAACGCCAGATGTCAGTGGATCCAAGCAGCCCATGTCTGACCCTCAACAGAGGGTCAACCGTCACTGGGGCTCTTGGGGATGCAGGGAGCTTGCAGACAGTCCTCCATGGCCGTGGGGCCATGCTCAGTCCTGTGTCCTGCTGCCATTCCACTTCCACTTCAGTCCCTGCACTGCCTCTCTGGGCTTGTGTTCGGGGAGTTCTGACCAGGCCCTTACTGCAGGCTTTCCAAAACTATCCAAGCATTTGATCAGCTCCCGGCCTGGGATTAAGCTCAGAGAGGAGAGGATTAGCGTGGTAAACGTGCAGACACGCTGCAGCCCGGATCCCTTGTCAAGGAAGGACTTGCAGCCCAGCTGCAGGGAGTGAGCGAGTCAGCAGATGGCCTCCAGCTGTCAGCTCCTCTGAGATGCAAACAGCCACCTCTCTCAAGGTCATGCCCTTCCCAGAGCGTCTTGTGCTGAAGACTAAGGTGGAGATATAAAGGTTCAGCCATTTCACGGACCCAGAGTCCATGGGTGAGCGATACTTGCTCCACGGCTCTTGTCAGGCTCGCATCCCAGTTTACTTCCCCCTTGGCCCAGTGCTGCTTTCTTATCTTTAATTTCTTCGATGCTAATTCTGTGTCAGCATTTTGCACTTCTAACTTCACCTGAGTTTGCTTGCAGAGAACCGATCCTGGAACATTGCTGAGCTGAGCCATGTTTAGGGGTCCCTCTCAGAAATACTCAGATTATTCTACCCCTCTCAGAAATACTCCTACTCTGCTGCTTCTCCTAGGACCCCTTGGTCTCCATACATGTAGCCTGTGAAAGCTCTATAGACTCTACACAACTAGATCATGAACTTTTAAAAATATTTTAACATTTATTTTTTATATATCATCACATAATCTCCCCAAATCTATTATAAATATCATAGCATATGGCTCTTGGCACAAGAAAAGCCAAGTTTTTGAAACTCAGAAACCTTTTCTATCAACCTGTTTTCTTTGCCAGGACTTTGAAAAGGCTCTTTGAAACTCAAGACTGAGAACTGATGCCTTTGTTCTCTTTGTATGACTGTAGCCTCCCTTCCTTGAGGCAGTGAGCTTAGACTGCCCTAGCTGCTGTCTGGAATGATAGAAAGTTCCCATGGTATATTAGAAATGTGGAGGTGGGTGTGCGTGGAATATGGAAAATACTTGAGCTAACTCAAAATCTTATGCTAGCTTATTTGCTAAATACCCATAGCCTTTTAAATGCCACTGAAAACAGTTGAAGCTGCAGTCTGTGCTGGTTCTGAAATCCAGACATGGGAGGTGAAGCTATTGAGCCGAGAGTTCCCTAAAATCATAATTGCGCTACTTAAAAGCTAAATGATGTTCTATTGAGGACTTGGAAATAACTTTTCTCCTCAAAAAAAAGATGTGAAGTCATCTGAAAAAGAGTAGCATATAAAAGAGTAGCACTCTCTTACAGCTCAGTAGATATATCCTTCAGAAGATGGACTTAGAAATGTTTAAGCTATATCAAAATAAAGAGTTCCAATAATTTTTTTTTTTTTTTAAAGAGACTCCCTGGTGATCCAGTGGCTAAGACTCTGCTTTCCCAATGCAGGAAGAACTAGATCCTGCATGCTGCAAATAAGACCCAGCACAGCCAAATAAATAAATAAAAACAAACATTAAAAAAAGAAGAGAGTCCCAGAAGCTAATGCACACAGTCCTACTGGAAAGTCCTTACCTTTATGTAGGTTGAGGAAGGCAAAATGTTTATTCTGTTACAGTGGTGACTCACAGTGAGTCACAATCTGTTGAGTCCCTCCCTTAGAATCCAGACTGGTCCTCTGACACATATTAACCAACAGACTGCAGAGGAAGTGATGCTGTGTGGTTTGGGGGCATAAGGCTTAAGAAGACCTATCTACTTCCACCTTTATGCTCTTGGGAACTCCAAGCCCCCATGTTAGAAGACTGCCAACACTGCTGAAGAGTCTGTATCGAAAAACCATGGAGAGAGAGGGCCTGAGATTATGTGGAAAGGGAGGAGGCCCAGTCATCCCAGCATTCCCGCTGAGCTGATCCCTCACTGACCTGCCAACTGAAAAGGGCCACATGAGTGACCTCCAGTCAGGCCAGTAGAAGAACTGTCCTGCTGAGCCCAGTTCATTTTGAAGATGAATAAGAAACAACATATAACAACTTCTGTTCTAAGTTGCTAAGTTCTGTGGTTGTTATTGCCTATTCAATTCACCTTACTCCCTCTATGCTAATTCCTGGATTACCCAACAACTTTCCAACCTATCCCTGACCCTGAGCTCCTGCCCAGCCATGCCGCTCTGACTTCAGGGAAAGAAGGCACTAGTGCAAGACTGGTGAGAACCTTCTTCCTAGCTTGCAGAGGGCTGACTTCCCACTATGTCCTCGCAAGGCCTTTCCTCAGTGTGTGTGTGTGCAGAGAAAGCGCATGCTCTCTGATGTCGCTTCTCATAAGGACACTAATCCTATCGGATCAGGGGCCTGCCTTTACGATCTCGTCAATCATCTGCTTATAGGCCCTGTCTCCAGATACACTGACACTGGGGGCTCTGGCTTCTCCACATACAACTTTTGGGGAGGCAGAAACACTCAGTCCATAACAATGGATAAAGATACAGATCAGTTAGAAAGCAACAGGGAAGGGAGTGGAGGAAGTGCCTGCCTAGTGGCTGTTTATTGTCTGTGACCTAGGATACAAGATCATCTGTTGATAATGAGTGGGATACGGAGATAGTGGAGACCAGAGGAAAAGCACAAAGCTTTAGAAAAGAGTAAAGGAAGAAGGAGAAAGGACAGTGGAAACCTTGGCATTGAAGATTGAAAGCCCTATTACAGGTGAAGGCATGCATGTGAAATGAAGCTAACCCAGAGCATGGGGAAGCACTTTAATTTGGGAGCCATCAGGGGTTCAGGAACAGGAACACAGGGAAAAAAAGCAGAGAATTTATCCCAGGTAGGAGAAAAGGAAGGAGGGGAGAGGAGAGAAGGGTGTGGGTAGGTATGTGGTTGTGGGTGTGTGAGTGTCTGGAGTTGGGGATGGAATGAGGGGGGTGAATGTTCATGGGCTCCAGGCTGGGTTAGGAAAGGAGCAAAAATGAGATGGAATCAGAAAACTTGGGATAAAAGTAAAGAGAGGGCTTAGGAGTATCTGAAAAATAGCCTCTCATTTCCCTAGGACTCATGAAGGTTAATGATTCTATTTGTGTCTAAACCTGCAAAGCTGGGTTTGGTAGCAGTTCGGTTACCTTTCAGGCTTGGTGTCTTTCTTTCCTAGAATGGACTGCCTAGCTCACACATTCATCTGCTGGATTATTTTTGTTACAGAGCCATAGAGATAATGGGAAATTTGTATGAAATTGTATTTATAAAGACAGGCTCCTCAAGAAAGAATAATTGAGAATTTCACTAACTGAAAAAGACACATTTCCTTAGAAGACAGAGATGATTACTTGAGGTATCTGTGATATGACTCTCATACGTCAGTGGTGGGAGAAATCTCCCAAATGGTCCCCAGTTGTGTCCATAGCCCTGGCATAGCGTTGGGGCCACCAGCTCAGCCCCTCCTAGCTATGTGACCTAGGTCATTTAAATCAACTTTCCTGAGCCTATTTCCTAACCTTGAAAATGACTTCCCTTCCAGGGCTGTGGTGTGGGCAGAATGAGACAACGGATATGAAATCCTGCAAGGGTTAGTCACTAATTACTTGGTGGAAGTAAGTGTCCTACCAGTCCAGATTACTTGAAGGCTGATGTTTTTAAAGAGCAGACTTCCCTGGAGGATGATCTGGGAGAGGCTTACTCACTGCTTTAAAGGAAGTTCCTTCAGGTCCCATTCAGGTTTACTGAGGAAAACTGAAGTATTGTGGAGTCCACGAAGCTTGCTGCCCATGTCGGAAGCAGCTCCTGGGCCGGGGGCCGTGGTTCTCAAGCTAACCATGCTTCACAGGCACCTAGAAGGCTGGTTAAACAAGATGGCCACATCCCTCCTCCAGAATTTCCACATATAGCAAGTTGCCAGGTGCTGCTGCTTTGGTTCAGGAGCCCACACTTTGAGAATCATCACTGATGAAAAATAACCACAGCCCTGATGCCAGGTGTGGCTCCCCACGTGGCCTCTCTTGTGGAGACACCAGCTCTGCTCCCTGCTAGCAGAGGAAGACAGTCTGCATTTCATAGATTAGTAAGGACCCTTTGCCCTTCTTTCCTAATCAGTGGTCAGAAGTGAAAGTCACTGGCTCTTAGTGATTCAACTTGAGAGCTGGCTTGGCCAGTGGTCCAGGGAAGAGGGTTTAACCACACACCTAAATGAATGGGTTTGATCAATAATTAAATGAGCTGTTTCTGGCATGATTGTGATGGTGAAGCCATGGTCACGCCGCCGGGTGAAGGAGGCAGTTAGGAGCGGTTTTGCTTGTTCATGCTGGGTTCAAAAGGGCTTCAGGGAGTCAGAAACTGAGCCAGACAGAATAAAAATAATTTTTAAAGAAGGAAACCAGCCCTACTGAGAGGTAATGGTGAGAGACTATAAAGTGTTGCTAAGGGTGGGTTTCTAAACCTCCTTCTCATACTTGGGAGTTGCCAAACTTATAAACTTGAGTCCACCTCCCACAAAAGAGACTGAAATTGCCAGGCTCTTGCCTCCTGGCCCTTCCTGGCATTTACGGGACCTGACGGAGACTCTGTCCTTGTGTGCACTAACTTCAGACTCCACTAGAAGTTAAAGACCCAAGAAACAGGCATCACCAAGAATCCACCTGCCAATAGGCAGGACAACAACACTGAGTTTCTAGAAGCATCTGGGGCAGCAGTCCAAGAAACCTCACAAGCATACAGGGTTTCAGGTACGTGAACCGTGGTACCCGATGCCTAGGGAAGGCTGCGCTGGTGCCTCCGCCAGGCCAGAGCTGTGCCTGCTGGCTGCAGCCTGGTGTCAGAGGGATGGCAGCGGGGTGGGGACTTCTTGTCTGTTTTTATAACTTTTGCTCCCAGTTAAGAACCCTGTGCAACTCAGAGTATGTTCCAAATAAACTCTTAAATCAAAAAAACTAACTTTGAGTTCTGCTTTTTCATTTTTTAGTCACTTTGAACAAATCTCTTAGCCTCTCCAAGCCATAAGTGCTTAAACTGAAAATGTTGTTTAGTGGATAAATCTTTTGCGACCCTGTGGACTGTAGCCCGCCAGGCTCCTTTGTCCATGGAATTTCCCTGGCAAGAATACTGGAGTAAGTTGCCATTTCCTTCTCCAGGACATCTTCCTGACACAGGGATCAAACCTGAGTCTCCTGCATTGGCAGATAGATTCTTTACCACCAAGCCACCAGGGAAGCCCAAGCTGGAAACAGAGTAGAGTAATTTCTACATAAAGGAAGAAGGGGAGTAAAATGAAATAAATATGTGAAAATGCTTTGAAAAACATATTGTATTATAAAGATGTGAATTACTACATTTATATAAATACAGGCTAACACCCATGCTCTCTCGATGACAAAGGCTATATTTTGGCCCTTCCTCCAAATTAGTGAGCCTTTTTCTTCCCTGGGCTCATCAGTAACTCAAAGCATATCTGCTTAAAGCATTTTCACAATGAATTTTAATTAGCTGTTTACTAATCTATCCCATTGGACTATGAGTTCCTCAGAGGTAGAATAATTAGACCTTTTATTTTCCTCTGATGTCTATTGGTACATAGTAGGTTTATAGTCGTTGTCAGTTGCCTGAAAAAAAATTAAAATTTGCTGGGGCCTCTATGAGTATACCAGGAAGCTTACAGCTCAGATGTAACTCTCACTTTCTTCCTTTCTTCCTTTGAAGCACTTTTTGAATCGGAGGCAAAACACCCCAACGGACAAAGGGAGCAACTGGATGGAATACGCTCCTGGCGAAGCTCCTACAGGTACAAGTGATGGACACAGAGGAGGAAATGCGTCTTAATTGGTAGCGTGAAAAACATTTCCCAGGTGCTCCACTGGGTTGTAAGTGCCATCTGTCCTGCCACAGAGGATTAGAGGGAAGAACACCTCGCTCTGGGTTCTGGGGATGGTGCAGGCATCGAGGTGAGTGTTGATATTAACTTGTCTGTGCTCTGCCTGGATAATTGCAGGCGAGGGAATCTGTCTAGGGTTTCTTATCTTGAAATCAAATGGATGAGACAGCGGCAGGTTTTCCGTTCCCAGGTATTCAGCTGCATTTGCTACAGGGCATTCTGGGAAGAATTAGAATTCAACAATTTCTGGCCTATTCTGAAAGGTTCTGGGTCAATATGTGTGCTCAGTCGCTCAGTTGTGTCCAAATTTTTGTGACCCCCATGGCCTACCAGGCTCCTCGGTCCATGGGATTTCCCAGGCAAGAATACTGGAGTGGGTCGCCACTTCCTTCTCCAGGGGATCTTCCTGACCCAGGGATGGAACACGAGTCTCTTTCCTCTCCTGCGCCACCTGGGAAGCCCTCTTGGTCAATATACTCCATGTTATTTGATGCCTGATCTTTCAAGGGAATGAGAAATAAAGTTTACTTCTTCATTCTGGCCCTGTCTTCTCTTAGACATCCTCTTTTACTTATTTATTAACTCCATAATTACTGAGTTAACATGAAGGGGCCAAGCTCTGTGTTGGGTCCTGGGGACACGAAGGAAGAGATGACATTTTTTTCTGAACTCAGGAAGTTCACTTTCTTGGATGGGAGGTGGGGAGGGTGTCAGACATGTAAACAAAATACAACACAATGTAATAAGCGGATATAATAGATATACAAAGAATCCTGGGGGGAGAGAGAGAGGGATATATATATGCATTCATACATGATATCCGATGGCATTATTAGCTAAAAGATTCCTGGAACTTTCAGCTACTTTGGCCAATAAATCTTTTTGTGTAAGCTAGTTTGCTCCCAATTTTAGGCATTTCCAATAATACAGGAATCACAGGAGGGCTGGGTGCACCAGAGAGTATGTTACATGCAATGCCGTGAAAGAACAAGGCCTGTCTTTGGAATGTTGAGTTAATTGATACAACTGCACTTTCATCATATGGTCCAGATGATTCTAAACATGCACAAGAACGCCTGCTTTAAAGAGTACCCATCTATTGGTATCTAACAAATCCCAATTTTGATCCTTCATCGAAGCAGATTTTTTCAAAAACTTTATACAGTTACTCATCACACTCACCCTATGGAAATAAGCTTAAGAAAATTTAATCCTATATCCTTGCCTTTCAATACCAATATGCTTCTTGAAAGGAAGACTAAACAATATATCTAAGTATTCTTTCTAAAATAAGGGAAAGGAATCTTTCTTTAAACAAATGATGGCACCTGGTTGGGATAATGTTTCTCCTTGGCACCCACAAAGGAAGAATCAATGGGTAAGGAATACATATATATCAATATTACTGCTTGGAATATTTTGGGGAGGGCAGCATTATATACATTGATGAATATTAAGATGTTAATGCCCTTTTGCCTAATTCATGTGTAAACCTGATGTCTTGTCCTGCATAAAGTAATCTTTATGAGACTTCCCTGGTGGTCCAGTGGTTAAGATTCTGCACTCCCAATGCAGGGGGTATGGATTTGATCCCTGGTTGGGGAACTAAGATCCTACATGCCAAATAATGCAGCCTAAAAATAAAATGTATTTTTTTTTTTTAAAGTAAAACTCAATGAGGAACAGCAGTCCTATGTTCAGTAAAACAGTAATAAAAGAATGACATTCAATTACTACGTAACTTCTCTGTGTCCAGCTTTGTGTGGTTATATGCTTCTGTGGTAATTATAGTCATCCCATTTTAGAGATGAAAAGACTGAGGCCCCAGGGTATTTAAATAATTTGCCTGCAGCTAGTGGAAGTCAGGATGGGAATCCAGGTGTTACCTTTCCACTACACTCACCTCCCTGTCTCTCCAATTCCCTTATTAGTTGTTCCAAATCCACCCTCAGTGTTTGCTTCTGGGCAAGTGAGTTTCTGGCTCTTTCAGTGTCTACAGTGGAAGGTGATCTTTCAGCAAAGAAGTCCGAAAGAAGAGAGGGAATAGCCGTTTGGAAGGTTGCCCCAGTAAGCCACATGGGACAAGGCTGAAAATACTAGAAGCATTTACTCCTGAGGGGAGAAAGGGCATGATGACTCTTCCCAAACATCCCAAGTCCCTCACTTGAGTACTTTAGAACAGTGGTCCCCAGCCTCTTTGGCACCAGGAACTGGTTTTGTGGAAGAATATTTTTCCACAGACCAGGGGGTGAGAGGTGGCTTCAGGATGATGCAAGTGCATTGCATTTATTGAGCACTGTGTTTCTATTACTATTACATCAGTTCCACCTCAGATCACCAGCATTAGATCCCGGAGGCTGGGGACCCCTGCTTTAGGAGGTTAACCTAGGACAGCGGTGGAGAGGTCAGTAAGAATCTTCTAAGACCAGTGATCAAGAGAATGGGCTGAACAGCAAGGAGGTAAGTGATCTAAGGAGTTCAGATCCAGGCGGCAGTTCGTGGGGAAGAGGAAGCGCTCTGGTCGCAGACAGACTGGGGTTGGTCCAATTCTGCCACATCTAAGCTCTGCAGTCTAGGACAGATGATTTACACTTCCTGTCTCCTTCCTCATTATATATTAATATCTTAATAATACCTATTCTGCAGGCTTGTGAGAATTAGAGGTTAATACATATTCAGAGCTGCCACAGAGCAAAGGAAATAATACTATGATAATGGTTGCCATAGATTGGACATCTCTCTTAGCTGTTTTAGATTCAAGAATCCAACAGCAAGCGTGGAGCCCTGAAATATATTACCTGTAGAGATCCCTCCGGGGTAAAGAGAGCTTTTGTAATCATCACTTCCCAAAATGTGGAGAGAGCGCAGCACTGGTGGGAGGACAGGGGAAGTATTCCACAGGAAGTTTTTTTCTTGCTGCGTGCTGTGTTGTGGGAGGGGTCGGAGAGGTTCCCCTATTATGTATATTTCATCTCCAATAAGCGATCAGTTTGCTCTGACGTAACCGCAGGGAGCCCGTTACTTACCCTCGATCCCTGTAAAATTCTCACTACTGAGTTTACAGTTGATTGATTGTTCATTCCACATACTATAATTGCTTCATTAGAGGCTTCAGATGGTTCATTGTGTTGGCAACTTCCTGTAAAACTGTCTGCACAATCAGGGCCAGACACATGCCACTTGAGTCATCAGGAACTGAAGCATTTGTTTGTTTGTTTGTGTGTATGTGTGTGTGTTTGCAAAAGGCAGCATATTACAGGGGGTTTACTCCTGAGGCCGGGTACTATCCTGCCAGCTGGGGGGGTCAGCACAGGGGCAAACAGATCTCCGTGATCTCAATCACTGCACGGCCAAAATTACCATCCTTTTATTTATTTTGACAGTACCACATGGCATCTGGGACCTTACTTCCCTGGCCAGGGATGGAACCCGTGTCCCCTGCACTGGAAGTGTGGAGTCTTATCCACTAAACCACTAGGGAAGTACCAGCATCCATTTGTTAATGACTCCCTGATTTATAGCTCCAGCCCCATGTGTCTCGGGAACTTCGGAACGAGATAGCCAAACACCCTTGCTTGGATTGCTCCATGGGCATCTCCAACCAACGTCCCTGATACTAAATTTCCAATCCCCACTGCATCCACACCCCCAACACTGTCCTCTCCTGTCCTCATCTCAGTAGACACCACCATCCATGCAGCCACAGAGTCTCTGGTCATCGTCCATGTGGCCTCCAATTCCCTCATGCTTACACACAATCACCAAGCTCGATCAATTCCTCCTTCTGCTCCTTTTTTTTTTTTTGGTCAGTGGGGCGCTCCTTCATTTCTATGGTCACTTCTTGGTCTAAACTTCCATTATTTCTTCCATGGATACAGCAACAGCCTCTTCTATTTGAGCTCCCTCCAGCCCACAGGAGCAGAGCCATCTATTAAAAACTCAAGCCTGATACCACCACCGCCATATTGAAAACCAGGAGGCTTCCCTGGTGGCTCAGTGGCAAAGAAACTGACTGCCAATGCAGGAGACACAGGTACGATCGCTGGTCCCAGAAGATCCTACATGCCCAGGAGCATCTAAGCCCGTGAGCCACAACTGTTTGGACCTGTGCTCTAGAGCCTGGGAGCCACAACTGCTGAAGCCCTAGGCCCTAGAGCCTGTGCTCTGCAACAAGAGACGCCCCCGCAGTGAGAAGCCCTCACCCTGCAAGGAGAGAGTAACCTCTGCTCACCACAGCTAGAGAAAAAGCCCAAGCAGTGACAAAGAACCCCGCTCAGTCCAAAATAAATAAATAAAACTTTCCAGTGTCCTCAGGGGAAAATTCTTAACTGACTATGTTACACCTGGTTATACCTTTTTCTTAGCACCTTATATTCCTTGCTCGTCTTCTTTTTCAAACAAAATTCCTTATTCTTCAGAACCCTCCTTACTCCCTGATGTCAGGAGCTATTGTCTTTCTTGTTCACCACTGATTAACCCCCTGATTATCAGGCTGCCAACAACAGAGAGACAGACATGACTAGCAACTGAACAACAACCACAACCTCAGAGAAGGAGCTGAGGAACTATCCACTGACCTGAGACGTGAAAGAACAAGAAGGTGTTTCTGTTAGCTGGCTTTTCGCCCCTTTCCCCTTTCACCCCTTGAGGGGTGGAGAGAGGAACACTTCAAAAACCAAATGGCAAAACTTAACAAATCCAATCACCCTGAGGATGGGATGTAAGGCCCCTCACAATTGTGCTTCTGCAGCCTCAGCTCCCCCAATCCTACACTCTTCTCCCACATTCACCACTGTGCTCAGTGCCAGGAATTTTCTTTGCTCCCCAAACACCCCATCTCGTTCAAGACTACCACTGCTTTTCATATTATATTCCTCTGCCAAGAAAGTCTCTTCCCTCCTTCCTTTCCTGGGGAAATCTGATTCCCCCTTGAGAAGTCATATGGTCAACAGCCGAATCTCCAGCTCCCCAGGTAAAGATAGCTGCTCCTCTCTTGTCCTAGTCTGCTTGGGCTGCCATAAAATAATGCAAGAGACTGGGAGGCCTGAGCAGTGCATAGTTAATTCGTACAGTTTGGGAGGCTGGGAAGTCAAAGATCAAGGTGCCTGCATAGTCGGGCTCTGGTGAGAACACTCTCCCTGGCTTCTTGCCTTTTTGCTTTATCCAAACACGGTGAGGAGAGAGCAAGCTCTCTGGGGTCTCTTCTTCTAAGGGAGCTAATCCCATCATGAGGGCCCCACCCCTAACCTACCTGCACATTTTACTATGTAATCATTACAATGGCTATGAATATCTAGCACTTGCTATAGACTTCATATTCTTTATTTCATTTAATTCTCACACTATACCAAGAGGGTGGTACTTTTGTCCCCATTTTAGGAATGGAAAAAAAAAAAGTTTCCAAGTGCCCAGAACTATACAACCACCAAGGTGACCTCAAGCCTGGAACTGGGGCTGCTGACCCCGCAGCTAGGATTTAACCACTCTCCCATTCTGCCTAGACCACCACTTGGTGAATGTTTCTGTATAGGGACAGATAGACAATATTTTGAACTTCCTGGGCCATACATTCTCTGCCATAACTATTTAGCCCTGACCCTGTATGCAAAAGCAAGCAGCCACAGACAGTACGTACATGAATAGATATAACCTGACTTATGGACTCCAGAATCTGAATTTCATATAGTTTTCAACGTGTCACAAAATGTTCCCCTCTTGATTTTTCTTTCCAACCACTTAAAAATGTAAAAACCATTCCCAGCTCACAGGCTGCACAAAAACACTTCGTTTGCTGATCCCTGGCCTAGACAACGGCAACTTCAATAGTAAATATCTGTTTGAGATATTTCACTTCTCCAGCACCTCCTGTCCCATAATTGTCATTCCATGTCTCCAACAGCCTTCTTAACATTTCCCACCACAGGGTCTTCTAACCCGTTATTCCCTCGGCCTGGAACGTGCATCCTCCATAGAGCAACAGGGCTTCTTCCTCAGGTCCCTTCCCAAACGAGACTTTGTCAGCGAGGTCATCTCTGGCTGTCAGAGCTGCAAAGCTGTCCCAGCCCTCATCACTCCTTTCCTCCTCCATCCTGCTTTATCTTTCTTCTTAGCACTCATGACCCTCTATCCAACCACACACCTTCCCCACTTATCCTGTTTATTATCTTACCTCCATTAGAATGTGAGCTACAAGCAGGCAGGGCCTTCTGTTCTGCTCACAAATGGAAAACCAGAACCTAGAAGGATATGTAGCCTAGTGTTCTTGCCTGGAGAATCCCAGGGACGGGGGAGCCTAGTGGGCTGCCGTCTATGGGGTCGCACAGAGTTGGACACGACTGAAGCAACTTAGCAGCAGTAGCAGCAAGAGCTAAATAAATATTTTATCAATCTATTCATGCACCTATTACACCTATCTATTCATGTTCATTCATTCAGTCATCCATGAACATCTAGCACAGAGGAGAGTCTCAAAAATAAAAGCCTAGGGACTTCCTTGGTGGCCCAGTGGTTAAGACCCTGTGCCTCCAATGCAGGGGCCACAGTTTGATCCCTGTTCGGGGAATTAAGGTCCCATACGACCCGTGGCAGAGCCAAAAAAAAAAAAAAAGCTTGAACAAATAGAGAAGGTATGTATCCAGTTTCTCCTGAGATCTTCCATTTTAGGGTTTGTGGAAAAATCTCGTTTTCCCATGGAGTTTGCACAGGATGAACACAGGCCCTTGCTTTTCCCTCTGGCCTCCCTGTGAGGTCCTGATCTGTGCTGAGATTTCTTTGAGGCGTGAACTCCTGACCCTGTTCCTTCTGGAATGCCGAGCTGGAGGCTCTTGGGGAGGAGGCAGGACGTGACTGGGGCCTGGGCATCAGCCCCAGACGGGAGCAGCAGATGGAGCCCGGGACAGCTCGGTAAGGGAGGCACAGAATCCTGGCAGAGGAGGGGCAAGGTGAGTGCCAGGGCTCCTGGGTGGGCTGGCAGAGGAGGACGGGCTTCTTGTTAAGTTAATTGAGGTAATTTTTGCTGCCACCTCTTGGATAGTGACAAAATTCTCCTTCTTCCAGTGACTGATCGCATCTCTGACTCCTGCCTCGTTCCATTGTACGGAGATAGTGGTCTAAATTTAGCTCCATTTATTTAGCTATTTCTTAAAACTTTGTCACTTAAAAAATAATTATAGGATTTCTCTGACAGACTCTGTAATACATGGAGTGCACCAAATTACAGGTATAATTTGGAGATCCAACTGGGATCGCCAAATAAAACTGATAGCTGTGGCCTAATTCCAGAGTCATCCATGTAGCCACTGGAGAGACTGTGTTCCTTAGACTCCTCTGTTTAAACTGCGCATTAAGCTGAGAGGGTGAAGGAATGAAAAGAAATGAAAAGAAGTGGTCTCTAGCCCCAGGTATGGATCTGGGGAAAGTTCAGTCTTCCTTCTGCTTGGCAGAGCTAAGAAGACCACCCAGGCTTCCAGAAAGTCAGACACGCTCCCTACAAGTGCAGAGGAAGCCAGGCTGAGGCCCTGCTCTGTCTATCCACCCAGAGAAGAGCCTGACATAGGTGACCTCTGGGAGAGGGCTTTTATTCTTCTCTTAAAAAAAATAAAAAATAAGAAAATTCTTTCAGATTTTCTGTGATTGTAAACTGCAGAATCCAAAGTCAGTCTCCCAAGGGAAAAATGGTGCCCAGGAGGAAAAGAATGGGTCCCTTTGGGGAGTGAAGACCCCACTCTGTGGAGTCCTGGTGGACATAAAAGCCAGGGGAGATGAGTAATTCTGTTTTCGATTCATTCCACAAATGGTACGTCGTTCCCACTTTGGTAACGTCCCTGGCAACCTGCGGCAAAAACTGGAACAAGGGTGGTCTATTCAGCCTAAAACCTTACAGAGGAGCCCGGGAAGGGCAAAGAGGGCCCAGGGAGTAGCGTTTGAGTAGTGGTTGAGCCTAGAGGATGGTGCTGCCCTGCTGGTGAGCTGTTGTGTCTGCAGATTTTAATCACACTCTCCACAGGCGGTTCATTTTGGCTTCCCAGGGTGCAGTAAAGGGCTCTCTGATCATATATCTTTCCCTGGGGTGCTGGATGGAGGCTAGGGTCCAGGGCTGTAACTAGCCCTTCCAAGGTTCACCCTGGCACACCTGTGGGCTCAGAGCGCCTTCAGCCCTACGACCCAGCTGGTCCGCTTGGAAGGGATTGCCTTGGCTCTTCACTCCAAGCTCTGTATTTGTCAGAGTCACTGACTCAAGCCTAGACCAAGGTAAGTGACTTGTCAGACCACAGAGCAAAGCTGAGGCCATGTTGTGAAAAGGAACCGGGTCTCTGTGTCTCAGTCCAAGGCTACCATGTGTCAAGCAACTCCTGGGCCAGTGAGAAGAGCGCTGGCTTTGGAGCCAGACGTTCTTAGACCGGAATCCAGACCCTGCCACAGAGGCACGGGTAGGTCTCTCAATGCCGCTCTTTGCCCATCTGTGAAGAGGGGATGCTCATCTCTGCCGGGCCTCCTGCCCTGTGCAGTTAGCAAAATCAAATGCTCCAACCCCAGGGAAAGTGCGCTGTAAACGGCAAAGTGCAGGTGAATACTGCTCACTCTCACAGTTTCTCATCCGTGATTCTCATCCCACAGGGGCCCATCCAGCACCCAACAGGACAGCATGTATGGACAGGAATGGTGCCCGGGGAGGGTGGAGGCCCACATGCCTCTTTAAAAAAAAATTTTTTTTTTAATTTATTAAAAAAATGTTTGACATGTACACACTGCTGGATTTATTTACTTACGGCTGTGCTGGCTCTTTGTCGTTGCACATGGGCTTTCTCTACTTGTAGTGTCCAGGGCTTCTCATTGCGGGGGCTTCTTTTGTTGCGGAGCATGGGCTCTAGGCACAGGGGTTTAATAGTTGGGGCACACAGGCTTAGTTGCTCCAAGGCATGTGGAATTTTCCCAGACCAGGGATCAAACCCATGGCCCCTGTGCTGGCAGGTGGATTCTTATCCACTGCATCACCAGTGTGTGCGAAGTTGCTTCAGTCATGTCTGACTCTTTGCAACCCCACCGACTGTAGCCTGCCAGGCTCTTCTGTCTGCGGGATTCTCCAGGCAAGAATACTGGAGTGGGTTGCCATGCCCTCCTCCAGGGGACCTTCCTGGCCCAGGGATCAAACCCATGTCTCTTATGTCTCCTGCACTGGCAGACAGGTTCTTTACCATTAGCACCCGGGAAGTAAGCCCCCAAATGCCTCCTGATCATGTCTACCTGACTGTGCAACCTCAAATATGGCAGCGGGTCCATAACAGGACACAGCATCTTCATCTTTGGGAAGGATCATTCATGGGTCACTGAAGGCGTGAACCTGGTGGTGTGTAGGGTGGGGCTACATTCCCCAACTCCTCCTGGGTCCTGTTCTTTCCAAGCTGTAGAGATTCTAGCTTCTAAATCTCCAAGAAGCACCCAGCTCTCCCTCTGCTTGGCCACGTCCCAGTTCTTCCTCCCTTTAGGGCTCTGTTACGTTGCTGCGGTATCTTCCTGACCAGGTTCTCATCCACCCAACTCACCCTCCGCCCAGAGCCATTCAATTAGGCCATGCCACTTCCCTACTAAAAACCCATTAAGTATTTCCCTCTGATCTTCAGCACCAAATCCCAGCCTTTTATCTCCCTCCCAGAGCACTTCTTGAGGGGCCAGACTTCACTTTCCAGCCCCCTTTCCTGCAGCTGCCCACCCAGCAGCCCCATCATGCTCCAGGCACTTAAGTCTGCGCTCAGTTCTGGGAAACCTTCTGGATGTTTTCATGTCTTTGCACTGCTCTTCCCTCTGGCAGGGAGACTATCCCCTCTACATTTATCCTTTAAGTCTCCCTTGAGAGGCACTTCCCCCAGAAGCCAACTGGCTTCAGGGAGGTGCCCCCCTCCCCTGCCATGGCAGCTCATGCCCGCCTCTTTCCCAGCTCACCAGTCCTGGACCATTACTGCCTGGTTTCCTCTCCTACCAGAATACAAGCAGCATCTCGTCTTCTTCAACTTCTGCTCTCCAGGGCCCAGAACAGGGCCTGTGGTCCTTAATCAGTGTCTGTGGACTGATATGGTAAAAGTAATACACACACCAAACATTTCCTGAGGACTTAGCCAGCCAGGCACCATGCTTAGTGTGCACATTATATCATTTAACCCATACAACAACCCTAGGTGGTAACTAATTCATATTCCCATTTTACAGGTAAGGAAACTGAGGCATGGGACTGTGAAGGGTCAAATGTTTCATCAGTGGAGAATAGAGCCCACAGCTAATTCATGAATGAAGCGATGAATGAGGAAACTGTGAATGCCGGAGGAAGAGTGACTCAAGCCTCTGCCCAGAATTATAATGGGAGTACATTCCAGTGGCAACAGGGACCATGTGATTCTGAGTAAAAGTTGCAGGAAATGAACTCTGAATTCACCACGGGAACTGGAAGACCACCAGGGCTCATTACAAGTAAAGACTCTGCCTGTAATATAGGAGATCCATGTTTAATCCCTGGGTCAGAAAGATCCCCTGGAGGAGGAAATGGCAACTCACTCCAGTATTTCTGCCTGGAGAATTCCATGGACAGAGGAGCCTGGTGGGCTACGGTCCATGGGGTTGCAGAGTCAAACACAACTAACACTTTGATTTCACAACTCTTTGAAACTAACCAGCCATCCCACAATTCTGGAGGCCTGAAGTCACCATATTCCTAACGAAAATGAGGGGAGAGAGGTTTTCCTCATTTGTTTTCCTTTCCACCTGCCCCGTTCCATCCTCTTCAGCCCCCCCTCACCCCCCACCCTTAGTCCACTGAGCGATTCCCAGCAGCACGAGCCTCCCTGGCAGCCGGAAGAACCACAAACCCCACCCCTCCCTTCAGTTACTGCCCCCTCCCCCACCGAGCCGATCTCAGGCTATGCCAAGCACACATGAGGGCAGAAAATGCTTTGAAATCTGTATGCGGCAGAGGTTGGGAAGGTTGGAGAGAGCAATTTTTGTTTCACATCATTCCTTTGTATAATGTTGTATCCTTCTGACAAGTCCGCATAATACGGCTGAACTTCACCAATTGCTGCCTTAAGAGAAAACAGTGAAGACCTATCTTTAATGTCAAATGAACAATGGGCAACCTTCCAGAGGAGGAAAATGACTTGCTTTGAAAGAGTTGGAGAAGAAAAGTGCGAAATGTTCCCAGCTTAACGGGAGGGGGGAAGAAAGTCAGCAGCTGTGTGTTGGCACATCGGCTCCCCGGCTGCAAGCCCAGGGCGGCCTCCGCCAGCCTCCCCTGACAGGCGGGCCCACAGGCTGCGCAGGGGGCCTCTGAGCTGGGGTGGGGACAGACAGTGGTTGTTTGTTCCTGGGGAACACTGAGCCAGCTGCCTTCAGCCCAGGTGTGTGTGTGGGGACTCATACACTTGGATGTAGAGCTCTCCCTTCAAAGACAAGGAGCCCCTGAAAGTGTGTGTGGAAGCCCCTGGAACCTCAGCCCCTGGTTCTCCATCTTCTGCTGGAGCTTTCTGTTTGCACCTCATCGTTTCCCAGGTGGCTCTAGTGGTAAAGAACCCACCTGCCAATGCAGGAGACCTAAGAGACGCAGGTTCTATCCCTGGATGGGGAAGACCCCCTGGCGGAGGAAATGGCAACCCACTCCCATGTTCTTACCTGGAGAACCCCACGGACAGAGGAGCCTGGCAGACTGCAGTCCATGGAGTTGCAAAGAGTCAGACACAACCAAAGTGACTTAACGTACTCTCTGTGAGTAGCCACTTTCACTAGGCACTGAGATTTTGACCAACATTGCCACCAAGGCTTGGCACAATGAACACTCTTTCTTTCTTTATTTTTCTCTCTTTCTTTCTGCTATTATGTTTCTGATTTATTTTTAAAATTCGTTTAAATTTATTTTTAATTGGAGGATAATTGCTTTATAATGTTGTGTTGGTTTCTGCTGTACCACAAAGTGAATCATTTCCCTGTAGGACATTATCCTGTAGGAAATTAATCAATTTATATGATTTTCCCTCTATTAGGTGATGATTGTCTCAGAGGCAGGGACTTTGTCTTGTTCATGTATACATGCACATAGATACACACACATATACATATGAACTGACATGAACACGGACCTAGTTCAGGGACTGGCATATACCAAGTGTTCGATAAATGCTTGTAGATTAGAGGGTCTAAAACTCAACTTCTCAGTCCTGAGAACTTCTAGCAAACTAGAATTACCCAAGGAATTAAAAGCAAAATAAGGCAAAACAATGACAGCATCCACACCACCTTGGAACTCCAGACCAGCTCAGACCCAGAATCAGACCCAGACCCAAAATCAGTAGCTCTGGGAGGTGGGGTTCAGCTACTGGGGCTTTTATGAGCCCTCCAGGTCAGAGGTCTCCAACCTCCGGTGGAGGCCCCTCATCACTAAGCATTACTATCTGAACAATCCCCCTCTCCACTTGAATTACTGTCTGAACTACTCTCCACTCCTCCACCCCCACCCACCCTCCTGGAAAAATTGTCTTCCATGAAACTGATCTCTGGCTCTAAAAAAGGCTGGGGACTGCTGCCCTGTGCTGTGCTGTGCTTAGTCGCTCAGTCATGTCCAACTCTTGTGCGACCCCATGGACTGTAGCCCACCAGGCTCCTCTGTTCATGGGGATTCTCCAGGCAAGAATACTGGAGTGGGTTGTCATACTCTCTTCCAGGGGATCTTCCCAACCTAGGGATCAAACCCAGGTCTCCCACATTGTGGGAAGATTCTTTACCGTCTGAGCCACCAGGGAAGCCCATGAAAACTGGAATGGGTAGCCTATCCCTTCTCCAGGGGATCTTCCTGGCCCAGGAATCGAAGCTGGGGTCTCCTGCATGGCAGGCAGATTCTTTACCAGCTGAGCTACCAGGGAAGCCCACTGCTGCCCTCGGTGATACCATTATAAGTTGTTTCCTTTGTCTAGAAACTCAAGGCTAAATGACATATTAAATCCCCACCCCCACCCCAACACATCATACATGGTGGTGAAGAAAGAACAAGAGAGCTGCAATGAAGAGCTCCCTCTTAGAAAAACAGAGAGTGGGGCGCAGTATCTTCTGATCACAAGGTGGAGCATTAACACTAACACATGTATGGATGGGGATAACAGGACAGTGGGCAGAGATAACCGGGACACTTCCGCCCTGTGATGGAGAACGACCAGCCTGCCTCCCCTGGTTCTCCCCAGACAGCCTTGTCTGTTGACCCTGCAGTCATTACTAAGAGGGCCATTGGGTGGTTTTCCCTTCTCGGGGCTGTTCATTTCTTCCTAGAGTTCATGGGGCTGGAAATGCCCTCCATCACTTTGTTGCAGATAATCATTTGTCAGGTTTTGTGTTTTTCAGGCATTACAATTTTCTAAAACCTTAATAAGCTCTTGGTTGATTTGCAGCCAGTCAAATCCAAAGTCGGAATTATGGGTTCTTGAATCTAGACCACCGTCTGAAGGCTCCAGTCCCTTAGCAGCAGGCCTTCCAATTCTATCCATCTTCCTGACGACACACTGGGATGGGTGTAGGGAGGGGCAAGGCTAAAATTCCTTTTGCTTCCTGGCTGCATCCCAGAGCATAACTTTCTAGGCTGTGGAAGAAAGGAGATGTTGTAAAGTGTGTGAATATCATTCTACCTCTAAGTTCCAATCTTTTCTGTCTCTCTGTCTGAGCTTCCCTCACCTCACTTCAGCTAAGTTTAGCTTGAATAGAGAGTTCAGCTTTGCCAAACCACCACACTCCTCTCTGTCGGCCTGGACCGCTGACCGAGACAGGGTGGGCTCTGTCTCCTTCCCACTTAGCTTGCTTCATCCTTACAGGATGTTACTTAAGGCCTTATGAAGCAGCCAATCCTTTTCAATATATTTCCTTTTTCTATCTCTAAAACACAGTTCGAGTCTCAAGATAGTACATGTGACAGTTCAACCCAGCTGCTATGTGAGACGTTACTGGGATTTCCAACTTCCCAGCCAAGAACAGAGGAATTCTTGGTGCTCTGTCTATGCCACTATGATTCAGCCAGTTCTAGTTTTTAGGATGCCACTTATAACGCCCCACTTCCAAAAGCTGATGTTGCTATCATTTAAGACCTACTCCCTGGCAAGTGAAAGAAACCCACCTTAAGAGGGTTTAAGCAAACAGGGGGAATACACTGGCTCACCCAGATGGGTAGTTCATGGGGTCTTCTCTCTTTAGATGTGCTTGTGTCTAAGGTGTGAAATTATACCATCAGCCTGTCTTCCTTTGTATTAATCTCACTATCAGGAACCCCAGCAAAAAGAAAGTACCGCTTTTCTAATAGTTCCGGAGTCCCACTGCTGACTCTCATTAGCCCAAAGTGGGTCACAGTCCCATCCCTAAACCAATCACCATGGCTAGAGAGGATGCAATGCAATGATTGAGCACGTGCCCACACTTAGAGCCAACAAGTGAAAATTAAACCTAAAACACACAATCTGAGCTTCAGAAAGATGTTTTTCCCAAGAGAAAAGACTGATTCTGTTAGCAGAAGAGATGGTAGCTGGGCAAACCATGGAAGTTCACTCTAACAATCATGACTGTGATGAATGGTGTGGCCCCAGAGCTAAGTCCAATGACTGCCACACAGGGCATGCTCTGTCAATGTGTTGAATGAGTGAGTAAATAAGTGAATGAACTGAGACTATCTATTCCAATCACTCTATGGGGAAGCCCAGTGGAAAAGATGAACTCTTTAAAGACTTCCCTGAGGGACTTCCCTGGTGGCCTAGTGGTTAAGAATCCACCTTGCAGTGCAGGGGATGTAGGTTTGATCCCTGGATGGGGAAGCCCGTATGCTTTGGAGCCTGGGCATCACAACTAGAGAGTTTGTGTTCCACAATAAAAGGTCCCGTATGACGCAACAGAGACCTCAAGTGCTGCAACTAAGACCTAATGCAGCCAAAAAAAAAAAAAAAACCCAAACCTTTCCTGAGTTTTTATTTTAAAGCCTAATTTTAATGACTGCTGGATTTGCCTAATTGGAGATATAATCCTCTTCTCCTCATAGGGATCCTTCTTCCCAACACTGTCACCAGAAGGGAAATCTGGCAATATTTTTCCAAATGAAAACACAACAAATTTCTCTGAAGTAGCAAAGCAATATATTCATTCTTTCTTTAAATTTCTTTAAATAAATTTCATTCATTCTACAAGCATTTCTCAAGCACCTCTTCCATATCAGATACTATGCTATGTACTAGGAAATAGGTATAACAGATTATAATCTCTTACTTTAAGATGCTTAAGCCTATGGAGAGACCAACAAGTGATTAAAAAAAAAATGGAGGCAGCTTATGGAGTAACAGATCATGGGCTTTGGAGTCTGACCCGGCCCCAGCACTGAATTCTGGTTCCACCTCTTAATTACCATACAAACATCAAGAGTGTTATTAATCTTCTCAGGCTTCTTTTCTCCTTATCAGTAAAATTAGTTATAGTAATATCACCAACCTCATAGAGAGGTTGTATGAATTAAATGATCATATATATGAACAGCACATAGCTAGAGCCTGGCACAAATGGTAGCAATTCTGTTTGAGATTGTCCAAGATCAGAGGAAAAAACCCAATTCATTCTTTAGAAATCAAAAAAGTTCTGATGGAAGAGATGAGAATGGAGCTGGTTCTTGGGGATGAGCAGGAGATCAGTGTAGCCGGTCTAAGAGGAGTGCATTCTGACAGAGGGAACAGTTTATTCAAAGCTTTGAAAACCCAGGGGAAACTGGTACACTTACAGAGCAGCACATATGTCTAGATGCCGGGCCTGTGGGTGGAATAGTGTTGGGAGAATAAAGGTATGAAATGCCAACATTCGGGGAAAGAACAAGGATCCCAGAACTTCTCTGTCCAATGGGAGTACAGGGCAACTGGGAACCCCTGCCTGGTAACCATAAATCACCAGCGCCCCAGGTAAGTGGGTGTCAGAAGAGCCATTATCTCTCCCGTACACACATTAAGATGGTGTCTTTCAGATGGACCTGAGAAGTTGAGGGTCCATTTACCGTTCCTTTCAAATGACTCTCAATAAATCACAGCATTTATTATTCACAATCTGGTTTGAATGGAGCAGAGATGTTGAGTCAGGGGTGGGGGGTGAAGGGTGTGTCTGGACTCCGAGGGGAAAGGTTGGGGGATTTAATGAGATAATATCCATAAAGCACTTTGATCTCCCAGAGGTGATATGCTGCAGCTCCTGCTCGGGGACTGGGAGATCTGGGGAGATAATGTTTCTAAGTAGAGATGCTAGCCTGAGCAATGCTAGACACAATGGAGGGTAAAGACTTGCTCCTTAGGTAATTTCCTTATCAGCATCACGACCAGAACTATCCATTACATCAGGAACAAAGAAATGCTGGTTAGGGGAGTGAGATCCAGACACTCAGCCTTCCACGGCACGAGGGAAGAACCCACTGTTCCCACCATGACCCACAACACACCAGCCACCCAGGTTCTGGATCCTGAGCACAGCCTTGGTCCTGAACTTTTCTCTCTCACTGAGCTACTGCCCAATTTTCCAACCTAACTCAGACTGCCAGTTGTGACAGAGGCAAAGAGGATCAGGATCTAGAGTTCCAAATTCCTGAGTAGCTGCTTATAGGCCCCTCATGGGCCCACATCACAGAAAGAATATCCATCTTTTGCTAGAAATAGGATGGGCTTCCCTGGTAGCTCAGCTGGTAAAGAATCTGCCTGCAGTGCAGCGAGATACTGGTTCCATGCCTGGATCAGGAAGATCCCCTGGAGAAGGGATAGGTCACCCATTCCAGTATTCTTGGGCTTCCCTGGTGGCACAGATGGTAAAGAATCTTCCTGCAATGCGGGAGCCCTGGATTCAGTCCCTAGGTTGGGAAGATCCCCTGGAGGAGGGCATGGCAACTTACTCCAGTATTCTTGCCTGGAGAATCCCCATGGAGCCTGGTGGGCTACAGTCTATGGGGTCGCAAAGAGTCGGACACGACTGAGCGACTGAGCACAGCACCAACAGGATGGTAGTGGGGCAGGGGGGTGGAGGAGGACTGGGCTACACATGTGAGAGGTGAGTGTGTTATTCACTCCTCTCACCCTGCTCAGCGCCTCCTCTTCCCTGGATCACTTTCTTATTCCTAGCCATCAATACACACAGACACAGGAGACGCTCCGGTCCCATGAAGGAAGCATTCTGGAGAGCATCCAAAAGTGTGAAACAGTAAAGGAAATTATCCACAAAGAAGAGGGAACTTTAATTTTCCTTATCGCCTCCCCCAAAGCTTGCACCCCTTCCCAGTGACCCACTTTTATGTCCCTGATGACTATTTGAACATAATCCATTTTAGAATTCCTTCTCCTTACACACGTACATTAGTTAGGATGAAATTAACTGCTGTAACAGAAGAACTCCAAAATTTCAGAGGCTCAACGTTGCAAAAAGATGATTTAAAAAATTTGTGATCAATGTGTCTATTTTTCTTCAGTCATGGGGAGGGGGGCAGGGGGTGTGGAGAGAGTGCTATGGACCCAATGTTTGTGTTCTCCGCCCCTAGATTCATATGCTGAAGCTCTAATCTCCAGTGTGAGGTATTGGGAGGTGGACTTTGGGGAGGCAGTTAGGTCATGAGGGTGGAGCCCTCAAGAATCGTATTAGTGCCTTTAGAAAAGAAGTGGTAAAGAACTCAACTGCATTGCAGGAGACATAAGATATATGGGTTTGATCCCTGGGTCGGGAAGATCCCCTGGAGGAGGGCATGGCGACCCACTCCAGTATTGTTGCCTGGAGAATGCCATGGACAGAGGAGCCTGGTGAGCTACATACAGTCGATGGGGTCACAAAGAGTTGGACATGACTGAAGTGACCAACATGGGCTCATTAGAAAAGAGATGGTCTCTCTCTTCATCACTTGAGGACACAGCAATGGAGGCATCAGTCTGCCAACCAGGAAGAAGGCCCTCACCAGGAACTGAACTGGCCAGCACCTTCATCTTGGATTTCCCAGAACCATGAGCAGTGAATTTCTGTTGCGTAAGTCACCGGTCTACAGTATCTGTGTTACAGCTGCCCCAGCTAAGATAAAGTAGCTTGTGTTCCCTCCAGGAATTCAAGGCAACAGGCTCTGCCATCTTCATCAGGCAGCTTTCAGTCTCACCCTGGGGTTCAGCATCCAGTCTGCAAAGTGGGGAAGAACATGAGGGATCAAGCGTGAGAGACTGTTGTGGGCCAGGCCCTGCAGGAAATGCCTCGTATTCCCTGATGAGAATCCGGTTCTGAGGTCCGGGCTAAAAGTGAGGAAGGCAGGAATGCAGGGCTTCAGCAGCAGGCATAGGAGTCACCAGGTTTGCTGAGCAGCTCACCAGTTGCCATGATATGGGTCTTCGAGGTCCAGATCGTGGAAGATTCTGTGAGAGGCAGAGGGGAGGCGTTGGAGGAGGGCAGCAGCACCTGCAGACCCCAGTGAAACCAGTGGAAAACCACCTGGTGAGGGAGACTGACGCTCTGGCTGTGGAAACGCTGCCGGCAGGACCCGTATGAGCTGGTGAGCTGGACATGGGGCTGAGGCCGCAGAGACCCAGGGCAGCGGTGACAGCTCTGGGCAGAAGTGGCCATCGGGAAGACCAACCACACAGACAGTGGGACAAGCTTCGAGATAAAGACAGGAATTTACTTAGCTCCTTTTGGCCTATTTCTAAGTCTTTGAGGAAGACAACAGACATGTGGGAGGAGAAGAGGTCTGTGAATGAGATACAAAAATCCTCTGTGAGTGAGGGGAAGTGGCGTGGAGGCTGGTAAGTACCATCACAGGGGGTAGGAAAAGAACAGCGGGATTGCCTTGCGGAAGGAGGAGATGCAGAAGGAAAGAGAGAAAAGTGATTTTCTGGACAGGTAAGTGGGAGGCAGGAGGGGCCGACTCCCACGGCTGGGCCTAAGGTGGAGGCTGTGAGAGGGCCCTGACGGGCACAGAGGGTTGGTGCAACCCGATCCCAGCTCAGGTGAAGTGGCGGAGGGTGTGCAACAGGGAAGCCTGGAGGGTAGAAAGGAGTAGATGCCCAAGGCAGGGGGGCCAGGGCTGACCTGGGTGGGGCTTTGAGAAAATGGGAGAGGGGGGAAGAGAACCCCTGTTATGATCAGTGCATTTCACAGTATATAAATCATACTCGAATTTATTAAAAAATGGAATGAACCCCATAGGGCAGTGGGGTTTAAAGTGATGTAAATTACACAGAAAAATATCAACCATCTCAGGCAAAGGAAGAGACTTGTGTCACATATACATTTTTTAAGGCATGGAGTACGAAGAAGATAAAACTACTTTTTAAAGTGGACATATGGGGACTTCCCTGGTGGTCCAGTGGTTAAGACTTGGAGCTCCCAATGGAGGAGGCCTGGGTTGGATCCCTGGTCAGGGAAGTAGATCTCACACACCATAATCAAGACCTGGCCCAGCCAAATAAATAAATACATTTTAAAAATGTTTATAAAATTGGACATAAATGGCTAATACGTGAGCAATAATGACTATTTAAGAAATACCCAAACTCAAAGGAACAAAAGATCCCGCTGTTGTTTCACTCACATTAGGCTTATCTGAGCTGGTGAGTCTTTCAGCTCAGGTTGGAAATGCCTGACAGAGAAGTAGAAAGTTCATTTCACTGGGAAAAGAAAAGGATGGATTCCACTTTAAAGGTTAAATTTCGATCTGGGAGCTGTAACAGCACTGTCAAATAATGATTATTGTTATTTTTACAAATCTATTTCACTTTAAAACAAGTTGGGAAATTTCTGACTTCGTTTAAATGAGACCTCCATTCTCCCAGCCCTGATCAGCCACCTGAGGCAGAGTCTCCTGCTGAAAAAGTGCTGTGCTGAGTCATTCAAATGGCAGCTCCCACTGAGAGAAATAACGGAGCCAGATTCTCACAGCAGAGCTGCTCAACAGTAGCAGGAGGGAGGCGAGGAGGAAAGCTAATTTTTCCAGGCAGATCTGAATGCTGCTTTTTCACAGGCACTCTTAGTCAATATTTATCTAGCTATTCAAAGAGTTATAACTAATCATTTATCTCTTTTTCCTTTTTGTCATATTTCTCTGCCTCTTTGGGGTACACTGAACGTGGACTGCAGAAGGAAGTCCCAGCCCCTTCATTGCAGATCTCAAGATGTCAGAAATAAAACTTCTGGCTGAAGGATGACCAAATTGTGAACCTCAGACAGTTGGTGCAAGACCTGTGAAAAATGAGGCTTACGCCCCCTTCTTTTGGGTGTTGATTTAAAGAGGAATGAGAGTTGGACCATGAAGAAGACTGAGCATGGAAGAATTGATGTTTTCAAACTGTGGTGCTGGAGAAACCTCTTGAGAGTCGCTTGGACAGCAAGAAGATCAAACCAGTCAATCCTAAAGGAAATCAACCCTGAATATCCATTGGAAGGACTGATGCTGAAGCTGAAGCTGAAGCTCTAATACTTTGGGTACCTGAGTCGAAGAGCTGACTCACTGAAAAAGACCCTGATGCTGGGAAAGATTGAGGTCACCAGGAGAAGGGGATGACAGAGGATGAGATGGTCAGATGGCATCACCGACTCAATGGACATGAGTTTGAGCAAACTCTGAGAAGGATAGGAAAGCCTGGCATGCTGCAGTCCTGGGGTCGCAAAGAGTTGGACACAACTGAGCAACTGAACAACAATGAACCTTTATGAGCTGCGACTTAGTCTTCTAAGAGTCTTTTTTATTTTTTTCCATGGTACCATTTTCAGTGGCTACTAACCTAGTCCTTCTCTGACCTACAACTTTCTCTGATTTGGGGCATTAGAATAGCTTCCCTGGGGGAAAAAAAAAAATTCTTGTCTGCTGTTTTGAAATGTGGTGGGACACACAGTGGTTGCTGCCTTTAGAGGAATCAGTTCCACCCTGCATGTCTGTAATTATTGAGTAAGAGCCATGGAGGAGCCAAGCCCTTGCACCGAGCCCTCAATGGAGTTGTCATGCCATGCCTGATTGAAGTCCCTGGAGGACAAGAAGCCAGGGGATAAGAAGTCAGAAGTCAAGTTCTCCAGGCAACAGTCAGATAAGGCAGCTTGTGTGCACTGTTTTCTTGGGAAGGAAGTGAAGGAAGCAGGATTGGGTAGGAGACCACAGGGAATACGACCTGGGATGCAGTTCCGGTGGGTCCCAGGGGAGCTCTGAAGCTGAGGTGACTCTTCAGAGAGGTCCAAGGCTGAGCTGACAGGGCTGGGCCTTTGCATCCCACACTGAACAGTGATTGGACGGAGGCTGTCCTTGGGGAGGAGCCACCTAGGGAGACAAGACAGCACCCCTTCCCCGCCCTTCCCCACCCCCGCCGCCCCTGCAGTGGAAGCATGGCATTTTAACCACTGGACTGCCAGGAAAGTCCTCAACCTCATTTCATAAATGGAGGAACTGAGGCCAAAAAAGGAGGACTAATTTACTCCAGGCAGTAAAGTACAGTCATGGCAGAGCTAGAACGGGAACCCTGGTCTTCTAACTTCCAACACCCATCTTTTTCCACTGTCTATACCTGCTGCCTCTGCCTCCATTTTATTCTCACCGTGGCCCTAAAGCACAGGCAGGAAACGTATCAGATGTGATAAACACATAATGTGACAGCAAAAGTCACAAAGCCACAAAGCAGAAGTATTCCAATCCAAGTTGGCTTGAGGACAAAAAGGGTGTTGTGTCAACCACACCACGCTGGGGGCCGCTCCCAAGGGTCCCACCTCTAGTCAGTTCAGCTCAATGATCATTTACTGAGCATCTGGACACTGTGCTAGGTGCTGGTGATACAAAGATTGGACACTATATCAACTTTCAGTGAGCTCACCTACTTAAATAGAAAAAAAAAAACCCAGAAAAGTATAGATCAGTTCAGTGTTGCTCTGTAAACGTTCTGATAGAACTAAACAATGCCATTAGGGTACGAAGGAGAACCCCCAACTCAGCCTGAGGGCTTCCTGGAGGAGGCAAGTGTGTTTACATTTGAACAAGAGCCCCTCATTCTCCTTGCACACCCTCACCTGATCTTCCCTAGCTGGGGGTAGGGGAGTGGCTCCATCATCCACTTAGTGCCTGGAGCTGGGCACATAGAAGAGGGGACCAAGGCCAGACTTTCCTCCTTCACCCCACCTCCAGCAACCCACCTGTCCCTGGGGAGTCACTAGGCTTCCTCACCTCTCCCCTAGTCCCGTCTCTGCCTTGGTTTTAATGTCATGACTTCTTAAGTGGATGTGTAAAACCACCTCCTGCCTGGCTCTCTGCCCCAATCTGTTCCCTGCCCTTTCTGCCTGTGCCATCTTTCTATTGGGCAAATATGCCTCTGCTTTTCCCTGTTACAAATCCTCCTATGACTTCACACAGCTTTTTCCTGGTATGAAGGTCTTGATACTTCTATGGCTTTTCACGTGCCTGGAAAAGCAGGCATTAGTTGAATCCTCTTCTTTACCTTGCAAACGTCTACTCTTTCTTTAAAACTTAGCTCAGACACCCATCTCCTCCAGGAAACCTTCCCTGATGTCCTGCTCTGATGGACATATCCCCACTGCACACTGTGAGCCCTTACCACACAGTTCTGTACTCAGTACTCCAGCTGAATGTCTTTCTCACTAAGCTGTAAGCTCCTAGAAGGGAAGAGTCTATTTGCTCTGAATTCCAAGCACCTGGCACATGGAAGCCATCTAGTAATTGAGAGAGGCAATTTCAGGTAGCAGAAATAGGTTGCGTAATGGCATGATGGGGTGCAACAACGGTGCATTGGGGGGTTCTGAATGGCAGAAAGTATCGTGACAATGTAAAGAGGGGACATCATACTTTCCCTGAAAAGGATCAGTTCAGTTCAGTTCAGTCGCTCAGTCGTGTCCGACTCTTTGCGACCCCATGAATCATAGCACGCCAGGCCTCCCTGTCCATCACCAACTCCCGGAGTTCACTCAGACTCACGTCCATCGAGTCAGTGATGCCATCCAGCCATCTCATCCTCTGTCGTCCCCTTCTCCTCCTGCCCCCAATCCCTCCCAGCATCAGAGTCTTTTCCAATGAGTCAACTCTTCGCATGAGGTGGCCAAAGTACTGGAGTTTCAGCTTTAGCATCATTCCTTCCAAAGAACATCCAGGACTGATCTCCTTCAGAATGGACTGGTTGGATCTCCTTGCAGTCCAAGGGACTCTCAAGAGTCTTCTCCAACACCACAGTTCAAAAGCATCAGATAGTAAATATTTTAGGCTTTGCAGGCCAAGAGGCCAAACTGAAGATACTGTGTTGGAACTTTTAATCTTTACTCTTTTAATAAACACCTGTTTAGAAATACAAAAACCATTCTAAGCTTGTGGTCTCATCTGTGAGTGGCAGATCTAGCTCTTGGATTGTAGTTGTCAGCCATTACCACAAAAGCTGAGCAGGTGAGGACCACCGTGAGTAAAAGGCTGGTGAGGCAGGCAGATTGCCTGATCATTCAGGTGGAGGATTTCGGACTTGATTCTGTAATCAAAAATGAACCATCAAAGAGTTTTAAAAGGCAAGGGAGTGAGATGATCTAATCTGTGTTTTATAAAGGTTAATTGGCTGCAGTGGAGGGGACTCTGTTCAACCTGGCAAACCCACCTAGCCGGTCACCACCTTCTGACTCTGACATGCAAGATTCATCTCAGATGAATCTCGAACACCATCTCTTTCCTCAAGTGAGGAATTCCTGGAAAGAGATGTTTCCCCTCCCCCCCACTCTCAAGACTGTTGCTGCTGCTGCTGCTAAGTCACTTCAGTCGTGTCCGACTCTGTGCGACCCCATAGACAGCAGCCCACCAGGCTCCCCCGTCCCTGGGATTCTCCAAGCAAGAACACTGGAGTGGGTTGCCATTTCCTTCTCCAATGCATGAAAGTGAAAAGTGAAAGTGAAGTTGTGTCTGACTCTTAGCAACCCCATGGATTGCAGCCCACCAGGCTCCTCCGTCCATGGGATTTTCCAGGCAAGAGTACTGGAGTGGGGTGCCATTGCCTTCTCCCTCTCAAGACTACTATCTCTTATATCTTCCTGCATGAATTAGGGGCCTTGAGTTAGGTGGAACATTCCCAGGGACAACTTTTCTCCTCCCTTCCAAGACAAATGAATCAGCTCATTTAGAACCAACAGGACAGAGCCCACCAAGAACATTCCCTGTGGATCTGCAGACCCATTTCTGCCTGGGTTTCTTTCATGACAATGGTTATTTATCTGACCTTGACTTCCACATTGGTCCAACTCCCACACTTAGTTCCAAAACAGGTCTTAAATCACTCGAGAGACAAGCCAAGCCAGGCTGAAAGAGGAAGTAACCTTGGCAGGGTCTGTGTTCCAGCACACTCTACAGACATCAAAACAAAGCGAATCACTCTCCAACAATGAAAGCAAGATGTTGGCATCATCTTCAGGGACTGGCCCAAATTAAGATTGTTATGTCCGTGGATAAGACAGGCAACTGAGTCAGAAGGCATTCCATGGGGAGATCTTAGTAGCTAAATCAGATGATGACAATTACTGGGCATTACAAATTTATGCACAAATTAAATGGGTTTTGCTTTTGAATGTCTATTTTGACTCAGGAGGCCACCTCCAAAGTGATTAACTATCTTAACACAGGCCTCTAGAGCAACCACACCCGCTGTTACTGCCTGTATTAACTTTCCTCTACACATTTCCCTCCCAGAAAGCAATCTTGAACCTGACTCTACTGACCAGCTGAGGTTCCCGGTAAGTATACTTCCCCATTGTCTTTCTGGTTCTACATTCTTACTGAATTTCCTTGGAGAGGAAATGTGTTTTAGTGCTGGTGTGAGATCCAAATTGTTAGCTCCAGGCTACAATGAAACCAAATTAGTCATTTAAGTGCTGAGTCTTCCAGTGCCGGCAACTCTGCTCCTCCCATCCCGCTACTTTTTATTCAGGTGAAGTGGCTTCCTTAGGTTCTGCAAAAATCCTCTGCAGATGATGTTACTAAGGGAGGCCACAGGTCAGACTTCCCCAAGGTCACCTATTTACAGCTTTTGATTTTATGAGTTCTATTTAGAATTAAGCTAACATGAATCAAATAACTTGAGACTGGACAACTCCAAAAGTTTTTAAATTATCTTAGGAAAGCCACGGAGAAGGCAATGGCACCCCACTCCAGTACTCTTGCCTGGAAAAATCCCCTGGACGGAGGGCCTGGTAGGCTGCAGTCCATGGGGTCGCTAAGAGTCGGACACGACTGAGCGACTTCACTTTCACTTTTCACTTTCCTGCATTGGAGAAGGAAATGGCAACCCACTCCAGTGTTCTTGCCTGGAGAATCCCAGGGATGGGGGAGCCTGGTGGGCTGCCGTCTATGGGGTCGCACAGAGTCGGACACGACTGAAGTGACTTAGCATAGCATAGCATAGGAAAGCCATCATGAGAAGTACTTCTAATTCCCTCAGAATAGCATGCTCAGTATTCTGATGATCACAAGTTGTCAGGTCCCTAAGGATCTTATAGTCCAGGCCCTCATATTTTAATATCCTAATAGCAAACTTTAAAATGGCTATCCTGGGGTGGAGAATGTGATTGACACTTTGAATAAAATGGAATCTGTGTAAGACGTTGTGACTATAGCTAATCTAGCGAGTAACCCTTGGCTACTTTGTGACCTGTAGAGAATTCATTTACTTTCTGCTGTAGCAAGAATCCTTCTGTTCATCTTTAAGGAAGGGACCTTGGCTGACAGGACATGTTTATTTGGGTAGTCCTCAGAATCACACGGAGAAGGCAATAGCAACCCACTCCAGTACTCTAGCCTGGAAAATCCCATGGACGGAGAAGCCTGGTAGGCTGCAGTTCATGGGGTCACGAAGAGTCAGACACGACTGAGCGACTTCACTTTCACTTTTCACTTTCCTGCATTGGAGAAGGAAATGGCAACCCACTCCAGTGTTCTTGCCTGGAGAATCCCAGGGATGGGGGAGCCTGGTGGGCTGCCGTCTATGGGGTCGCACAGAGTCGGACACGACTGAAGTGACTTAGCATAGCATAGCATCTGT
>NW_011494755.1:3741736-3741874 GCF_000754665.1 Bison bison bison
AAGGCATATATTGTCACCCTGCTTATTTAACTTATATGCAGAGTACATCATGAGAAATGCTGGGCTGGACTGGATGAAGCACAAGCTGGAATCAAGATTGCTGGGAGAAATATCAATAACCTCAGATATGCAGATGAC
>NW_011494755.1:3741974-3762580 GCF_000754665.1 Bison bison bison
GGTCACGAAGAGTCAGACACGACTGAGCGACTTCACTTTCACTTTTCCCTTTCATGCGTTGGAGAAGGAAATGGCAACCCACTCCAGTGTTCTTGCCTGGAGAATCCCAGGGACGGGGGGAGCCTGGTGGGCTGCCGTCTATGGGGTCACACAGAGTCGGACACGACTGAAGTGACTTAGCAGCAGTAGCAGAATCACAAGGCTCCAGGAGTTAGAGGTATTATAGGACGTTTGTAAAGGATTATTTCTGAATTGCTTAACCACTTATTGACCTACTTTGAGGTTATCCGGTTAAGACCAGGACACTACCTGATAGAAAAAAGCTCCAGGAATAACAGTAACCCAGACATTCCCACCAGCACCACCACCAACCTCTCAAACCTTCTGAGAACTGGGGAAGGCCTAGCATTTGAATTCTGCCTATTAGACCATATATTATAACCTGTCTTCGAAAAATATTAGGGCTTCCCTGATAGCTCAGTTGGTGAAGAATCCGCCTGCAATGCAGGAGACCCCAGTCAGATGCCTGGGTTAGGAAGATCCACTGGAAAAGGGATAGGCTACCAACTCCAGTATTCCTTCACAAAATTCTACCAAGTCCTTATTTTATACAGAGAGGTCAGCTTTGAGGGTCTGGAGTTATATTGCATTAGGGCAAAAATGAAGAGGAGAGGGAGGGGCAGGAAGGAGAAGGTGGGATAAAAGGAGAGAATAACATGGAAGCATACACACTACCATGTGTAAAATAGATACCCACTGGGAATTTGCTGTATGACTCAGGGAACTCAAACTAGGGCTCTGTAACAACCCAGAGGGATGGGATGAAACGGGAGGGGGGAGGGAGGTTCAAGAGGGAGGGGACATATGTATACCTATGGCTGATTCGTGTTGACGTGTGGCAGAAACCAACACAATATTGTAAAGCAATTATCCTCTAATTAAAAACAAATACATTTTTTAAAAAATAAAGAGGGAAGTCTACAATTCTATCAAAGGACTTCATATATGAGAGACCAGGTACCCAATTCACAAATCAGAACTCTTCAATAAGCAATAAGAGTTCAAATAAGCAATCATACACAAGTTTGCGGAATATGTGTGGAGTGTCACTGGTACGACAGTTTGAAGTGAGGACTGGGTTGGTCCACCTGTTCCAAGATGAATCAAGAAACTCCAGTTTGCACATTTACTGGCCATGGCAGCAAGGAGCCAACACACAGGAAATACATTAATGTTGACAATCTCTTTGCCCACTGTGCCAAGCTTAGTTTACTATCCAAAGTTACCCAGATTATAGGAGAGAGATCATTATTCGTGGCTTCTCCACCAGAACTTACAGAATGAAGGGGAAATTCTGAAACTAACTTACTGTGAGAAGGCCTGAAGCTAGCAGAAGTCCAGTTAAACTTCAGAGTGGAGATTGTGCATGGGCCCTTCCTGGGCCCTAAATGAGCCAAGTGGCGGATATCTCAAGTTCCTCTTGCTGAGTTCCTGGCTTCTGCTTGGCAGACTCAATTGTGTTGGGCTCTCTGGGGGCAGGCGGCCCTCCTAACCAGCTCTCTGGACAATCTAGTTCACAGACTTGCCACTCATTTCAGGTACTTAGAACACACGCAAGGGTTCGGGAGTGGTCTTCCAGGGGTCAGCTCTTTTGTGCTTTCTGTGTAACCCTTAGCTCTGCAGGGCGCTAGTTCCCCTTCTGGGGGCTGTTGGTGCCTTAGCTTTGGATCATAACCTGAATGAGGTCACAAGCAAGAGCTCTGCTAGACTAAGGCACTGATCACAACCCACCGACTGGCCAGGGCAGAAGAGCCCATTGTGTGAGTGGGGTCATCACTGAGCTTTGTAACTTTGCCTTCCCATTGAATGAGGGCCACCAACATCCAGTTTATGATCCTAGACCTTGCACCACAAAAATCTGGTCACTCCTTGAGGGTATCTTCCAGCTATACCACTACATGCTCATAACCTCCCAGAGCTTCTTGGTGTGGGAAAGAAGCTAAGTCTTGCAGTTGAACAGGTTCACTCAAGTGCCCTTGAGCTCAAGGCAGAGGGTGGGGACTCACCTTGGATACATTATTAACAAAAGAGTGTAGGCAGAGAACAGGAAGTTCTGCTGACTTAAAATAATGGCCAACACTGGTCAAGGATTGACCACGTGGCAGATACTAAGCACTTTGCAAGGGGGGTGAAGTCATTTAAGCCTCCCAGCAATGAGACAAGCCCATACTGTTTTTGTTTTTAATTTATATATAATAAAAGTGAATCACAAAGAAGTGAAGGAATTTTCCCATAGTAAGTGGCCCACTTGGAGAGTCGACCCCAGGCTACTGACTCTTACGCCCCTTCTTCTGGATACAGCCCCCACTAGGACTATATTTCACATTCTCTCATCTAATGTTCCTGGATACCCTACAGCTTTTCTAGTCCCGTTTTACAAATTAGTAGGTGAGTTTCAGAGAGGTTAAGTAATTTCCAAAAATCACATGGTAGCCAAATAGGCATTTCAGTCACTGCCTCTAAGGCCTCCACTTCCCCCCATACAATTCACTCAATTGGGTCACTTTTCCAGAAGTTTTAAAACCCATGAGGAAGAGAAAGAAAGGGAGGAGGTGGGAGAGAAGCTCAGAGGGAGAAAAGAAAATGGGTATTTAGGGGACAATGGAATTAACGGAATATTTATTTTCCGCATGTGTTATGGATCTGAAGTTACACCACGTAGGATTCAGAACATAAAAATATGGTATGTGTTACTTGGTTTGCAAACAAAATGTCCATGCCTCATTCATTTAATGACATGAAAGCCTAAGAAAGGACTAAAACAAACTAGGGCAATTAAAAAATAAACAAAAATAGGGCCCTTAGGGGATTAAAAAAAAAGGAAGAGCATGTTTTCCGCCAATTAAAAAAAAAATCCTTGTGGTTTCTCATCTTTGGTTTTACAGGGCTCCACAGCAGTCGCACACAATTAGCAGTTGACCATTCAGGAGAAAGTATTTTGGTGTAAGTGGGCAGCCTCTCTGCTTCACCCACAAAGAGGGGGGGGTGCCCACTCCAGAGAGCAGCTGCCATTCATCCACCAGGCTTTTAGACTCGGCTTTTAGAGCCGCCCCACGGGGAAGGTCAATTGTTCATGGTCCCAAGGGAAGACATCAGTTTGCCTGTGACAGTCCCAGAATCACACTCACAATTGTTCCAGAGGAAGTATTATAGGACCAACAAAAAGAAATCTGTGCTGTATTATTCTGTAGGTTCCAACTGGTTGGATATAAAACAAAACAAAAAAGAAATTACATACTCGATGTGAAATTAGAGCATTTAACATTTCTATTTCTTTTAGACATTTTAATCTATTCCTCCATGAGGATAGCTAATGACTGTCTAAAAAGCTTTCGCCATTTTTCTAGTGCATTTTAAGATGCCTATTTTCTTGTGCTGGTCCTTCCAACAAAACCATATTCATTTTGTTCTTAGGATTTATTTCCAAGGATACAGTTCTTAGAGTAATTTAGGAATTATCCAAAGAATTATTAAAGGATTTAAGAGTCTTAATATAGCAGTATTAGTTTATTCTAAGGGGTCCTTCAAGAAAAAATTTTGAATGTCTGGTGGTGAGAAAAATCTTAGAAAAAATATCGAAGCAAAGGGCTTCAAAATGATTCATAATAAGAGGTGGAGAGAGGTAATGAAATTGTTATAAAATAAGTTTTCTCATATATAAATGTATACAGAGGCATGTTACATTTACATCAGGCAAATCCCCTTAATGGCGGTATGCTAATATTTTTCCTCAAATGCATTATATTTTCCCATCATCATGAAGAGGTCCATGATGTGTAAGATAATCTGTCAGGAAGGATAATGTGTGTGTTCGTGAGCACCTTTTCTATTTACAGTTCTAGTCCTAAGGCTAATGAAGTTCTCCTTTGATCTCAGGCTTAATAAGAAGAACAATTTGGGTTTCAAAAGTTATATTTAATATCAGAAAACCAGTCCTTGAAGTGTTTCCTTGTGTTAGCTACTGCTGAATGAGCCAGAAGGTCTTAATCAAACAGTCAGCCTTGAGCAGAGAAGAGTACACCACAGCACAGTCAGTGACTTTGGGGGTGCTTCTCCCTGCTCCCCATTATGTAACACTGTGTTTTCATCCAGAAAGTATGAAGTGCATCGTCTTCTTTAGTCACATATCACCCCAATGATGAGTAGAAAACAGAAATTCTCCTCCATAGAGCATTTCCATACTTCGTGGGAATGTGTGGTGAATGCTACGTATGCAAGAGTAAAAGACCAGGAGTCATGCTCAAGTGTAAAAGGGGGTTCCTGACTCACCTTGTAAGCTGGTGGGTCTGTGAACTAGCCAGCCAGAGCTTTTGCTGAGCTCCAGGGTGTCATTTGGAAATAGCATGTGGTGCAGAGCTGACCTATGGGGAAAGGGAAAGGACGGTGACCAGTCCATTGGTACAATAGGATAGAAAAGTAGGACTTCTTGTGGTTGGGCAATAGACAAGGAAGCAAGGAAGAGGGAGATATGTGGACTTGGGGTTCCAAGCCCAAGGTTGTTTAATGTGGGGTGCGATCCCTCTTTGTTCCTTACACAATCTCCAGTCCACATTACTCACAAATGCTACTGTACAAGTTAATCCCACAGAGGGGTGCATGAAAGAGAACAGGAAGACCTGGTTTCCTGGTTATATTCTCAATACAAGTAGTGATACCAACCCCCAAATCCACAGGCTTACAAATGAGTGAAAAATTGTGAATGATGCGCTGCTTTCCAGAGGTGAATGACAGGGAACTGACACCAAATTCCTCCCTATGTAACTCAAGAGAAAGATCTATTTCACAGTGCAAGTGTTAGAAGTAAAAAATAAATAACATTATAGATTTGTGTTGGACCATAAAGAAGGCTGAGCGCCAAAGAATCAATGCTTCCAAATTGTGGGGCTGAAGAAGACTGTTGAGAGTCCCTTGGACAGCAAGGAGATTAAATCAGTCAATCCTAAAGGAAATCAATGCTGAATATTCATTGGAAGGACTGATGCTGAAGCTGAAGCTCTAATACTTTGGCCACCTGATGTGAAGAGCCAACTCCTTGGAAAAGACCCTAATGCTGGGAAAGATTGAAAGCAGGAGAAGAGGGCAACAAAGGATGAGATGGTTGGATGGCATCATCGACTCAATGGACATGAGTTTGAGCAAACTCTGGTAGATAATGAAGGACAGGCAAGCCTGGCATGTTGCAGTCCATGGGGTTGCAAAGAGTCATACAGGACTTGGTGGCTGAACAACAAACAATGTTAAAAAGCTGTAACAGCACCAACTGAATGCCTCCCATTTCAAGAAGACAGACACATTATCATCAAGTGGTTTGGCTGTTCCTCCAACGGAAAGAAGCAGTTTGGAGTTGTGAAAAGAATATAGTTTTGGACTTGGATGAATGAGACTTAGTTTTAGGAAGTTCATAGCTCAAAAGGGCAATAAGATACAAATTTGCTGTTTACTCAAAAATCTATTAAAAGGAAGAATTATGCAACATCAATCTGAGACAAGAAAATACCCCTGTGTGTGATTATAGGTCCAGAAAAGAGGGGCACTGTGGCGAATTTCTGGGGCATGGGGTGGGTATAGAGAGATGCATTCAGCCCAGGGGTGATGGGGAGGAAAATCTACGACCTGTTAAAGTCTTCGGAGGCCATTCATTCTGTGCTGACAGGAGTCATTAAAGGCTGTGCTGAATCTTCAGGTTGGATTTTCCAGGTACTGGGGAGATGTCATAGGTTTCTGAGCAGGAGAGCAACACAATCAGAGCTCGGCTTTGGGTAGAATACTGTGGTGGTTGTGTTTATTATGAGTTGGAAGAAGAAAAGTGTGGAAGCAGGGAGGGCAATTGGAAATGTGTGGTTAAATCAATTATATTTTCTAAAGTGGCAACTAGAAAATTGTCTCCAATTCTTTGGAGATTTAATTACACATGAAGTTCAGAATCCATTAAGTTCACAGAGCAAGAGAGAGTGTTCAAAAATGGAATTAGAACAAAGAAGCATGTCCCTGCCAACTGCCTCCATTATCCCTCTTCCTACCAGTGAATGTCAGAGAAGCTGGTGATTCATTTTACCATTTTCCCTTTTGAAAAAAGAAAAAACATTTACTAATGTTTTACATTGCTTTAAAGTCCATCCTAAAGGAGATCAGTCCTGGGTGTTCACTGGAAGGAATGATGCTGAAGCTGAAACTCCAATACTTTGGCCACCTCATGTGAAGAGTTGACTCATTGGAAAAAACTGATGCTGGGAGGGATTGGGGGCAGGAGGAGAAGGGGATGACAGAGGATGAGATATCTGGATGGCATCACTGACTCGGTGGACATGAGTTTGGGTAAACTCCAGGAGTTGGTGATGGACAAGGAGGCCTGGCGTGCTGCAATTTGTGGGGTTGCAAAGAGTAGGACACGACTGAGCGACTGAACTGAACTGAAAGTTAACAACATGTAGCAGGCACAAATATTTGGGAGATTAATTTATGAATGAGGCCCTGATTTCTAGCTATGGAAAGAATTACTACAGACACATTGAGATTAACTGTGTACATACCACCTACAAGTTGACTTTGATGAAACTTTGATGAACCTTAGTCATTTCTCTCTAAAACAGTAATCATCTATCCAGTATCAGCAACCCTTTTATTTTTGCATCTGGGCCACTTAAGGGGAAAAAAAGTACATGTAAAATTTCTGTAAGTCAAAATGAAAAAAAAAGCTTTATCAATTTATATGGAGAAATGTATATTCTAATAATTTATCTACTTATTAAATAGAAAAATGCTAATGAAAAACTTGGCACTGCTTTTCAGTCACTAAAATGTTAATTTTTTGCATATTGGAGAAATTGCAGCAAGGAAACAGCTTCCTAGTTTTTAACTTCATGCTTAAATTAGATCAAAGATGATATTATTTATCATAAATTAACACATAAATTAGATTCTGTGTGTAACGAGGTAAGCCACATGCATTCTTCAGGCTGAGGGTTGTTCATTGCTGACTTAGAAAGAGCGTTATCTTGGACTTCCCCGGTGGCTCAGTGGTAAAGAATCCTCCTGCCAGTGCACGAGACGTGGGTTTGATCCCTGGATCAGAAAGAGCCCCTGGAGAAGGAAATGGCAACCACTCCAGTATTCTTGCCTGGAAAATCCCATGGACAGAGAAGTTTGGCAGGCTATAGTCCACGTGGTCGCAAAGAGTCGGACACGACTTAGTGACTTAATAACAAACAAACAAAAACAACTATCTTGGACACATAGAAAATGAGTACCAGAAATGTGAAGTGATTTGGCTGTGGTCATATGCCTAATCACATTACTGAATTCTACCAAAGATCATTCATTTGGGATCCTGCATATTTATCGCCTTCATATTGTTTGGTCAACAAATATTTATGGAGCATGAACTAAACACCAGACACTTTCAAAGTGCTGGAAAAGTAAAGGAGACTTTGTCTTCTTTGTCTTCGTCTCTCTTTGTCTCTTCTTTGTCTCTCCCCTAAATCCTAATGAGGGGGGGAGATAAACTAGGTAATGGTAATGATAAGAATAAAAATAGCCATTCATTCAGTGATGAAAGGTATGAAAGAAAATCAAGCAGGGTAAAGGTACAGGTTGCTCTTGCAGAAAGAGAGTTAATTTTTTAGAGCAGTTTTAGGTTCATAGCAAAACTGAACAGAAGGTACAGAGATTTCTCATTTACCTCCTGCCCCCAACATCATGGCTTCCCCCACTACCAACATCCCCACCAGAATGGCAGATCTGATGAATCTACACTGATGAATCATTATTACCCAGAATGCACAGTTTACATTAGGGTTTGCTCTTGGTGTTGTACATTCTATGGGTTTGTTGTTGTTCAGTTCCTAAGTCGTGTCTGACTCTTTGCGATCCCATGGACTGCAGCATGCCAGGCCTCCCTGTCTCTCATTATCACCCAGATAATTTGCCCAGATTCATGTCCATTGAATCGTTGATGCCATCCAACCATCTAGCCCTTAATTCTGTCTCCTGTCACCTATTAAAGAAGGACTGTGAGTCAGAGTGGTAAGACCCCTCCCTCTGTTCCCCATCCCTTAATGAGACCAGTGCATCCCAGGCACACTCAGTACAGACTGGCTTCATCAGCCCATCGTCTTTAGCAAATTCATTAGGTAGCCAGGAAAGATGAAGGGGAATCTCCTTCTTGGTACCTGTATTAGTTTCCTGTGGCTGTTGTCAAGTGGGCCTTAGCAAGCATCACTACGAACAAAGCTAGTGGAGGTGATGGAATTCCAGTTGAGCTATTTCAAATCCTGAAAGATGATGCTGTGAAAGTATTGCACTCAATATGCCAGAAAATTTGGAAAACTCAGCAATGACAACAGGAAAAGGTCAGTTTTCATTCCAATCCCAAAGAAAGGCAATGCCAAAGAACACTCAAACTACCATACAATTGCACTCATCTCACACGCTAGTAAAGTAATGCTCAAAATTCTCCAAGCCACGCTTCAGCAATACATGAACCGTGAACTTCCAGATGTTCAAGCTGGTTTTAAAAAAAGCAGAGGAACCAGAGATCAAATTGCCAACATCCAATGGATCATCAAAAAAGGAAGAGAGTTCCAGAAAAACATCTATTTCTGCTTTATTGCCTATGCCAAAGCCTTTGACTGTGTGGATCACAATAAACTGTGGAAAATTCTTCAAGAGATGGGCATACCAGACCACCTGACCTGCCTCTTGAGAAACCTGTATGCAGGTCAGGAAGCAACAGTTAGAACTGGACATGGAACAACAGACTGGTTCCAAATTGGGAAACAAGTACATCAAGGCATATATTGTCACCCTGCTTATTTAACTTATATGCAGAGTACATCATGAGAAATGCTGGGCTGGACTGGATGAAGCACAAGCTGGAATCAAGATTGCTGGGAGAAATATCAATAACCTCAGATATGCAGATGACACCACTCTTATGGCAGAAAGTGAAGAAGAACTAAAGAGCCTCTTGATGAAAGTGAAAGAGGAGAGTGAAAAAGTTGGCTTAAAGCTCAACATTCAGAAAACTAAGATCATGGTATCCGGTCCCATCACGTCATGGCAAATAGATGGGGAAACAGTGGCTAACTTTATTTTTGGGGCTCCAAAATCACTGCAGATGGTGATTGCAGCCATGAAATTAAAAGACGCTTACTCTTTGGAAGGAAAGTTATGACCAACCTAGACAGCATATTAAAAAGCAGAGACATTACTTTGTTAATACAAACTAGGTGGCTTTAAAAACTAGTAATGTACTCTTTTATAGTTCAGAGGGCCGAAAGTCCAAAATCAAGCTGTTGACATGCTCTGTGTGAAGGCTGCAGGGGATCCTTCCTTGCCTTGCCTAGTTTTAAATCCCATGGATGGAGGAGCCTGGAAGGCTGCAGTCCACCAAGTCGCTGAGGGGTGGACTCGACTGAGCGACTTCACTTTCACTTTTCACTTTCATGCATTAGAGAAGGAAATGGCAACCCACTCCAGTGTTCTTGCCTGGAGAATCCCAGGGATGGGGGAGCCTGGTGGGCTGCCATCTATGAGGTCGCACAGAGTTGGACACGACTGAAGTGACTTAGCAGCAGCAGCAATCCTTAGCATTCCTCGTCTTGTAGATGCATGGCTCCACCCCTCCCTCTTCACGTGGCATGCTCCCTACATACCTCCTGTCTCAGTGTCTCTTCTTTTTTATAAGGACACCAGTCATATTGGATTAAAACTAATCATCTTAACTTGATTACATCTGCAGTGACCCTATTTCCAAATAAGTTCACGTTCACAGGTACTGGGGGTTAGGACTTGAATATCTCTTGGGGCAGGGGAAGGACACTCTTCAACCCACAACAGCATCCAAAACCCTCCATGTACAGCTTACTGGAGAATTACATAACATCATCGTCCACACGCTGCAGAGATTAAACTTCTTTCCTTCCTCTCTCCAGCAGAGACAACTGTAACCCCAAAACCCCTGAAGAAGAAACAATGATTCTTTTTTTAAAAAAATAGTTCAGCTATGATTTTAAATGATTATTTTTAATTGTGGTAAAACATACATAACATAAAATTTACTATCTCAACCATCTGCTTAGTGTACGGGTCAGTGGCATTAATACATTCACACTGCGTATGACCATCACCACCATCCACCTTCAGAACTCCTGTTCTGCTAAACTAAAACTTTGTACCCATTAAACACTAACCCTCCTTTCCCCTCCCCCCGATGGCTCTTTTAAATATGGAATTTATCATGAATGGATAATAATTGAGTTGTTCTAAACCAAAGTTTTTATTTTATTTTGTATTATATACATACATATATATGTGTCTGTGTATGCATATGTATACACACATATGTTGATCAGAACTGAAAACAATGATTCTGGTGAGAAGGTCTCTATTGTGGAAAGACATAATAAGTAGTCTGGTGCAACTGAGAAAAGTTTTACACTGCTTGTCCCAGAATGTGACCCAATTCCCTCATTTGACTGATGAAATTATTGCCTAAGCAAAAGTGACTTGGACCCCTTGAGAATATTTGTTGTAAACCCTCATGGGAAGGTGATACTGGCCCCATTTAAAAGTGCATTCAATTCAACGCTACAAACATTTGTTCATAGCTCTTATCTGTGTTAGACACTACTCAGAGCACTGGGGCACAGAAATAAATAACACATCCCAGCTCTCAAAAGCTCAGGTCCGTAGTTTAATAGCAGGAAATATCTGGTATTAAAAAAAAAAATACATCCTGCCTTTCTACCCTTAAAATATTTTTTAAAAAGATGCTGCCATCTTTTAACCTTCTTATTCTTTACTCCTCCACTTAGTCTGTTTCTGATCCCTGGTATTCTGCCTTTCAAATATTTTTTTCGAGAGTCAGCTTTGCAAGGAAGGATGAAGTGCTTGTGGGTGTCAAAGAGACACTAGAAAAAAGTCCAGGAGAGTTCCGTGTTGGAAAGACAGTTTGCGAGCAATTAGCTGGAGGCAGGCACAGAACATCTGGTGACTATTATTCCCCAGGAGTGCCACATCTGGTGCTTCATCCTGGTTGAGGAGTAATTGTGTTCCTTCATCAAAGTATATTGCCCAGAAGAATGTAGGGCACTCTTTTCTAGGAAGCTCCTGGACATCCTGAATTTACTCTTTTTCTGCCTATTCTTAAATGTCGGTATTCTGTCCTGGGTCTTTTCTATGATACCTTTATCCTATCTCCCTGGGCCATCTCATATAATCCTGTGACTTTAATTATCATATATAACAACCTGATGACTCCAAAATTTAAGTTACCAACACAGGTTTCATTCCTCAACTTCAGAAGCACAGATCCAACTGCCTTACAGACATTTTCACATAGATATTCTGCTGGCATATTCCTTGAGCATGTCTAAAAGTTACCTATCTCCCACTGCCAAACCTCTTCATATCATAAGGCATATGTGTGTGTGTGTGTGTGTATTGTTTTATCTTAGTGAATTGCACTAACATCCATCCATTTTTTTCTCTATCACTGAGACATGGCGGGGAGAGCAACATACATAAGAGCCACAACATTCTCAATGGTTTTGGAATAAGATTATCTGAAATTAAGGGATAGGTAAGAATACATCACCGGGAGTTGGTGATGGACAGGGAAGCCTGGCGTGCTGCAGTCCATGAGGTCGCAGAGTCACACATGACTGAGCGATTGAACCAAAGAACACATAAAGATTAATGGTGTGATCTCCAATCCCTGTGCCCTTTATACTGCGTTCCTATGCTTACATTGTGTTTAGTAGCGCATCAAAAGTCTGGCAAGGTGGAGATTTGTATAGACCACCAAGAATAGGCACATTAGGAAAAATTAAACTGGATCAGTATTCCATACTCCAAACCCAGGATTATCAGGGCTGTTTTCTAGTGAATCAGTGATTTTTAGTCCTTAGTTTAACTAATGGTTTTTGCAATTCTCTATATACTTAGTGGCTCAGACAGTAAAGAATCTGCCTGCAATGCAGGAGACCCAGGTTCCATTCCTGGGTCAGGAATATCCCCTGGAGAAGGGAATGGCAACCCCCTCCAGTATTCTTGCCTGGAAGATTCCATGGACAGAGGAGACTGGAAGGCTACATTAGTTTCATGGGGTCACAGAAAAGTCAAACACAACTGAGCGACTAACATAGCTAATAAGAGAGAGAGAAAAAAATTGTCTTTATGGCCTGTGGGATTTTATCAAAGATTATTTGCTGCATAACAGATTGAATGTAAGGAGAGAAGGGAGAAGAGAGGGAGGGAGCAAGGGAGAAAAGAATGATGACACAAAGGAAGGAAGACTGTTAAGTCATATCTAGGTTCAATTGGACCAGAATTCTGTGGTCAATTAGCACTGTCTGCCATGAAGGTTGAATAATAACAAAGGTGTCACAAAGGCCGTGGTATGCTGGTAAAGGTCTAATAACTAGTTCTGGGAATTGGAGCTAGGGGTGGTATCCAGATTTGTAGCATTTACCAATTCATATGATGTAAACATCTCCCACCATGGCCAATTTCAAGCAATCAGTAAGTTGTGAACTGAAATAAATGAGCTGTATTTGCTGTCTGTGAGATAGTCCCATACTTGTCTTTTATGGGGAGAGAACCTGAAATCCAGAGAAGGAAAAAAAAAAACAAAACTGGATCAACAGAGGCCAGTTTCTTGGCAAAACGCTGTCTTTCTTCGTGAAGACCTTCAGATGCTGGCAAGAGGATAGCACCACAAGTCTCTGTCTTGAGAAGGTTTATTAAGAGCTGAGAGGTTATGTAGCAAAGACTTCTGGCAAGGGCCCAAGAGGTGACACACTCCTTGTTTGCCAGAAGTTTGGCCAGGCAGCGAGGTTTTTCAAACACTTGTATTTTGCTGGGGGAGCAACACTCCGCTGTAAACCATCAGCTTCTTTTTCTTGAACTCAAGTTGCTTCTTCAGGCTACATGGATCTGAATAAAAGGGCTAAGGAGCCGATCAGCTATCAAGTCAAATTTTATATCTCAAGGAGTTAAGCTTAGGGACATTCTTAAAATTTGGTGTATGTTGCTCAAAATAGAATTTAACTCAAAATTTAAAATAACGTCTAGGGGGACTTCCCTGGTGGTGCAGTGGTGAAGAATCTGCCTTGCAATGCAGGGGATGCAGGTTTGATCCATGGTCAGGAAATTAGATCCCACATGCCACAAAAGACCCCACATGCTGCACCTGGGACCTGGTGCAGGCAAATAAAATAAATAAATACAAAAAAAGAACACATAAAGAGAAACAAAAAGCAAAATTCACCCCCTGCAACTGCAGTCCTCATCAAGCTACTCCTCCTTCTATGACAACACTGAACATGCTCTGTTTGTTTCCTAGGGATATTCCTGCAGTGGACTGACTGCTCTTTGAGAGCAGGAAACTGTCCTTACTCATCTTTATTTCTTTCCCCAAGTCGAATTTTCAAAACATTCCAGACATGTCTCATAGAGCTTAGCTGACTGATTTGCTGAACTGAGAAACACAGAACCCTATAACCAAGTAGAAGCAAGGAGATGGAAGACCTGGGGGGTCATCCCAGCTCTCTCATCAATTGTTGGGTCATTAGACAAACCATTTCCTCTCTTAGGACCTTAGTGTTCTCATCTAGAAAATGAGGCAATTGGACTACAGAATCACCAAGATCTCTCTTGTCCTTAAAAATCTCAGTATTGATCAGTTTTCAGACTGCTTTGTTGCAGGGATGCATACTCTAATTCTATAAAAACTAGTGTCAGATAGGGTTGTTACATTTTTAATCAATATTATTTTTGTTTTTTTTCCTGAAACTTGAAGTCGTTGACTAAATTTTTTGTCTTAACTTTTTCCTAAAAGCAAAATGAGTGAGCTATTTCAGAATACAGCCCTGTTTACATCTGTAAAACTAAGTCAATAACCACTGTGTAATTGAAAGCATATGGTCTTTGAAGCCAGGTAGGATTGTACTTTTAATCCCGCCCCTTTCCATACTAGCTATGTAACACTGAGCAGATTATTTCACGTCTCTGAGCTCTGCATCCCTCATTTGAAAGAGAGACTATGAACCTCTTTATGGGGCTGTTGTGAGGTATCAAGGGGGAAAGATGGGGGAAGTGCCCAGCACCTAGCAGGCAGTCCACGAATCATTATGTCTTTGCCCTTTTTATCTACATTCAGTTTAAGAATATGCAAAAGCAAAAGAGACAATACTTCTGATCTATTTTTGAGTAAATACACTTAACATGTGAATTGGATTTGCTTAAAATAAATATCACAGAAACTCCCCCCATTATGGCATGGAAGCTTGCTATAGTGATAAACCACATTGAGACTGATGTATCCCTTAGCAACTTTATTAGTGCTCTTTGCACCCAATGAGCTTTGTCTGTAAGGTGAAAATGTTCATAGATGTAGAAGAAAGAGGAGGAGGAAGATTGGGAGGAGGAGATAATGGAGAAAGAGGAGGAAAAGCAGAAGAGGAAGGAGAAGGAGAAGACAGAGATTTGGCTGCACCTGCCCTTTGAATTAGGGTGATGTGCAGGGAAACATGCAGAGTAGGAGGGATCTAAGTCAATGTCATTAACTTGAGCGGACTCTGGCTACTTGTGCAATTTACTTCAAGATCAGCTATTAACGACTTCATCTAGAACCGGAGTGGTTTATCTTTTTAAGGTTTTGTTGCATGTACTTTTTGAATTGTTATACAACTCACCACTATGAAGTATAGAAAAAATAAGAAAAGAGAGAGAAGAAAACACAAACAAAACATCATATTCTCTTATAATGTTGTTTGCTTAACAAATCATATTTGCTCGTAATTTTTGTTATGTATTCACGTAGAATTACATTTACATCAATGGGATTAAACTAGACATCATGCTTAAAAACTTGCTTATTCCCACATAATTATAAACAAGTTTCCCTTATCAGTTGACATCAACACCATTATCATTTTTTTGGCTGCATATTATTATGTTGTAGGGGTGTACAAACAGTTAACTAATCCCATTATTTGTCACTTTGGTGTTTTCAGTACTGTGCAAACCACAGAATCACTTTGAAATTAGCCTGATCCTAAAAAGATAGACTTTAAACAAGTGAAAAGAACAGATTACAGCTGAAGTAAGCTTTGGAACTTCATTTCTCCAAGCTTATGGCACTCTTTCTAATTGCAGTGTAAGCACAAGAAGGGCTAAGGGAATTTCTGCAGCTGCCAGACATTTTGTAAGACTTTTCTTCTTTTTAAGGCCATAGACCAAGGGTCAGCCAAATCCAGCTCCCCATCTGTTTCTGTAAGGTCTAAGAGCTAAGGATGGCTTTACATTTTTAAATAATTGAAAAAAATCAGAAGATTTCGTGACACGTGTAAATCATATGAAATTCAAATTTCAGTGTCTATAAATAAAGTTTTTTTCCACCTCACATACTTACCAAAGTTTTATTGGAGCACAGCCATGCTCATTCATTTATGTATTGCCTATGGCTGTTTTTGTGCTATGATGGTAGGGCTGAGTAGTTGCAACAAATATCTTACAGCCTAAAATGGCTAAATAAATATGACTGTGAACATAAGAAATTCTAGCTTTGAGCCCTTGGAGGGCATTGGCAAATTATGTAGAGGGCCATATTTTAGGCATATTTCCTCCCTTAAACTTTCAACTGCTCCAATCTATTGGAAGAGACTTTTCTGAAAGTACAGTCATAAGATGGAGCTGAGATACAATCACAGCTCAAAGGGACTGTTTCATGTGATGAAGAGGAGCTATCACACACCCCTTTTTCATAAAAGTTTCAGATCTTTGTGACTTTCTGATTTCATAACCACTAATTGAGCTCCTGCTATTATGCACATACGTGGCTTGAGGTATGTTGTGTCTGGGGGGGAAATCCTAGTGTGAATTCAAAGACTAGAGTTTCTAAAACTTCTTCAGCTCTTGTACCCAAATGGGACTTCTTAGTGGATACCAGGTTGACCTTCTCTCTTAGCCCACCGGGCTGACCTTTTCTAGACTTCTCAGGCACAGTAAACAAAGATCCTTTGAGACCATGAATGTATCTTTAAAATATTTATTTGTTGGTTGCACTGAGTCCTCACTGATGCTCATGGGCTTTCTCTAATTACAACAAGCGGGGGCTTCTCCCTAGTTGCAGTGCATGGGTTTATTATTTCAGTGACTTCTCTTGTTGCAGTGCACAGGCTGTAGGTGTTCTGGCTCAGTAATTGTGGCTCCTGGGCCCTAGAACACGTGGGCTCCAATAGTTGTGGCACGTGGGCTTTAGTTGCTCCATGGCATGTGGAGTCTTCCCAGAACAGGGATCGAACCCGTGTCCCTGGCACTGGCAGGCAGATTCTTATCACTGTACCACCAGGGAACTCACTAAAATTAATGTGATAATAATACTATAATAGCAAACATCCATGAATATTATTTAACATCTATGTTCTAAGCTCTGTGACAAATATGTTACAGGCATTTCATATTTAATCTTCATAATAACCCCCAAATTAAATGTTACTAGTTCATTTTCCAACAAAGAAACCAAGGCTCAAGGAACCTAAGTAGCTTGCTCAAAGTCACAAATTCAGCTTGAGATACACAAGACCCAGAAGCCAGATCTGTCTGTCTCTGACGTCTTTGTTTATAATACAACACTATATTACAGTTTTACTACTCATTTTCCTTTAAATGCATACCCTCCCAATTTCTTTGAATTATGTCTGCTTTCCACAATTTGATTCCATTTAATTCAACTAATATTCAGGTTTCTATTCTAGGTTACAATACACAGCCCCACTCTCATTACTTTGAACAATTTTCTGCTAATCCTGTTTATGTTCATGTCTTGATTAAAAACAGCTAGTTTGCAACAGCCACACAAAAGATCGCATCTTAATTCTGATCCAGTGTCCACATCCACCAACCCTCCCTTAGAGGCTCTCTTAGCTCTATCTGCAAAGCTCAGCACAAGTGTACTCAACAAGGAAACCACAGGGACAGTCACATCCTTGAGCCCCTCCTGATGTCTCCTGGACCTTCCACAGCCCCTGCTGGGGTTCAGCCTTAAGCAATCATGTTCTATGATATGATACTCTCACTTTTATTTATTTGCTTATTTTGACTTAATGGAAATTCATTCCTCACTGTTCTGGGCTTCCCTGGTGACTCAGCTGGTAAAATATCCACCTGAAATGCATAAGACCTGGGTTTGATCCCTGGGTTGGGAAGAGCCTCTGGAGAAGGGAGCAACTACCCACTCCTGGTAGTATTCTGGCCTGGAGAACTCCCTGGACTATTCCATGGGGTCCAAAGAGTCAGACACGACTGAATGACTTTCACTTTTCACAGTTCTGGAGGCAGAAAAAGTCCAGTATCAAGGGACTAACCAATTTAGTTCCTGATGAGAATCCTCTTCCTGGTTTTCAGATAGCAGTCTTCTTGCTATGTCTTCATATGGCAAACAGAAAGATCACCTTCCTTATGTCTCTATGATTATCTCTTTCTTCGAACTTGACATTGAAAAGCCAATCCATGCCAACAATTTATGAGTTCATCTAGTTGCCAAAACAGGGACAAACATTGCTAATCAGAGCCTGAAAAAATTCAAAGCAGGAAACGCAGAGAGATTCACCCAATTGGCAAAAGAAGCTAAAGCTAAAAACTTCCAAAGAATTAAAGTACTAGGTGCCATGAATGGGACCAAGGTATGAATAGAACAAACAAATGAGGTAGAAGAAGACATGCAGAGCAAAGGGTTACAGAATTTGTAGGCAGAAGCAATTGCCCAGATGTACGTGGGCCAGACAGATAATGACAGCAATGATCCTTGCAGCCTAGAATTCTCAATGAGCTTCCAGACAGTTTCCATGTTGGAAACAGTTCTTGATTTCCTGTGAGTCTTTTTTGTCATATGTATGTTTTCACTGAATTTACATTTCTGGAAGTAGCTTAAGTCAGTTACGATACTTTGGAACCCCAGGAGACTAAGAAACACAGGAAACATAAAAAACTATTGGTTGACAGGCTGTCTGAAAGACTGAATGATGAGACTTCAGTAGTTATCTGTAGTCCCTTATATTGGTCTTTGTAGGGACATGGATTTTTTTTTTTTTCTAGCTGAATGTGTAATTGGCACTACAACCCTTGGGCATCAGACAAACTAAAAAGCTTGTGTGTTAGGGGCCTTCCAGCACGAACCATCTGCAGTTCTGCAATAAGATCACCAAGGGCCTTACATGCCAGGCTAAGGAGCTCAGATTCCATCCTGTCACCATAGCAGATGCAAAGAAGAAAATAAAGATCTGCTGGAAAAAATGGAGTCATGATACCAGCAACTTTATTAACAATTATTGTGCTGAGGCCTCTTCCCAGGCTTGCTGTGTCAAACTGTGGCCCTTATTACTGCCATTTCCTGGTATGACAGAAAGGCAAGACTGACACCATTTCAGCAAAACATCAATCTCAAAATAAGGATGAACCTCTGTCAGTTGCAGTTGTCCTCAGGGGGTTGATGTCCTTGCAGCTGGACAAGGCTTCATTTCCCTAGTTGTGTGCTTGTCCTTATTAAAAGCTAGCCAATAATTGCTCCAAGGTTTTACAGTATCATCCATCCCTCACTGCTTGTGCTGGAAACTTGTGAAATAGGAGGTGAATCACCTTTGTGAGGGCTGATAGAAATCTGTGAAATGAGGGTTTATCACCAGAGAACCCTAAGAACAGCTCTACTCTAAGAATAGGTTACTTCATGTGATCCTTTCAGAGTCTCCAGCAGGGATGGCTAATGGAGTTTATCTGTTATGTTGACTCTACTGGTAACAATTTGCCCTCCCTCCCTGAAAGCATGTGTAGAAAACTGTTAACTTTTGACCATGCTCAGTGGAGAGAGGGCTATTTTCAATGAATAATGTCTGACAAGTACATAGGAGGGGAAAGAGGCAACATATGTGCCATGAACTAGAGTCAAGCATAGGTTCCTACAATGGATAATCAGTTTCTGCCCCTGTGATCATATGAAAGTGAGTCATCTAAAGATAAAATGTCTGAGTCTTTCAAGGACAGTTTAGGGGTGGGAAGAAGAAGTTAGAGAAAAGGATTATTGTTCCTATATTTAGTTAAGGTACGTAATGCTTTGACCTTGTAAGAAATAATTGAGTTTCTTCCTATCTACAGTGTCAACATTTTCCATTTTCTGGCCCTGTAACCTTCATAAAATCATGAGATGTTGAACTTGGACTATACTTTAGATCAGATGAATCTAATAGCCATATATTAAAACATTCCACTCAACAGCAGCAGAATAAACATTCTTCTTAAGTGCACACAGAACATTCTTCAGGATGGATCATATGATAGGTCACACAACAAGTCTTAGCAAATTTAAGACTGAAATCATACCAAGTATCTTCTCTGACCACAATAGTATGAAATCAGAAATCAAAAACAGAAATAAAGCTGGAAAATTCACAAATATGGAAACTAAACAATACATTCCTGAACAAGCAATGTGTCGAAAAAGCAAATCAAAAATAGAAATAAAAATATCTTGAAACAAATGAAAAAGGAAATGCATAAATCAAAACCTATGGGATGCTTCAAAAACAGTCCTGAGAAGGAGGCTTACAGCAATAAGTGCCTACATTAAAAAAATAAATCAAGTAAAAAAACCTCACTTTATACTCAACAACTGAAAAATAAGAACATACTAAGCCTAAAATTAGCAGGAGAAAGGAAAGAGCAAGGATTAGAGTATTTTAAGAAGACTCAAATAAATGAAAAGATAGCCAGAGTTCATAGATCAGAAGACTCATTATTGTTACAATCTCCATACTATACTGAAAGCCATCTATAAATTCTATGCATTCCTATCAAAACTCAAAGCGCTTTTTTTTTACAGAAATAGGAAAAATCCTGATATACGTATGGAACCACAAGAGATGCCAAATAGCCAAAGCAATCCTGATAATAAAGAACAAAGCCAGAGATGCCACACTTCCTGATTTCAAACTGTACTACAAAGCTATAGTAATCAACTGTATCAGTTCAGTTCAGTTCAGTCCCTCAGTGGTGTCCAACTCTTTGTGACCCCATGAATCGCAGCATGCCAGGCCTCCCTGTCCATCACCATCTCCTGGACTTCACTCAAACTCACGTCCATCAAGTCAGTGATGCCATCCAGCCATCTCATCCTCTGTTGTCCCCTTCTCCTCCTGCCCCCAATCCCTCCCATCATCAGAGTCTTTTCCAATGAGTCAACTCTTCACATGAGGTGGCCAAAGTACTGGAGTTTCAGCCTTAGCATCATTCCTTCCAAAGAACACCCAGGGCTGATCTCCTTTAGAATGGACTGGTTGGATCTCCTTGCAGTCCAAGGCACTCTCAAGAGTCTTCTCCAACACCACAGTTCAAAAGCATCAATTTTTCAGCGCTCAGCCTTCTTCACAGTCCAACTCTCACATCCATACATGACCACTGGAAAAACCATAGCCTTGACTAGACGGACCTTTGTTGGCAAAGTAATGTCTCTGCTTTTCAATATGCTATCTAGGTTGGTCATAACTTTTCTT
>NW_011494755.1:3762680-3763213 GCF_000754665.1 Bison bison bison
CCTTGACTAGACGGACCTTTGTTGGCAAAGTAATGTCTCTGCTTTTCAATATGCTATCTAGGTTGGTCATAACTTTTCTTCCAAGGAGTAAGCGACAGAATGTGGTCCACTGGAGAAGGGACTGGAAAACCACTTCAGTATTCTTGCCTTGAGAACCCCATGAACACTATGAAAAGGGAAAATGATAGGATACTGAAAGAGGAACTCCCCAGATCAGTAGGTGCCCAATATGCTACTAGAGATCAGTGGAGAGATAACTCCAGAAAGAATGAAGGGATGGAGCCAAAGCAAAAACAATACCCAGTTGTGGATGTGACTGGTGATAGAAGCAAGGTCCAATGCTGTAAAGAGCAATATTGCATAGGAACCTGGAATGTCAGGTCCATGAATCCAGGCAAATTGGAAGTGGTCAAACAGGAGATGGCAAGAGTGAATGTTGACATTCTAGGAATCAGCAAACTAAAATGGACTGGAATGGGTGAATTTAACTCAGATGACCATTATATCTACTACTGCAGGCAGGAATCCCTCAG
>NW_011494755.1:3763427-3764450 GCF_000754665.1 Bison bison bison
TCCAAGTCTATGCCCCAACCAGTAATGCTGAAGAAGCTGAATTGAACGGTTCTATGAAGACCTACAAGACCTTTTAGAACTAACACCCAAAAAAGATATCCTTTTCATTATAGGGGACTGGAATGCAAAAGTAGGAAGTCAAGAAACACCTGGAGTAACAGGCAAATTTGGCCTTGGAATACGGAATGAAGCAGGGCAAAGCCTAATAGAGTTTTGCCAAGAAAATGCACTAGTCATAGCAAACACCCTCTTACAACAACACAAGAGAAGACTCTACACATGGACATCACCAGATGGTCAACACCAAAATCAGATTGATTATATTCTTTGCAGCGAAAGATGGAGAAACTCTATAAAGTCAACCAAAACAAGACCAGGAGCTGACTGTGGCTCAGATCATGAACTCCTTATTGCCAAATTCAGACTTAAACTGAAGAAAGTAGGGAAAACCACTAGACCATTCAGGTATGACCTAAATCAAATCCCTTATGATTATACAGTGGAAGTGAGAATTAGATTTAAGGGCCTAGATCTGATAGCTAGAGTGCCTGATGAACTATGGAATGAGGTTCGTGACATTGTACAGGAGACAGGGATCAAGACCATCCCCATGGAAAAGAAATGCAAAAAAGCAAAATGGCTGTCTGGGGAGGCCTTACAAATAGCTGTGAAAAGAAGAGAAGTAAAGAGCAAAGGAGAAAAGGAAAGATATAAGCATCTGAATGCAGAGTTCCAAAGAACAGCAGGAAGAGACAAGAAAGCCTTCCTCAGCGATCAATGCAAAGAAATAGAGGAAAACAACAGAATAGGAAAGACTAGAGATCTCTTCAAGAAAATTAGGGATACCAAGGGAACTTTTCATGCAAAGATGGGCACAATAAAGGACAGAAATGGTGTGTACCTAACAGAAGCAGAAGATATTAAGAAGAGGTGGCAAGAATACACAGAAGAACCATACAAAAAAGATCTTCATGACCCAGATAATCATGATGGTGTGATCACTGACCTAGAGCCAGACATCCT
>NW_011494755.1:3764688-3769283 GCF_000754665.1 Bison bison bison
GAGTACGTCAAGGCTGTATATTGTCACCCTGCTTATTTAACTTATATGCAGAGTACATCATGAGAAAAGCTGGGCTGGAAGAAGCACAAGCTGGAATCAAGATTGCCAGGAGAAATATCAATAACCTCAGATATGCAAATGACACCACCCTTATGGCAGAAAGTGAAGAGGAACTAAAAAGCCTCTTGATGAAAGTGAAAGTGGAGAGTGAAAAAGTTGGCTTAAAACTCAACATTCAGAAAACTAAGATCATGGCATCTGGTTCCATCACTTCATGGGAAATAGATGGGGAAACAGTGGAAACAGTGTCAGACTTTATTTTTGGGGGGCTCCCAAATCACTGCAGATGGTGACTACAGCCAGGAAATTAAAAGACGCTTACTCCTTGGAAGAAAAGTTGTGAGCAACCTAGACAGCATATTGAAAAGCAGAGACATTACTTTGCCAACAAAGGACCCTATCTTACACCACTTAAAAAACTAACCTGAAATGGATTAGTGACTTAAATGTAAGACTTAATACTGTAAAACTGTATATATCAAAAAAGCTCCTTGACATTAGTCTTGGCAAGTATGTTTTTGGATATGACACCAAAACCAAAAATAAACAAAGATATAAAGCTTTTAGGAAACAAAATGGGAAAATCTTCATAATGTAGAGCTAGACAAAGTTCTTAGATATGACACCAAAAGCACAATCCATAGAAAGAAAAGTGATTAAGTTGAACTTCATCAAAATTTAAAATTTGCTCTGTAAAAGATTCAATTAGGATGAAAGCATAAGAATAAACTTGCAAATCACATATCTGACAAAGGACTAGTATCCGGAAGAATACTTAAGACAATATTAAAAGAACAAATGATCAATTAGAAAATTGGCAAGATACATGAAGAGACATTTTACAGGAGAGGATAGACAGAAAATAAACACATGAAAAGATGTTCAACATTTTTAGCCACTGGGGAAGTATAGATAAAAGCTACAGTGTGATATCACTGCATACCTATCAGAATAGCTAATATAAAAAATTAGCAACAACACCAAGAATATGAAGAATTGCTGGTGTGAATGTAAATTGGTCCAGCCACTGTGGATAAGTTTCTTAAAACAGTTAAGTTTCTCTCACAGTTTCTTAAAACAACAATACCTTTAACTGCCATATGACCCAATAATTATCCTCATGAGCATTTGTCCCAGAGAAATGAAGATTTACATCAACACAAAACCCACTCGTGAATGTTTATTTTTATTTATTTTTTTTCTTGTTTGTGTACTGTGTTTATTCAACAATCTTTTTAATTTCAGAGATTAAGAAGTAATTTGGGTTTTTTTAGTCACCCTTTTTCTTCTTTCATCTCAGTGTACTTCTTTTTTTAATTTAAATTTATTTATTTTAATTGGAGGCTAATTACTTTACAATATTGTATTGGTTCTGCCACACATCAACATGAATCCGCCACAGGCGTACACGTGTTCCCCATCCTGAACCCCCTCCCACCTCTGTCCCCATACCATCACTCATGAATGTTTAGAGCAGCTTTATTCATAATAGCCCAAAGCCAGAAATGACCTAGATGTCCTTCAATGGGTGAATGATTAAGTAAATTGTAGTATATTCATACCGTAGAATATTGTTCAGAAATAACTTTTTTAAAAAACTGTCAATACATGCTACAGTCTGGATAAATCTCCAGACAATTATGCTAAAGTATGGAAAAGCCAACTGAAAAGGTTATATATTGTATGATTTCACTTACATAATATTCCTGAAATGACAAAATTATAGAAAAATAAAACAGATTAGTGCTTTCTAGGAGTCAGGGCTGATTGAGAAAGATGTGTGCATCTCTATAATAGGGCAACATGAGAGATTCATGTGGTGATGGAAATATTCCACATCTTGACTACACTAATGTGAATATCCTTGTTATAATATTGTACTATAGTTCAATAGGTTTTATTATTGGAGGAAATTAGATAAAAAGTACACAGAACCTTTCTATATTATTTCTTGCAACTGTATGTGACCACAATTATGCCAAAATTGAAAGCTTAAAAAAAAAAAAGCTGAAGAGCTCCTTCAGTCCAACTCAATAATTTTACAATTCAAGAAACCAAGGCTCTGAGAGGAATCATGACTGAACTCTGTTCTTTGGCCACCCACTGGCCAATTTTTACTCAGGAATGGGAAACACTTTCTCAAGATTCAGCTTGGTCATCAGATTGGTAGGATGGAAACACCTGTGCCTACCAAGTACCAGATCATCAGACCCTCCTTTGCACCAAGGCTCCCAAAGAAGGGGGTGGGTGCTGAGAACCACAAGGGACTGTGGGATATGTCCTGAATAGATTCTCCATAGAACAGAACAATAAGCTGGTCAGGACAGAAGACGGTTTGAGAAGGAACATGGTTCCAAACAGGTCAGTCTAAATGCAAAGGAAAAAACAGAGGAAACCACAGGAACTCATTGGAGGCAATTTCTGTAGCTGAAAGGTTTAGAAAGCGGTAGTTGAATGATGGGAGGAAGGGAATTCAAGTCCTATTCCAATTTCTTTGCTGCAAGAAAGAAGACGTGGTGGGCCAAGGAAACCACAGATTTCTTAGACACTGAAGTCTCCAGAGCAAAAGACAAGTTTCAACCTCATTCTTTATTAAGGCAAGAAGAGCCCACAGGATGATGCTCAAATCAGTGACTACAAAGCTTTGAGAGAGCTCCAGAAAGACTTCCCTGGACACATAACTGGACAAGGCCTGGCTACCATCAGCTCCTTCCTGACATTCCCAAGGACTATCAACTCTTGTTCATAGTGCCTTCACCACTCTACTGTAAGTTCTACAAGACAGATACTGTTTGGTCTTCTTCACCCTGTATCACTGGTACTCAGCATGAATCCTGGTGCATCACAGAAGTCCAATAAATATCTGTGAAGTGGATGAACATTTGGCCATCTACTGTACAGATACAGAACCTGAGGACCAGAGAGGCACTGACCCAGAGTTCAACTGAGCATCAGTCCCAGAGCCAAGACCAGGAATAATGAAGATGATGAGAAGACATGGACACTTTACTAAGCTCCTGGCACTGTGCTAAGTACTAGTCATCCGTTATTTAGGTCAATCCTCATCAGATGACTATGAGGCAGCTCTGAAAACCGGGTGCCATCCTGGATTTCCTCTTTCCTGCTCTCTCTCAGCTAATCCTTAAATTCTACCAGCACTACCCACAAAATCATCTGAATCTGACATCTTTTCTTTATCTCCACCATAATCTAAATCAGTGTAACTGATTACCCAGACTCCTGCAACAGCACAAGCTGATCTCCCTACTTCTACTCTTGCCCCTGCCTCACCAATTTATTGTCCACAAGTTGCCAGAGGGATGTTGCTACTGCCAGAGAGGCCATGCCATTCATCTGCTTAAAACCCTCTCGTTTTCCATCATGCGGTAATGAGATATACGTTCCTTACTGCAGCCCGTGGGATCCACCGAAGATTTGGCCCCTGCTTACTTTCTGACCTCCTCTACCACATTTCCCATTTCTTGTTTCTCTCAGCCACACTGGGCACCTTTCAGACCTCTAGCTCCCTGAGTTGATCAAACATGTACCTACTTCTGAGCCCTTTGCCCAGACTGTCCCATCCACCTGAAGTTCTTCTACCCTCTCACTGCCCAACTTCAGGTGCTGGCATAGCTGTTCATTCTTGTCATTCAGATCTCATTCAGATGTCACCTTTTCAGACAGGTCATCCCTAACTGACCCCAATCTAAAGTAGCCCCCTTAGTCATCATATTATTTTGGGTTTTTTTCCTTTATGATACTCAAAACTACATAAACTTTTCTTGTATAATTCTTTTTACAAAAATGTTACTGGAGTATAGTTGCATTACAGTGTTGTGTTATTTTCTGCTATACAGCAAAGTGAATCAGCTGTATGTATACATACACCCCCTATTTTTCAGATTTCCTTCCCACTTAAGTCACCACAGGCACTGAGTAGAGTTCCCTGAGCCATACAGTAGGTTCTCATTAGTTATCTATTTTATACATAGCAGTGTATGTATGTTCATTCTAACCTCCCAGTTCATCCCACCCCCGTCTTTCCCCACTTGGTGTCTATACAGTTGTTCTCTACATCTGTGTGTCTATTTCTGCTTTGCAAATAGGTTCATCTGTACCATTTTTCTAGACTCCACCTATATGTGTTAATATATGATATTAGTTTTTCTCTTTCTGACTTCACTCTGTATGACAGGCTCTAGGTCTATCCACATCTCTGCAAATGACACAACTTTGTTCCTTTTTATGGCTGAGTATATATGCTCGGCTGTATACATGTGCCACATCTTCTTTACTAGCCATCTGTTTCCTTCACTGTCGCATTGGTCCTCAGAGTTATCATCAGCCCCTAAGACCTCATCTATCTCATTTACCACCATACCCCTCATATCTAGAACAGTACTTGCTCAGTGCTTAGTACAAACTTTTTGAATTCATGAATCATTACCCACTTTTCAGATGAGAAAACCGAGGCTCAGGGAAATCAAGTGAGTTGCCCAAGATCACACATTTATGAAATGGCAGAACTGGGATTC
>NW_011494755.1:3769410-3773629 GCF_000754665.1 Bison bison bison
CTGAGCACACTGCCCTACTCCCTCTACCATTCTGGATTCTTAGAAAGGAGGCACTGTGTGGTTTTTCCCTCTAGGCTTGCTTAGATCCCCAGATAACTCAGGCTTAAAGAAACCATCCTTCTCACCAGCATCTTGGGGAAGCATCGGCCCCTCCCTGCTGCCCAACCCACATGTAAAGGCATTTTGGCAGTGCCCACTCTGCCATTTAGGGGAATAGTCCTCATACAACCCCATTCCTGGGCCTCAGGTGGTAAAAACCAATTCTTTCAAAAAGTGATATATCCTGCCTGCCTTTTGGAGTTCAGCAGAAGATTCTAGCATGATCTGGTTAGTGCAGGCCACTCATCCTGGAGCAGTGTAGTACGACTGTGATCTTGAGAAGACATGACAGTGAGACATCAGAAACCACAGGACCACACTCAGAGGACCCTAGATCCCTGGTGGGCCATCACCCATGGGTCAGCCTTGTCCATATTTGGAGAAGTCTCGGAAGTCGAAGGACCACAGTCCAGAAAGCATCTGAAGAAGGACAGCTTTGTCACAAAGCCAAAAGAACCAGTGCTTGGGCTGTGGGAGAGTGAGGTTGACAGAGGGAGCCAATTCTGCTCGTGCACAGGTGGAAGGGCTGGGATCACTTCTTGTCTGCCCATCCCCTGCCTGCCGCCGCATCTGAAGGCACCCGCTACGAGCCCCACAGCGAGTGCTCTGTGCACGTCCCGAAGCCCAGCACACGGTTGCCCCTGACCTCCTCATGCTGGCAACCACGTCTTGTGCTGTTTAAGAGCAGTGAGAGGAGCCGTGGCCTACCCTGGGGAGTGTCTGTGGAGAGAGAGCAGGCACGGAATTGATTTTCAAGATTAACTGTCATCCCCAGCTGGGAAGCAGCCCGCCCAGGAACTGAGCAATCTTCCTGGGTTTTCCTCTTCTTCAGAAATCACTTTCTCTGCCAGGTGTCTGGTAAGGCTGGAATGGTGGGTCCTAGGAGAGGTGTTCCTGGCCACTGAAGGATGACGTTTCAGGGAGCAAGCATGAGGAGGCATCAGGAGAACTGGTAAGAAGCGCTCACCCTGTGCATGCTGAGTTTCATCTCCTTTGCTGTGTGGTCCCAGGCAAATTGCTTAACCTGTCTGATATGTTCACTCCTCATCCAAAATAAAACATCAACTGTTAACATCTATTTTATCATATGCTTGTGAAAGTTGGAGGTAATGTGTATTAAGTGAAAGTGAAAGTTGCTCAGTCCTATTGGACTCTTTGTGACCCCATGGACTGTATTATAGAGTCCATGAAACTCTCCAGGCCAGAATACTCGAGTGGGTAGCCTTTCCCTTCTCCAGGGGATCTTCCCAACCCAGAGATCGAACCCAGGTCTCCCGCATTGCAAGCAGATTCTTTATCAGCTGAGCCACAAGGGAATCCCAAGAATACTGGAGTGGGTAGTCTATCCCTTCTCCAGTGGATCTTCCCGACCCAGGAGTTGAACCGGGGTGTCCTGCATTGCAGGCAGATTCTTTACCAGCTGAGCTATCAGGGAAGCCCCAGTGTGTATAAAGGCACTGGATAAAAGGAATAGTGGTGGTTACTCAATTCCCACCTCTCTGGTAACTGACATCACCTAAGGCTATTCTCCCAAACTAGGCTGACATTTTCAACAGGAACTATACAAAATAATAAGAGAGGTCAAAAAGGAAATGAACAAATAACTATCTTATTTGACATAGAAAACTGTTAAGTTTCCAGACCTTGGTGGTTGAGATCACCTTCTTTCCCACCAAGCTTACCTACCCATTTCACCTCTAGATAGTCCATAGACCATTCTGGTCTTCAGAATAGAACTAGAGATTTAGTTTATCCTGAGACTGGGGCCAAAGGTTTTATTATTTTTGACCCTTTCCCTTTGGAATCTTCCACACCACAGGAATGCTTCTTTTGGCATAAGATACCTGGTTCCCACCTTACTTGTAAGACTACTGAGTCCATCTACTGAGGCTCAGTGAATGGCCTGGGTTATTAGTCATGCCTGCTTCAATGTCATGGTGTGCCCTCTCCTTTGAGAATCCAGTTCCCTGCCACAGTTTCTACCCGGCATTCAGTGTTTCTCATCTAAATCATGATCAGATTGGATGCTTGTTAAACATGCAGGGTCCTGGGGCACACCTATGCCTACCAAGCAGACTCTCTCAGAGTGAGGTTTGGAATCTGCCCATATAGAAACCTTAACTCATTATTATTCCTACAAAAGTTTAAGAACCACTCAAGTATAGTAACAGGAAGGATTCTTAAAATGTCCCTTCTGCTTTTATCTGTTGGAAAGAAGATGTAAACATCTGAGTGAGGCAATCCACCATGTGGAAGCATTTACTATCTATGAGCAGCCTCATGTTCAAAGAATCATGATGAGGAATCTTAGGGCAAAAGACTAGTTCCATATTCAGTTGATGAAAGTAAAAGAGGAGAGCGAAAAAGTTGGCTTAAAGCTCAACATTCAGAAAACTAAGATCATGGCACCTGGTCCCATAACTTCATGGCAAATAGATGGGGAAACATTGGGAACAGTGTCAGACCATTTTTGGGGCTCCAAAATCACTGCAGATGGTGACTGCAGCCATGAAATTAAAAAACGCTTGCTCCTTGGAAGGAAAGTTAGACAGCATCTTAAAAAGCAGAGATATTACTTTACCAACAAAGGTCCATCTAATCAAAGCTATGGTTTTTCCAGTAGTCATGTATGGATGTGAGCGTTGGACTATAAAGAAAGCTGAGCACCGAAGAATTGATGCTTTTGAACTGTGGTGTTGGAGAAGACTCTTGGGAGTCCCTTGGACTGCAAGGAGATCCAACCAGTTCATCCTAAAGGACATCAGTCCTGAATATTCATTGGAAGGACTGATGCTGAGGCTGAAATTCCAATACTCTGGCCACCTGATGTGAAGAACCAACTTATTGGAAAAGACTCTGATGCTGGGAAAGATTGAAGGTGGGAGAAGGGGAGGGCAGAGGATGAGATGGTTGGATGGTATCACTGATGTGATGGACCTGAGTTTGAGTAAGCTCTGGGAGTTGGTGATGGACCAGGAAGACTGGCGTGCTGCAGTCCATGGGGTCACAAAGAGTCAGATACAACTGAGCGACTGAACTGATATTCAGTTGATCTATACATCATTTCATGCAGCACAGAGCTGGCCAACAGAACACGTGAATTGAATACTGAGTTTATGTCAACCTCCATGTGATGGGCAAAGGGGATAGAAGCGTTTAATTTATTTATTTTACTGAATTTTATTTATGACCGTGCTGGGTCTTCATTGCTGTGCGTGGGCTTTCTCTAGTTGCAGAGAGCAGGGGCTACTCCCCAGTTGCGGTGACTTCTCTTGTTGCAGAGCAGAGGCTCTAAAGCTTGGGCTCAGTAGTTGTGGCACACAAGGATTAGAGGCCTCAAAGCATGTTGAATCTTCCCCAAACAGGAAATCAAACCCATGACCCCTGCATTGGTAGGCAGGTTCTTAACCACTGGACCACCAGGGAAGTCCAGAAGCATTTTATTTTTATTTGAATGTTGCCAATATGAATTTAGTTTTTTAAAATTATAGATTGCATGTGTGTGCTAAGTCACTTCAGTCTTGTCTGATTCTTGTGACCCTATGGACTGTAGCCTGTCAGCCTCCTCTGTTCGTGGAATTCTAGAATTCTGAATACTGGCTGCTGCTGCTGCTGCTGCTGCTAAGTTGCTTCAGTCATGTCCGACTCTGTGCGACCCCACAGACGGCAGCCCACCAGGCTCCCCCGTCCCTGGGATTCTCCAGGCAAGAACGCTGGAGTGAGTTGCCATTTCCTTCTCCAATGCATGAAAGGGAAAAGTGAAAGTGAAGTCACTCAATCATGTATGACTCTTAGCGACCCCATGGACTGAACCCTACCAGGCTCCTCCGTCCATAGGATTTTCCAGGCAAGAGTACTGGAGTGGGGTGCCATTGCCTTCTCCATATCTCATGCTAGTAATCAAAAAATGATTAATTGCCTTAGGTAGGTATTATTGTCCTTAATTGCCTTCAGATCACATAAGATCAGTTGCTCAGTTGTGTCTGACTCTTTGCGACCCCATGAATCGCTTTTCCAATGAGTCAACTCTTCACATGAGATGGCCAACGTACTGGAGTTTCAGCTTTAGCATCATTCCTTCCAAAGAAATCCCAGGGCTGATCTCCTTCAGAATGGACTG
>NW_011494755.1:3773996-3778143 GCF_000754665.1 Bison bison bison
AACTTTTTCACTTTCCACTTTCACTTTCATCAAGAGGCTTGTGAGTTCCTCTTCACTTTCTGCCATAAGGGTGGTGTCATCTGCATATCTGAGGTTATTGATATTTCTCCCAGCAATCTTGATTCCAGCTTGTGTTTCTTCCAGTCCAGTGTTTCTCATGATGTACTCTGCACATAAGTTAAATAAGCAGGGTGACAATATACAGCCTTGACGAACTCCTTTTCCTATTTGGAACCAGTCTGTTGTTCCATGTCCAGTTCTAACTGTTGCTTCCTGACCTGCATATAGGCTTCTCAAGAGGCAGGTCAGGTGGTCTGGTATTCCCATCTCTTTCAGGATTTTCCACAGTTTGTGATCCACACAGTCAAAGGCTTTGGCATAGTCAATAAAACAGAAATAGATGCTTTCCTGAAACTCTCTTGCTTTTTCCATGATCCCGCAGATGTTGGCAATTTGATCTCTGGTTGCCTCAGGTAGGTATTATTTGGCCCAACTTCAGATAAACAATGTGGTACAGAGTTAAATAATTTTCCTTATTTCCCTTACTTATTAAGTGGCACAGCTCATCTTCAAACTAGAGTCTGGCTGATTTAAAACCTGAACCTTTAATCTTTATTCTTTGTTTCTTTCTTAATTTAGATTTGTGTGGCTCTTCATATGAAGCAAAGCTTGTCTAAGGAGACCAGGGCCTACTAGGGAATATAAAGGAAATAGATGAAAATCTATATTAGGACATTGACCTGGATTTGAAGAGAGATATAACATCACAGGGGTTCTGAGGAGGTTGCATTTGCATCTCACTGTAAGGATTTGGGATTGGCCTGGAAGGATGGGAAAGCTTGCTCTAGGAGAGAGAGAGAGGGTATATCATCTGGGAGGAACACGGTGAGCAATTGCACAGAGGTGGAAATAGCAAGGGGCTTCCTTGGTGCCTTGAATGGTAAAGAATCTGCCTGTCATGCAGGAAACCCTGGTTCAATCCCTGGGCACTTAAATTGACTGGAAGCCAAGGCCCCAGAAAGAAAGCAAGCATGGACCTAGAAAACAGCTGCTGGACATTAATATATCTTTCCAGCAACACATTGCAGCCTTAGAGATTAGGGGCAAAAAACAACACCAGGGCTTGTTTAGGTAGAAATAGACACATGTCAATTCATAAGGGTGGGCAGGAAGGGTACTACTCTTGGAAAAGCTGGCTCAGGAGCCCAGCTGGGCTATGGCACAAGGGGAATGGTAGGAAATTGAAATGCGCCATGGGAACTTGAAGAATTGATAATTAAGAGGAGGGGCCCATGATGAGAGGTTTAGCAATTTGGATGCCCTCAGCTGAGAGGAACAGAACACCCTAAATCAAATTAGCTTAAATGGTGAGGAAATACGTGAGTTAACCCACCACATGACCAGAAGTCCAGGGGTAGGGTATCACCAGAGGAGAGCTGAGAGGGCTCTGTTACAACCCAGGGGTGCTGCCCTTCATGATGTATATTGGCTTCATCCTCCGGCTGCAGGAATTACACAGGTCACCTTCAAAGAGTACCTTATCCAGAGGAAAACAGACACTGTCTCCTTAGGTCTCTCATTCGGAGAAAGGAAACCTTTCCCACAGGCCTTCCCAACAGACTTCCCCTCATGCATCAGCCAGAATTAGGTCACTTACCCATGCTTAAACCAGACACAGCAGAAGGCAAGAATTCTCACGACTGACATCATCTAGAGTGGAATAATTTCGAGGACTCAACTAAGTGGCCACCACAAGCGGAAAAGGAAGGAACTCACATGTTCTTTCTGAGACCCTGGGTGTTTCTCAACCATCCTCTCTTTCATTCTCTCATCCACGCTCATCCAGGTGTGTGCTATTACCCTCTTCGTACTGAGAAGAAATCAGAGGCTCTGCCCAGGGCCCCATATACGTACTGTGCTCCAAAGCCCCTGCTGTTTTTATTACTGGGCACTGCAGACTTGGAGTGCAGTGGAAAGACAGAAGCTGTGCCCAGAGAGAGGATTTGCAGTGTTAAATATCTTGTGGCAACATTTCTTTTGAAGTGTTACACGCTTGGTTGGCTTCAATGAAGACCTCTAGGACTGAGGACCGTGAGAGCAACAGTTGAAGGCATCAAAAAAAAAAAAAAAAGAGAGAGAGAGAGAGAGAGTCCTCAAACAGGTAGGGTTCCCTGGGGAATAATTTTGGAAATAGCCAGTTTGATTGGGGAGGGTGGGTCAGGAACCAGATGCTGAGGGGCCGCAGGACAAACCACACAGAGTAAACAGCTGGTCAGGGCGGCTGGGTGAGGAGCCAGCCTTCCCGGGTAAGTTGGCTCAGACATCATTATTTTCTTTGCTTCCTCCTTACATTACACCAAATATGGAAACAGATACCTGCCTACCATCTGTCCCCAAAGAGCAACAGCTCCACAAGTCATTCTCTGGAAGGTGGGAGCCAGATGGGGTGATGTTTTCCTATTTTTCCTGGGCATTCATAGAATGGGAAATCTATGAGCTGGAAGCAATATGAGTGATCATCTAGTCATTCTGAAGTGAAGAAAAATCCAGGGCAGCCAAGTTACTTGCCCTGGGATGGGAGGAGAGCTAGACTTGAGCTAAGCTTCTTGTCTCCCAGACCAGGGCTCCCCCTTTTTTTTTAGGCTGTACCAGGGGGCATGTGGGATCTTATTTCCCCAACCGGGAATTGAACCTGTGCCCCCTGCATTGGGCATAGAGTCTTAACCACTGGACCACCAGGGAAGTCCCAGAGACCAATGCCCTTTCCGCTGAACTGTGCTGCTTCCCTTCATCCAGTTGACCATAAAACTGAAAGCCGACCCCCTCCCCAAGAGAACCCCAGCCCTCGTGGATCTGTTGTCTTAGCATGGGTGAGCACCCTCTTGTGTCCCCACTGAACTGACTTTTCTCAGACAAATAGTGCCAGAAAAGTCTCTGTCTCTCTGGGTCAGCCTTAGAGTATAGAGTCTGCAAGGACTGTATTTCACATTCTACTGCACAACGACTCCTGTTTTGTGCCAACAATGTCCCCTCCCCTCTAGGAACTTAATGCAGTTTTTCTCTTTGGCCATTTAATCCATACTCCGAATAGATGATGCTTTCAAACTGTGGTCCTGGAGAAGACTCTTGTGAGTCCCTTGAAGAGCAAGGAGATCAAGCCTGTCAATCCTAAAAGAAATCTAACCTGAATATTCATTGGAAGGACTGATGCTCAAGCTCTAATATTTTGGTCACCTGATGCAAAGAGCTGACTCATTGGGAAAAAACAAACAAACAAAAAAAAAACAACCTGATGCTGGGAAAGACTGAAGGCAAGAGAAGGGGATGACAGAGGATGAGATGTTGGATGACATCATCAACTCAATGGACATGAGTTTGTGCAAACTCCGGGAGATGGTGAAGGACAGGGAAGCCAGGTGTGCTGCAGTTCATGGGGTTGCAAAGAGTCAGACACAACTTAGCAACTGAACGACAACCATAGTAATAATATAAGGCCAAACCATTAGGAATTACTGGAGTTGAAGATGTGGAGGCAGAGGTGACCTGGAGTAACAGCTTCTCTTTATTTAGGATAAACTTGTTTATAATTCCTAAAAAGCAGATGACACCAACCTTATGGCAGAAAGTGAAGAAGAACTAAAGAGCCTCTTGATGAAAGTGAAAGAGGAGAGTGAAAAAGTTGGCTTAAAGCTCAACATTCAGAAAACTAAGATCATGGCATCTGGTCCCATCACTTCATGGCAAATAGATGGGGAAACGGTGGAAACAGTGGCTGATTTTATACTTTTGGGCTCCAAAATCACTGCAGATGGTGATTGCAGCCATGAAATTAAAAGATGTTTACTACTTGGAAGGAAAGTTATGACCAACCTAGACAGCATATTAAAAAGCAGAGACATTACTTTGTCAGCAAAGTTCCGTCTAGTCAAGGCTATGGTTTTTCCAGTAGTCATGTATGGATGTGAGAGTTGGACTATAAAGAAAGCTGAGCACTGAAGAATTGATGCTTTTGAACTGTGGTGTTGGAGAAGACTCTTGAGAGTCCCTTGGACTGCAAGGAGATCCAACCAGTCCATCCTAAAGGAGATCAGCCCTGGGTGTTAATTGGAAGGACTGATGTTGAAGCTGAAACTCCAATACTTTGGCC
>NW_011494755.1:3778243-3808414 GCF_000754665.1 Bison bison bison
CCACCTGATGTGAAGAGCTGACTCATTGGAAAAGACCCTGATGCTGGGAAAAATTGAAGGCAGGAGGAGAAGGGGATGACAGAGGATGAGATGGTTGGATGGCATCACCAACTCAATGGACATGAGTTTGGGTAAACTCCGGGAGTTGGTGATGGACAGGGAGGCCTGGTGTGCTGCGGTTCATGGGGTCGCAAAGAGTCAGGCATGACTAAGCAGCTGAACTGTGTGTGAACTGTGAAAGAGCAATGGACTACATTTGGACTCACAGAGTCCAACAAAAGAATGGGGAGATCTGAAGGGTCCCCAGTCTTGGATTCTAAAACTTAGAAAAATATAGGGGCTGCTCCGCCATCCTACTCTCACCCCACTCAGTTGAACAGTTATCTAGCTTGACTTTGAATCCTGGATCTTGGTGATACAAGATGAACCTATATCTAATACTCATTTATTTGGCTTCACTGGGTCTCAGCTGCAGCACGTGGGATTGTCAATCTTTGTTGCAGCACGCAGGATCGTCAGTCACAGCATGTGAACCCTTAATTGAGACATGTGGAATCTAGTTCCCTGACCAGGGATTGAATCTAGGTCCCCTGCGTTGGGAGCGCAGAGTCTCAGCCACTCGACCACCAGGGAAGTCTCCAAGATGAATCCATATTGTAGGAATTTCTAGAACCACCCTCTAGGCCTAGTGTACCAGAGGTTGGTACCCAGACAACAGGAAAAAGTCAGTGGAAGTAGTCAACACCCACCACTGATTTGAGGAGACTTGCAAAATGCTTTTAGGAATGCAAACTGGTGACTGTGATTGAGAGCGTGACAGAAGGACATGGATGTAATCAGGACTCATCTCCAACAGGAACGCTGAAGACATGTAATACTCCTACAGTTGCAGTGTAGGAGTATGTGGTGTAGACACTCATGCAACGCCCTGTGTGGGTGGTTAGTTGGAACTTTGTCCAGTCCTCTCTCCTCCCCACAGCTCATCACATTTTAAGGGTGCAGATCCAAGTCGTGTTCGTCCTTCAGTCCCCGGTAGCTCCCTCCAAGGCCCGGACTAGGGTGAGACAGCCAGGCTCCTAGGGCACAAAATTTAAGGAAGCACTTACTCTGAGTTAAATTCTAAGCACCTGATGTGCCTCACCCTATGTCCTCCACCATCGCCCTCCTTAATATCCGACGTGCAGGAGGTGAGTGATGAGTATTTGTTTGCATAATGTTCACTCCACTACTCGAATTCCTCAAATGTCTTCCCATTACCTGTGAGCCCAAACTCTTGAATGTGACCACACGGCCCTCTGTGAAGTGGCTCCTGTCCTCACCCTGAGTATCAGAGACCCCCTGCTATTTGCCTTAGTTGGTGTGCATACACGCTCAGTCACTTCAGGCATGTCTGACTCTTTGCAACCCTATGGATTGTGGCCCACCAGGCTCCTCTGTCCATGGGGATTCTCCAGGCAAGAATACTGGAGTGGGTTGCCGTGCCTGCCTCTAGGGCATCTTCCCAACCCAGGGATTGAACCTGAGTTTCCTGCACTGCAAGCAGATTCTTTACCACTGAGCCACCAGGGAAGTCCTCTGGCCTTAGTTTACACTCTAGCAAAGCTCAACTCCTTGAGGTCATGACTTCCCATGACCTCTAGAACAGGTCATGAAAGATGGCCAAATGAATAAATGTGAGACCTGAAACACTATGAATACACTGACGGAAAATGACGGGGGGCTAGAAGGTCTAAGGAAGAGGTGTGGTGGTGACCAAGAGCACAAGCTCTGGGTGTGATCCTGTCTCCATCAGGAGCTGTGTCCATGGACAACTGATTTTCCCTTAGCCTCAGTTACCTCCTTGAAAAAGAAAAGTGAAAAAAGCACCTATTTTATCTGCTGCTGTGCAGATTTTTTAAAAATGCTTCACAGAAATCCTTAGCACAGTGGCTGACCCCTGTAAGTGCTCAATAAGTGGTCATTAATGTTATTACAAATTAGAAACAAAATCTCATCTCAGAGAAGTATTTATAAATCAACCGACTGCTACTGAATTTCAAGAGGTGACAGCAACATAAAGCTAGCATTAAGATGCAGCCAGTCATCCTGAGAAGTCCAAGTTCTCTCTTTGACATGTTCCTGCCAAGACCGGGACTGAGATACATCTACCCAGGCTTGTGCTGGGGAGGCGCCACAGAAGAATAAAGAAACAGAGTCTGGGTTTCCATGTATCAGTAGCAAGACCCTGCACCAGAATTTGTTACTTCATTACTTAGTGTCTGAGCCTTGAAGAAAACATGTAAATTATGCAGAAAGGCACCATATTGTTGGAGGCAAATGAGACCTTCATTATCCCTGTGTGAGCAGGGCTTAGCCAACAGGGCAGAGAGAAACAGTAAACCCATCGAGGTCTGGCAGCACAGATGGGCGCTCAAAAAGGTTCCAGGGACCCTCAGAGCAGGGCCAAATGCGGTTGTTACTCAAGCAGTTAACACATGGCTAGGCACGTGGTGTCCCTAATGATCTGCTTCTCTGCAGCCTTCTCCAGGGGCAGCTGTTCATCTGTCCACAATTGTTACCACCATGCCCTTAAAACACACAGCTCACACAACCCAGGTGATTAGTATTCTCCTCATCCCCCACAGACATTTATCGGAATTTCCATTCCCATGTGGTTCAAAGACATGTGTCTCCACAAGTCACAGTGATACCAATGTATAGCCTATGCCCTATGCTATATGTCTCCTATACCCACCTCTCTCACCCACTGACTATATTCAAATTTATCACCTGTGCCTATTGGGCATGATGGTGTCCAATGCCTGGCATGAAGCAGACCCTCACTATGCAGAGTTGGTGTCTGTTGGCATTGGTTCACAGCCTCACTCTCCACCCCTACCCTTGCCACCATTTCAGATACCCTCAAGATACATAAAGCACCTCATCTTCCAAAGTCTGGTTTTACCTGTTTCCATACCCTTCTCTTCCGTTCCAGAGCTTACATTTATGACTTGCCAACATCTAACTCTGGGTTTCCCTGGTGGCTCAGCAGTAAAGAACCTGCCTGCAGATGCAGGAGACGTGGGTTGGATCCTTGGGTCAGGAAGATCCCCTGGAGAAGGAAATGACAACCTAATGCATTATTCGTTCCTGGGAAATCCCATGGACAGAGGAGCCTGGTGGGCTATAGTCCATGGGATAGCAAAAGAGTCAGACATGACTTAGTGACTAAACAGCAAAGAGCAACATCTACCTCTAAAATCCTGACCTTGAAAAATCACCCATCTGACCTCAATGTTTATCCCTTCCCCTCTTCCGTTCTTCACAAACTTCATCCAAACCACCAACCCCCCAAGTCCTGTCCTACACCCGTTCTCACACTATCCCAAGCATCTCTTACTTCCCAAAGTGAAGGCCACCACATATAAATTCCCCCAGATTCCTTCCAGTCACTTCCAAAATTAACTGTGTTTTCTCCTATTATAATGTCCTCTCTTGTTGTCACTTAAGAAGGGAAGCATCTTTCCAAAGCGAATCCCTCTATGCTTGCATCCTATCATTATCTTCTTGAAATAGTGCACATTTTGCAACCTCTTTCTTCTGTCACTCCACCTCTGAAGTTACTGCCTATTTGTCAAACCCAATGAACTTTTAGTTCTTAACCTTAGTTGATCTACCCGAAGCATTTGACAAGGCTGACCACATTCTTCTTCGAATTCTCTTCTTTGTCATCTGAACCAGCATTCATCCATCTTGGGTTTTTCTCTCACCGGTTGCATTCACCCATGCTGGTAGCTTTCTCTGGATGTTTTGCCTTTGCCCCCTCTTTCAGTTCTCATGTTCCTGGGGGATTCGTCATGGATTTCCTTCTCTTCTCACTATGGACCCTCTTCTTGGGTTATGGATCTACTCACATGGCTTCTATTATATCTGTACCCGTATCATGACTTGCAAATCAGTAGTTCCCTTGAGCTTCAGACCCAAATATCCGATTCTACATGGAGACCTTCACCTGGATGTCTCTCAGAACCTCAACAGACTCATGACTCTGTTGTCTCTTCCCCCATCATACTCATCAAACCTGCTCTGCTCCTGAATTCCCCATCTCACTTAGTGGTCCCATCACCCCTCTGGCCAAGGCTCAGACATGTGAGTATCTAGCCCATGATCTGGTCTAGTGTTTTTCTTTCTCTCACTGAGACTGGATAAGAAAAGGCTGGGCCCACCATGGATTGACTGCAACGGTTAGCTTTGACCTGAACAAGGAAGCATTTTCTGCCAGGATAGAAGAGAGGTTGTTACACCCAAGTGCCCATCAGTAGATGAATGGATAAAGAAGATGTGGTACGCATATACAACAGAATACTACTCAGCCAGAAAAAAGAATGAAATAATGCCCTTTGCAGCAACATGAATGGACCTAGACATTATCATACTGAATGAAGCAAGCTAGACAGAGAAAGACAAATATCATATCATATTGTTTATGTGTGGAATCTAAGAAAAAGGGTACAAAGAAATTTATGTACAAAACAGAAATAGACTCACAGGCACAGAAAACAAATTTATGGTTACTGAAGGGGAGGGGGAGAGGGATAAATTAGGAGTTTGGGATTAACATATACACACTACTATATATAAAGTAGATAACTAACAAAGACCTACTGTACAGCACAGGGAACTAAGCTCAATATCTTATAATAACCTATAATGGGAGAGAATGTAAAAAAAGAATTTATGTATATAATAGGAAGATACCATGGAGAAGGGAATGGCAACCCACTCCAGGATTCTCACCTGGAGAATCCCATGGACAGGGGAGCCTGACAGGCTACAGTCCATGAGATTGCAAAGAGTCAGACATGACTGAGTGACTAATATGTTTATATGTATAACTGTACTAACTATATTCGGTTATACATATGTATGTATGTATATTTTACTGTATACCTGAAACTAACACAGCACTGTAAATCAGCTATACTTTAATGAAAATTAAAAAAAGAAAGGGCTTCTCTGGTGGCTCAGTGAAAAAGAATCTGTCCACCCATGTGGGAGACACAGGTTCAATACCTGATCCGGGAAGCTCCCACATGCCTCCGAGCGACTAAGCCCTCAAGCCACGTCTACTGAGCCTATGCTTTAGAGTCCAGGAGCCACAACTGCTGAAGCTCTCGCACCCCGGAGTCTGTGCTCTGCAACAAGAGAAGTCACCGCAACGGGAAGCCCGCACACGACCACTAGAGAGCAGCCCCTGCTTGCTCAAACTGGAGAAAAGCCTGCACAGCCACGAAGACCCATAACACCTCAATAAGTAAATAAACAACTATTTTTAAAAAAGAAAAGAGGTTGTTACTAAGAAATTGACTAGGAGGTAGGGATTTCTGTGATCTTGAAGAGAGAAAGAAAGATACATTGTGAAATGATCTCTGGCATTTAATCAAAAGCTCTTGGAGTTGCTCAACACTGCTGAAGAGCGTCCCTCAGTGTGCTGCTTCCCTGACACTTTAACCATCTCTCCTGGTAAGGAATCTGCCTGCTATGCAGGAGACCTGGATTTGATCTCTGGGTTGGGAAGATTCCCTGGAGAAGGAAATGGCTACGCACTCCAGTATTCTTGGAGAATTCCATGAACAAAGGAGCCTGGCATTCTTACAGTCCATGGGGTCGCAAAGAGTTGGACAGGACTGAGCGACTAACACCAATGCTATAGTGACCCTTACCTCATCCTTCCTTGTACTACGGGATTTATACACAAGCCTCAGATCCTCCAGTACAATATTGGCTCCAGAATGGTATGGCCATATCTGATTCATTGCTGCACTTTATAAACAAGGCCTGGCACCCAAGAAGACGTACAAGAAATGTTTGTGGAATAGAAGGATAAACATATAGATGGGTAAATGAATGGATGGAAGAGGAAAGGAAGGAATGAGTGAATGAACTTATGGGCTGAATTGAAAATGAGAACCCATTGTTGACGGGAGGAACCCCAAACAGCCGTTACAGACAGTGGTGAGATACCATTCACTACAAAGCCTGATGAAGAGAAGAAAGACACTGAGCCTAACATGATGCTGAAATGCAAATGCAGCCCCAGGTCTGGGAGCTGAGAAAAACACTCTTCAGGTCTCAACAACCTTATATTATAACACCAACAACTTGGGCTTCTCTGCATGTGCATGTGGGTACTAGTTTTCTGGAACTCTTCACTTTAATGAGGCCCTGACTCTTCTTCCTGATCATTAATAAACAGTCACAATACAACAACGCAGTAATGGAGAATAATTCTGTTGCACTCACAGTGTGCCATGCACTCTTCAAGTAGCTCATTTAATTCTCACAACAATAATAGGAGACAAGTATTGACCCCATTTTACAGATGAGGAAAATAAAACTTAGAAAAGTTAAACAATTCTCTTAAGGTTACTCATCTTCCAAATGGCAGAGTCAGAATTCAAACCCATGTCATCTGACTTCAGAGCCATCCCTCCTAATCACTCCCACCAGGTTTTCCAGCAACATGCTCCCATGGCTGACTGGGGGAAGAAATTTCCATTCATTAAGCACTTGCTGTGTGATGCACCAAACACTTCTGGATGTTGAATCCACAGTAAGCTTGTGCCCAAGGTGTCATCTTGATCCTCATTTTATAAACAAAATGCTAAAGCTCAGGTGACCAAGTGACACTACTAGAAAGTCACAAAGCTGGAATGTGAAACTGAGTTGGCTGATTCCAAAACTCATGCTCTTCACCAGAATATACTATAACCTAGCAGCAGTGCTCAGAGTTTCTCTCTTGTTCAACAGATGGTCATGGGGTCAGACAAAGAGCCCTGCATCGGAAATCGGATTATTTGTGTTCTAGTCTTGTTTATTCCACATAGGTCTACACCTTGGGCGAGTCATTTCACATTTCTGGGTCTGTTTCCTCTTCCATAAAATAGAGCCAATCATACCCTTTGTAGAATGACTTGTGAGGGTTAAATAAGAAGTCGGTGTTGACAAAAATGCTGTGCAAGCCTTTATTTTTGTGGAGAAGAAAGGGATCAATAGATGTGATTACGCTTGTCCTAGGAGTAGATGAAATGAATCTCATAGAGATTGAATGTCTGGTCTACCAATCTCACAGAGAATCCATTCATTAGACCAGGAATAAAGCCCAGATGTCCCTAGGCAGAAGTCCATGTGTCTTCTGCGAGGTGGCCAGGGATGGTTATGTTGCCAGGGCAAGGTTCTGCCAGCCTCACGGGCTTCTTCAGGTTCAATATGCATCATCTCTTCCCCATTCCACACCATCCAGCTCTTTGGAGGCCCCTTGGCATTCAGGGCAAAAGCTGTTTTCCATCTTTCCTTGGCTTAACTGTTGGATTAAGTGGCCTTGTGCTGTGAGAGTTCCTCTGAGAATGAGCAGTTGGAGAGGAGGTGGCATGAGCCTGGCCAGGCATATTTGTCAAGAGCTTGAGACTCTGCTAATGAACATTGTTATGGAGCTGCTTGGGATTAAGCCATTATCTGTGTGTGCTTCACCTGACCCTTAGGGGCCAAGATTCATTCATTGTATTTCCATGCTTAACTAGGAAGGCTTTACAACTCCCTTCTCCCCTGGTATCATATCTCTTTAATCTTCAGGACCCATTATGCAGCAATTTTGCTTTCTCCAATTTCATTTTCACTTTCAAAGTGAATGTCATTTGTCAGGCAAACCACATATTCTTTGGATCCCTATCTGTTAAATTATTTCTGAACTTGACTTTTTGGGGCCCCATTCTGGCTGACCTAAATTCTTCTCTGTCTTCTACCATTTCCCTTTTCTCTCTGAAGGCAGCCATTTGTGGCTTCACTGCCTAAAGAAGCTGTTTCTGGAAGCACTTATCTGTTACCCCAGTTGGAAAGCTATCATTCCTATCTAAATTAGCTACTGTGATCTTTTATCTGAACTCCAGGCCGATCTGATCCTTTGTATGAGAACTCTCCATCAGGCTTCAGACCCATCCACAGCATCATTCTCAGATGATTCTCTTTGGAACTAAGATCCAAATGTTTCCAATGCAAAGATCATGTCTTTTAGCCACTTTTTCTAAAGAACATGGAAACAGTGATGGACTTTATTTTTTTGGGCTCCAAAATCACTGAAATTTTGGAATTCCATGAAATTAAAAGAGGTTGCTCCTTGGAAGAAAAGTTATGACCACCTTGACAGCATATTCAAAAGCAGAGACATTACTTTGTCAACAAAGGTCCATGTAGTCAAAGCTATGGTTTTTCCAGTAGTCATATATGGATGTGAGAGATGGACTATAAAGAAAGCTGAGAGCTGAAGAATTGATGCTTTTGAACTGTGGTGTTGGAGAAGACTCTTGAGAGTCCCTTGGACTGCAAGGAGATCCAACCAGTCCATTCTAAAAGAAATCAGTCCAGACTATTCATTGGAAGGACTGATGTTGAAGCCGAAACTCCAATACTTTGGCCACCTGATGTGAAGAACTGACTCATTGGAAAAGACCCTGCTGCTGGGAAAGATTGAAGGTGGGAGGAGAAGGGGACAACAGAGGATAAGATGGTTGGATGGCATCACCAACTCAATCGACATGAGTTTGGGTGAACTCTGGGAGTTGGTAATGGACAGGGAGGCCTGGCATGCTGCAGTCCATGGGGTAGCAGAGTCGGATACGACTGAGCGACTGAATTATGTCATGCTTGCAGAGAAGATTCCTGGAATCCCAATCAAGCCATCTCTTGCCCCAACCATCGCAGAGGAAATGTCCAGCAAGGACCTCTGGTCTTTTCTGCCCTAGCGTTGCCAACTGCAAAGAGAATGCAGGATGAGGGGTTGGGGTCGGAGACAGCCTCAGGGTAGCAAGGAATGGTTTCATACAATTCACCTTCAGGAGCAGCAGCAAAGAGATTTTGCAATGAAACTATGTCAGTTAACACATTTCAAAACTGATCTCACAGCAAGGCTGGCAGTCCTGCTCCACCCCAGGTTGGACAGACAATGGGTGGAATGTTGAGATGGGTTTGAAGTAACCCAGTTCCAGAGGACTGGACACATGCATACTCCACAGAGAACAACCAGGCTTATGAAGAGACCAAACTGTGTGAAAGAAGGTTCAAAGAACTGGCATGTTTAGCCTGGAAAGGAGACCTTTTGTGGGGATAAGCAGGGTGGAAAATTCTATCTCAGACTCCTGTTTTAAAAATTAGAAACCGGAGACTTGGGGAGTACAGACCCATGGAATCAGCAGAGCAAACTTTTTAAAGAACAAATGAGATCATTTTGCTTTACTACTTAAAACCCACCAATGACTCTCTCATTGCTGTTAGAATAAAGGGCCAACCCCAAACCATAGCTTCCGAGACCCCGCATAACAGTGCTGACCCCCTGGTACTACATAGCGGAGCACCTAAGAAGCTACAATCTAGAGAACCGCTAATGCAATGGCTTAGACAAGGTAGACGTTCATTTCTTTAACCTATTATAAATAACACTACAAGTTGCAGACCAGCCCAGGCTTCAGTAGGAGCCAGTTAGCAAAAACTATCAGCTGAATCTCTAGGAACATATCCATGAATGAAAAAAAAAAAAAGATGCTTGCCTACTTTGTCTACTTGGAGAAGAGGAACGAGAGGAGACTGAACCAGAAATTGGAGGGTTGCAAACAGCTGGAGTGAGGATGTAGCTCATCTTAAAGGGAGCAAGAATAATGCTAATTAATGCATGAAGTGATGTGTGATACATTTAAGAACCTGAAGACTATTAAATTTTGAGACTTCCCCGGTGGTCCGGCGGTTAAGACTGCGTGCCCCCAATGCAGGGGGCCCAGGTTCGAGCCCTGGTCAGAGAACTAAATCCTGCATGCCACAACTAAGAGCCCACATACTGAAACTAAGGCCCAGTGCAGCCAAATAAATAGCTTTTAAAGATTGTTAAGTTTTATTGTAAATAAAAAGTTTAAAGGATGAAAAAAAGTCAGAGATGAGCAGCCAAGGGCAGGCTGGGAGGCTCTGTCATCCTTGAAGTGGAGCTTCTGTATCTGGGAGCAGGGGGCTGCCCCTGGGAGCCTTCACCTTTCAGTGTCTGCTTAAATGTCAGCTCCCTGGGGAGGCATTCCCTGCCCACCCTATCTAAAGGCACCAGCCCATCACATCTCAGTCCAACCGCCTGCTTGCTTCTTTCACAGCCCTTACCATAAATTACACTTATTCACTTGATTTGATTCCTTTGTCTATTCTTCTTCTTCACCCCCACTTCACTAGATTGTAACTCAATGATGGTAGGGGTAAGGATATCTATGTCCTGGTTGCTACATTATTAGCTCTCTGCTGCTGCTTAGCAAAGTGCCCCCCAACAGAGTAGTTTAAAATAATCAACAATGATTATCCAGTCTCTGTGGGTCAGGAACTCAGAAGCAGCTCTGATGATGGTTCTGGACAAAAGTCCTTCTCTACATGATTTTTTAAAAAATATTTGTATTTATTTATCTGGCCATCATGCTGGACTAGAAGAGACACAAGCTGGAATCAAGATTGCCGGGAGAAATATCAATAACCTCAGATATGCAGATGACACCACCCTTATGGCAGAAAGTGAAGAGGAACTAAAAAACCTCTTGATGAAAGTGAAAGTGGAGAGTGGAAAAAGTTGGCTTAAAGTTCAACATTCAGAAAACGAAGATCATGGCATCCGGTCCCATAACTTCATGGCAAATAGATGTGGAAACAGTGGAAACACTGTCAGACTTTATTTTTCTGGGCTCCAAAATCACTACAGATGGTGACTGCAGCCATGAAATTAAAAGACACTTACTCCTTGGAAGGAAAGTTATGACCAACCTAGATAGCATATTCAAAAGCAGAGACATTACTTTGCCAACAAAGCTCCGTCTAGTCAAGGCTATGGTTTTTCCTGTGGTCATGTATGGTTGTGAGAGTTGGACTGTGAAGAAGGCTGAGCGCCGAAGAATTGCTGCTTTTGAACTGTGGTGTTGGAGAAGACTCTTGAGAGTCCCTTGGCCTGCAAGGAGATCCAACCAGTCCATTCTGAAGGAGATCAGCCCTGGGATTTCTTTGGAAGGACTGATGCTAAAGCTGAAACTCCAGTACTTTAGCCACCTCATGCGAAGAGTTGAGTCATTGGAAAAAACTCTGATGCTGGGAGGGATTGGGGGCAAGAGGAGAAGCGGATGACAGAGGATGAGATGGCTGGATGGCATCACTGACTCAATGGACATGAGTCTGAGTGAACTCCGGGAGTTGGTGATGGACAGGGAGGCCTGGCGTGCTGCGATTCATGGGGTCGCAAAGAGTCGGACACGACTGAGCGACTGATCTGATCTGATCTGACCTGGCCATAATATGTACCTTTTGGGAGACCCCTGACCAGCAACTGAACCCCGGTTGCAGCAGTGAAAGCCCAGAATCTTAACCGTTTGGATTCCCCAGAAGTCTTTCTTGATGTTGCAAGAAATATGTCAGGTGGGCTGCAGTTATCTGAAGGCTTGGTTGGGGCTGATAGATCTATTCCACAGTGGCTGACTCACATGGTGCTGGTTATTGGGAGGAGGCCTCAGTTCCTTCCCGCACAGGCCTCTCCAAGCCGCTGATCATCCTCATAACATGATGGCTGGCTTCCCCAATGTGGGAATTCCAAGAGAAATCAAAGCAGACATCTCTGTGCCTTTTACGACCTAGTAATGGGAATCATGGACTGTCATTTCTACATTATCCTATTGGTTACACAGATCAGCTACTCATTGAGGGAGAGTGATATTCACAAGAATGTGAATATCAGAAGACAGGAATTGTGGGCCATCTTGAAGGCTGGCTACAACCACCCTATCCCTCAGCAGCCAATACAGTATTGGCCTATAGTAGGCACTTAATGTATGTTTGTTCAAAGAATGAACGAAGGGTGAGAGCTGAAGTAAACTTAGAATTATCAGGATTAGTAACCTAACCCAGTCTTGAAATCAAGTCTTCAGTCTCCTGCTAAGTGCTCTTTCCTTACATTACAAGACCTTCTTTGTGACCCTGCCTACCGTATTCTGTCTTTGCCAGTACACACAACTATCTCTCCCAGCCCAGACCAGCCTGTAACCAACCCTCATGAAGGCCTTTCCAGAAGCAAATGCACTGCTGGGATATGTCTTTACTTTAATACCTGGCAAACTTTGCTGACAAAGGTTGGTATAGTCAAGCCTATGGGTTTTCCAGTAGTATGGATGTGAGAATGGGACAATAAAGAAGGCAGGGCACTGAAGAATTGATGCTTTAAAACTGTGATGCTAGAGATAACTCTTGAGAGTCCCTTAGACAGCAAGGAGATCAAACCAGTCAATCCTAAAGGAAATCAACCTGAATACTCTGGCAGGACTGATGCAAGCTGAAGCTCCAATACTTTGGCCATCTGATGCAAACAGCTGACTCATTGGAAAAGACCCTGATGCTGGGAAACATTGAAGGCAGAACGAGAAGAGGGCGACAGAGGATGAGATGGCTGGATGATGGCCACACCGATTCAATGGACGTGAACTTGGGCAAACTCCAGGATATGGTGAGGGACAGGGAAGCCTGGTGTGCTGCAGTCCACAGGGCAGTGAAGAGTGGGACACGATTTGGTGACTGAACAACAACAGCAAGGAGAGAGCAGAAACCCTGGGGGACTGAGGGAATGTGAAGGCCCAGTGGATCCATAAGCAGCATTTGACAGTCCAAGACCATGGTCTGGAAACAGTGTGCAGAAGGATCAGCCAGGGAGTGGTACCTAGGGTTCTTCAGTCAGGTGGGCTGGAGAGAAGTTCTAATTGTCGATGGTTACAGGACAAGCACTCCCGTTAGTCTGAATCCTTGGCACCACTAAGCATATCCTTCCTCAGGGCATCCATAGAGAGGTGGGTGGGCTTGGGATGAGGAAGCCCAGCCATAAATCTACCAAAGTAAGAGAATTTATACAAACTCACCAGGAAAATTAAGGCTGGGGAGGGAGAGCAAGAAGGCAAGAGGTTCCTTAGTAGTTTCTCTGTATGGAGCACGCGTGTTGGGTGGTTGTGTTTTATAGAGTTCTTTGCAGGGGCTGTGTGTGTGTGTAAGTCAGCTTCCTCTGGTATCCAACTGGGAGTCTGATTCATTTAACTTGTTCAGAGTCAGTTGCAATAAACCAGGTGGTTTTGCATTGCTCATGCAAATCACTTTCTCCTCGCACATGGCTATAGTCCCAGCTGCCAAAATGTTGTCATGTTCTTGTCTCCAGAGCCTTAATAAGAAGAAAAAATACAGTTTGTAGCCTATATGTTTTTAACATGCTCCCTGGTTATCAGTGAGCCTGTGTGGTCACTGCTACCCCTGTCAACAGGCCAGTTCAAGCCAGAAGAAGAGATGGACGGATGCCAGTGGGGCTGAAGGGCCAGGACTCTGGCTCCTTGGGTCACCAATTCAGCTCACCTACTCAGAGTGTCCCTTATTAGAGCCAAAAGGACCTTAGGATACGGAGAGTAAAATCCCAGGTTCCACCTGTTCAATGCTCTCTGGTGACCTAAATGGGAAAGAAATCTAAAAAAGAGGGGATATATATATATACACACACTCCAGTAAAAATTAATAAAAATATCTCAAATTCAAGTCCTGTCTTTGTGTTAACAGCATCCTAGTGCCCTGGTTCTTGCGAGAATTAGTAATCAATCAAGGTCAAGATTTTCAATTGTTTTTACTTCATGGTGTAGAAAAGGATCCAACCAGTCCATCCTAAAGGAGATCAGCCCTGGGTGTTCATTGGAAGGACTGAAACTCCAGTACTTTGGCCCCCTCATGCAAAGAGTTGACTCCTTGGAAAAGACCCTGATGCTGGGAGGGATTGGGGGCAGGAGGAGAAGGGGACGACAGAGGATGAGATGGCTGGATGGCATCACTGACTCGATGGACGTGAGTCTGTGTGAACTCTGGGAGTTGGTGATGGACAGGGAGGCCTGGCGTGCTGCGATTCATGGGGTCACAAAGAGTCAGACACAACTGAGTGACTGAACTGAACTGAACTGTAGAAAAGGATATTTGAACAGGACTCAGGGGGTAAACAGGAAAGGTTGGTTGTGCCCAAAGGTATCTCTAGAGGGTTTTGATCAACCCAGCCTCTGTCCATACACCCTCTGGCTAAGGGATCAATGTCTCATGGTAAATTGACTGACTGTTCCCCCAAGTAGTAGCCCTCCTAGCAAAAGGATTATGTTACTTATTCACCTTGGGGACTCATAATGGCCATGCATCTTGCTTTGGCCAGTGAAATGTGAGCAGAATTGACATGTCACTTCCAAGCTACGCTTTTAAGAGCCAGTGTATACTCTGCCTCATGCTTCCCTTCTATCACAGTGGCCAGCAATGTTCAGCTCATCCTGGACACCAAAGACTGTATGCTATAAAGCCATTGAACCAGAGCCATAGCCAACTTACAGTGACCACATAGCATGAACAAGGAATGAACCTCTTTTGTTTTAGGAGATTTGGGAGTTATTTGTTACTGCAGCAAAACTTCTGATATCCTGACCATGCCATGACATACCCAGTTGGGACCCTTTGACCTCAAGGAAACCTCTAATTAATTGGAGAGTGCATTGTCAACCATTCACACACACAAGCACCAGAGGAGTATATATATATATATATTTTTTTTCTTTTTTAGTTTCTATCAACTCTGTCCTCTGTGGGGTTCAGCTTTATTCCAAGCTCGTGAAGAGATGACTGAAAATTCCAGTCATCATATCCACACAAAGAGAGATCATTTCTTTCTTTGTCTCTTTCATAGAGAACTTAAAATCTCCAGAATCTCTGTTGAAGTTTCTGTAGCATATAATTATAGTAGTAATGAAAGGCATGGGCTATGGAGTCACCCCACATGAGTGCAGATCCTGACTGGGTGATCTTGGGCAAGGGGTTTAACCTCATTTTCTACATCTGATAAATGGGAATAACAATAGGACCAAACTCAATGGATTTATTTACCAGGAATAAAAAAGTCAGTACCTGTAAGGGTTCAGGACCAGTACATGGCCTACAGTACATACTTGGCACATGTTAGTAATGGACAGCTGACATACTCTTGGCCTCCCACCTGACATTTCTCCATTAGAAATCTTCCAATATTATGAGTCCCACTTTCATCTCCCTTATAGCATAATTATCTGTGGATGACTTGAACCCGGAATTATACAGGGAAGGGCATCATTCCAGCTTAGCTAGGTTGACACAAAGCACAGCTCTCACAGTCTGGAAAGGTAGAACACAGCAGACTGTGCTGTCAGGCTAAGGATTTGGGGGGACGGAGTAAAATCTTAGAAAATTTAAAATTTCTTTTTAAGTAGATTTGGCTTGATCAGTTCTGCATCTTAAAAGATCTCCTCAGTGCCAAGGGGGAGAATGACTGGTGGGGGGTGGGGACAAGAAATAGGAAGAACCAATTGCTACAGCATTCTGTAATTTCTAAGGTACTGCTTCAAATCCTATGAAACAAGGAGAGATAAGAATGCACAAGCAAACAATCACTAGGGTAAATTAGTTCTAGTTATTTGTGATACGACACAAAAATAAAATATATGTACACACATCAAATTAAGAGATTTTTTTTTTTAGGGACTTTCCTGGTGGTCCACTGGTTATGACTCCATGCTTCCATTGTATGGGGGCCCAGTTCAATCCCTGGTGGGGGAATTAAGATCCCACAAGCCATGTGAGATGGCTTATAGGGTCTTGAAAAAAGAAGAGAGAAAGACTTCTTTTTTTAAGAGACATTCAGTCCGTTCAATTAGTTTCCCAAAACATAGTAATGGTATTAATTTAATTTGGAATTTTTGCCATTGACAATGAAAGATTGTCAATATCAGAATAACTCACTTATACTTTTCTCCTCATGTACAGTGTAAAAGCAGAGATGTGAGAGATGCCAAATCTACTTACCTAGAACCAGAGAGCTTTCTGACTAATAGCTCTAGAAGTGTGTGCAAATTTCAGCTCTGAGAAATGCACTGGGAAGTGGGAGAGAAGGAGGCAGTCCTGTCTTGGAACAACACTCTTTCCTGAATATCCATGTGTTCCCCTGTCTCTCCCAGTTTTCTTTGTGATTGCTCAGGCTTGGGTGCCAAGGTCTGGCCAGTGGACTATGAGCAGATGTGATGTGTCCCGAGTCTGGACCAAGGCAGCTTGGAGCTGGGGTGCCTCCTTCTGTTTTCTGTTCCCTACTGGGGTGACTGGAGGTGAAAGACAACAGAACTACAAGATGACCTGGATGGGACTTCATGTTTATAGAGAAATGAGTGTTTCTGTTACCTCGGCATAGCCTAGCAGTGCCTGGCTAATACACCTGCCCAAGCCTGTGTCAGCCACTTTCATGCCTGCTTTCCTCACCGAGCCATCCCGATGAGCCTACCATAAAAACAGGGCTTGGAAACGTCGTGTAGCTGAACTAAGCTCACATAGCTTGTGGGTGGCACTGACGGAACTTGAACCAATCAATATGCATCTAAAACCCATGATTTTTCTATCCTGCCTCAACATAGCACATCTTAGCACCTTCCCGCGAAGGAGTCTAAAGAATCTGGCATGGCTGGACAAGAGGCACTGGGAGAAGCACAAAGATCTGGCTGGTCCCAGGTCCTCACCAACGTCTCCAGGTCTTTAGGTTTGCCCCTCTGATCTCTCCATTTCTTGTTCTTTTTAATTCTGGAGGCAAAGTAGCAGTGTGGTTAAGAGAATGGACTTTTGGAGCCCTGCCACTCACAAGCTGTGTGACCTTGACCAACATACTTCACCTCAGCAAGCTTCAATCTCCTCATTAGCAGAAATGAGGATAAAAGTACCTACCTCATAGGGTGGTCATAAGGCTTAAATGAAATGGTGTCTGCAAAGTACTCAGTGTGGGGTCTGGCAGATTGGAAATGCTTGGTGAATAGTAGCTAATAAATGTGAGAACCCAAAGCAGCCATTCATTTTAAGGTGCAATAGGTTATTCTTTCCAACAAATGCTTTCTCCAGGGGTTAACTGTATAAATGGCCTCGGGCACAGTGCGACCAGAGTCCCAACCTCAGAGGCAAGGGGGACATTTTGTCACTCACTTCCCTCTCTCTTGCTTACATTCATGCTTACATTTTATTCCTGCTATCCTTCTCAAGAGCTCTGGGCTTGGCATCAAGCAGGCTGTTCAGCTGAAAGAGTAGAACCTCTTCTGGAATAGAAATTCCATCAGGAATCTCAGGACCCTCAGGATCAGCTCCTCATCTGCAAAATGGGAGAATGGTTTCCACTTTACTGGGTTTATAGGAGGATTACAGAAAATCCCACAGGGGAGAACCTGGGGCACAGTTCCTAGCATGTAACAGGCATTTCGAAACCAAGTGATACAAGTCTGGTGGTCTCAGAAGGGAGGCTGGGTGAGTTCCCTGTAGACTGTGGCATATGGCTTAGCTGGGGAAAGTGTCCTGTGGGACACGCACAGCTTTTATTCTTTGTTCTTTTCTAACCATGGTAAGAACATGTAACATGAGATCTACCTTCAGCAAAAATCTAGATGCACCGTTACAGTAACGTGAGCTAGCAGCAGGAGGTCACACAGCAGATCTCTAGAATGCGATTATCCTCCGTAACTGAAACGTGATGCTCGTGGAATAGCAACTCCCCATTCCCCCCACCCAACCCCCAGCTCCTGGCATCCATCATCCCACATTTGACTATTTTATATACTGCGTATAAGCGGCATCGTATAGTATTCATCTTTCTGGGATGGGCTTACTTGCCTTAGCGTAATGTCTTAAGGGTCATCTGCATTTCCAGTGTGGCAGGATTTCCTTCTTTTTTGATGCTGAATAACATTTAGCTTTTTGATAGTGATGAGAGAGAAATGGGCACTTTCTCACATATTTAATAATTTTTGACTTAAAATTGTACATATAATTTATGTTAACTAAGTAACTTAGACAATCAAATAATTCCAAAAAAGGGAAAAAGGGAAATCACCCATAATTTGGACAGCAGAGGTACTTAGACATCTTTCTGAACTTTTTCTAGGTGTGCATAATTTTTTATAAGTTATGACCAACCTAGATAGCATATTCAAAAGCAGAGACATTACTTTGCCAACAAAGGTTCATCTAGTCAAGGCTATGGTTTTTCCTGTGGTCATGTATGGATGTGAGAGTTGGACTGTGAAGAAGGCTGAGTGCCGAAGAATTGATGCTTTTGAACTGCAGTGTTGGAGAAGACTCTTGAGAGTGCCTTGGCCTGCAAGGAGATCCAATCAGTCCATTCTGAAGGAGATCAGCCCTGGGATTTCTTTGGAAGGAATGATGCTAAAGCTGAAACTCCAGTACTTTGGCCACCTCATGTGAAGAGTTGATTCATTGGAAAAGACTCTGATGCAGGGAGGGGTTGGAGGCAGGAGGAGAAGGGGATGACAGAGGATGAGATGGCTGGACAGCATCACGACTCGATGGACATGAGTCTGAGTGAACCCCGGGAGTTGGTGATGGACAGGGAGGCCTGGCGTGCGGTGATTCATGGAGTCGCAAAGAGTCGGACACGACTGAGCGACTGATCTGATCTGATCTGATCATAATGCATATTGCTTCACAATCTGCTTTTGGCCCTTAACTATGTCTTGGATCTATTTTTCCACATCAGTAAGTATCTATAACCAGTTACAACAGCTGCGCGGTATTCCATTGCATGGAATAAACTATAGGTGGCTTCCAGTATTTTGCTATTGCAAGCAGCCTTGTGATCCTCAATGCTGAAATAATCACAAGGCAAAGCATTATTTGCTCTGCTGTCTAATTTCTGTCCCCACTCCTGAATCCCTTGCTTGTCCCTACTGTAAATAATTAAAATGTTTTCCAGTTAAACCTGCTTAATTACATATTAATGGTCCCTAAGTCAAAAGATCATTGCTGAGTTTAATTACAGCAGAGCCACTTGTTCACAAAAACTCAATCCTTATTTCATATCAGAAACAACCCAATAACCCACAGACTGAACTTCACAGACTAGAATGATCTTCCATAACAAATAGATGTCAAACAGGGTCTTCTTTGGAAAGGCAGAAATTATATTACACTTAATAATTCAGACAGGGGAAAATGAGATCCAAAATAAGGGAATCTGTTTGTGAAAACAGTTTTTAAAATAGTGAGTGACGTTGCAAAGTGGACGAAGCATGAGACAGAGTCTCACAAAATGAGGTTAACATTAGCACTCACCCTTCTTTGCTGTGTGCTCTTGAGCAATTTACTTAACTTCTCTGAGCCCTAACTTTTTTCTCTTTAAAATAGTTATTAATATTACTGTGGAGTTGTATGGATTAAAATGATGGATAACACCAATGTTTTCTTTGGCTACAATTTAATAGAGAAAGAGAGCAAAATCCCTTCTTCCCATTCAGAAAGCAATAGAAGGGCAGCAGGAATAAAATTTACTCTTCTTAATGGTTAAGACTGGGCTTCCCTGGTGGCTCAGATGGTAAAGAATCTTCCTTAAATGCAGGAGACCCGCGTTAGATCCCTAGGTCGGGAAGATCTGCTGGAGAAGGGAATGGCTACCCACTTCAGTATTCTTGCCTGGAGAATTCCATGGCCAGAGGAGCCTGGGGCTACCGTCCACGCAGTTGCAGAGTCAGACACTACTGAGCAGCTAACACTTTTACTTTCACTGACTGTTAAGACATGGACAATAGCTAGAACGAAGGACTCTCCAACTTAGTAGAGACTGTCTCTTAGTTCAACTCCATCTTTGACGTCTCTGGTCAATAGTGCTGTCCATTAATAGGGTGGCCAAAGAACTTACACGCACACTGGGACACTTTAGAGACCTAGCTGGGGTACTGTAAGTAGTTAGCAGGGACAGCAGACACAAACTTGAACTTGCCCAGGTGAACGGGTAACCCTAGTATTAACCAGATAATGACCAGTCTACATGGAACAGGTGGAAAAATTCAGGTTATTTTATTTCATTTCAAAATTGTCTTGGCTGTTACCTATGTGATCAAGAAAAACATAATTCAGTTACAGACCAAAGTATGCCTGAAGTTTATCTGGCCTGTCCAGAGTCTCCATCTCTTTGAATTGTCAATTCTATCAGTCTTCTCAGAGCTAAGCAAACACCTTTCTCTCCCCCATAAATCCTGTTGTGTAATGTTGTAAGATTTGTGTTTTTCATTTATTTGATTTTTTACACACCCAAGCCCTAGACAAAAAGTGTGGGAACTAGAGAGATGGTTGAGCCATAGTTTCTGCTTGAAATTCACAGTTAAGTCAGAGAGGTGAAAACAGAAGCCATTCACCAAAAAGCACAATGTGAAAATTTTCAATACAGTGGTGTGTGCAAGGGATCATAAGTCATAGAGAAGAGCATTTCTGATGCTTTTCTAGAAATTTTGAGAGAAGTGGTACCACATGAGGCATCTCAAATGATGTTTTCTAAGTGAAGAAGTACGGGGAGTACGTCTAGGTATGTTGAGAGTGTGGAGTGTGTGAGGAGCTGTGCACAGTGGAGTGTGGCTGGAGCCTGTGGTGAAAGGAGAGCAGTTGGCCTCTACATTCCCTCTGGGTTCGTGCAACCCTCTCCAGCAGCGGAAATCCACACCGAGCCGTCTTCTAGCTCCTGTCTCCTAGTTAACAGAACTCCCCAGGCCCCCCGAACTTCTTGTAAAGTTCCAACACATTTTCTTTGAACTTCTTTTACAACAACACTATAGTTTCCATTTCTTAAAGTTTGTGTGTCTATGTGTGTGTATAAATGTGATATTACATACCCCCTGTACCAGATTTTTTTTAAAAGGATCATTGGTTTGATTCTTTTTTTTTTTTTTTGACGTGGACCATTTTTTAAAAATTGTTATTGAATTTGTTACAATATTTCCTTTGTTTTATGTTTTGTTTTTTTTTGGCCCTGAGGCATGTGGGACTCTAGCTGCCTGACCAGGGATCAAACCCATACCCCCTGCATTGGAAGGCGAAGTCTTAACCAGTGGACTGCCAGGGAAGTCCCCTCTACCAGAATTTTGCCATGATTTTCTACCAGTGAAGGCTTTTTGATGGAGACCACACTCTGACTTTTTTAAAGCTTTTTATTTTATATTGGAGTATAGCCGATTAACAATGTTGTGATAGTTTCAAGTGGACAGCAAAACATATACACATGTATCCACTCTCCCCTAAACTCCCTTCCCATCCAGGCTGCCACATAACACTGAGCAGAGTTTCCTGTCCTATACAGTAGGTCCCTGTTGGTTATCCACTTTAAATATCATACTCTGACTTTTAAAACACCTAAAAGTGATTGTGAGCCTGAGATGCACCTGATACTAAGCTTACATCTTTTAAAAAAAAGTTTTTCTGCTATCATTTCTGTAGGGTATAAAAAAATCAATGTGATTATAAATAGTTCTGACCTCTTTAGAAGGCAATACGTGTTACATTTGATTCATAACAATTTCTGTGTTATAAAGAAAAAAAAAGCAAGTGGGAAAGTGAACAATGGAGCCATGTGGAGATGGGATGACTGAAAGGCTGAGAGCCACTCCCTGGCCGGCAGAGGGAGTGCCCTCAAGGAGCACTGAGGAGTGTGTCCCTGCCGTCAGGCTGGAGGATGGGGTTGGGAAGGGCAACAGGGGCTCACAGCGTTTCACAAATGGGCTTCTGTTAGGCCTCTTGCTTATAAGCTACAGAAACTCAATTCAAACTGGGTTCAAGAAAAGCAATTTAAAAAGATATAGTAGATATTTCAGTCAAAAAAAGTCAGGGGTAGGACTTGATCAGGACTGACATGCCAGAATGTAGATACTCAAAGGATATTACTGAAAGGTATCTCTATTTCTCAGCCTTGCTTTCTCATTTGCCGGCTTCATTCTCAAGCCTGCTCTCCCATCATGCTGACACAATGGTTGCCCTGGTTCATGTCTTCACATCTCAGCAATCCCAATGGCAGAAGAGGTTCTCTTTGCCAAAAGTCCCAGTAAAATCCTAGGACTGAGTTTCATTGAACCTCAACATGGGTCATGAGTCACTACCTGAACCAATAATCATGTGCAGGAGTGAAGTAAGGTTACTTCTCTTATTACTGTTATCCAAGCTGAACCATCCTGGATCTAAGCTAAGGAGGATGGAGGGTAGGAAGCAGAAAATTTCACTGCACTGGTGGGCTGACAGATCGGGAGCAATGGCTCACCACTGCTCTGGCAGTCTCTATCTCACTTTCCCTAATCTGTTTTCTCTCCTGGATACACATTCTAATGAATGATTTCAGCCTCCTTAACAGTTGGCTGTATCCACAGACTGAGTTCTAACTAATGGAAAGTGAGACATAGTATGTATTGCTTCTAAGCCCATCAAAACCTCCCAACCACCTTTGGAAGCCATAAAGAGAAGATGGTGGATACACAAAATAGGAGCCTGGTCCCTAAATGTTTACCCCTTGGAGGAAAGCTGCCCACCAAACAGGAATACTCATGGTAGATATTTTGTTGTGCTTGAAACATTATGCATTTGGGGACTTGTTTGTTTCAGCAGCTCACATTATCTTAACTAACAGAAATGCAAATATCAAAAAGTAGGGATTTGCAAACTGAGTGGACAAAAGCAGCTTATGTCTACTAAACTGTTTCTTTGTGTCTGATGTTGGAAATTTCAGACCTCCTGATGGGTATAATCAGTCAGTACCCATCGAAGTCCTGGTCAAGGAGTCAAAAGACTCCAAGGAGTTCAAGGCCTGACTCCGCCACTGATAGCTGTTGGACCCTGGACATGTCCCCTTTCTCTGATCCTCAGTTTTTTCATCTGCAAAATGGCAATCACAATATCTGCTTAACTGCCTGACTGTGATAATCAAATACAATTATTTGAATTAAAGTGTGCTGTAAACTATAAAGTTAACCTATAAACAAACTGAAAACATGCTGATTCACCCAGTGGGTTAGACTGAAGCATTAATGAATTCATTTGGCCTCCCAGAAGAATTTTTTTTTTTTTTCCCATTCAGAACCATAAGAATGAGCACTGGGAAGAAAAAATGAGAAAGACATGCATCCTGCCCCAGAAAGAGAGACCAACACAGCAGGAGCCATGGCTGCTGGAAGACCAGCAGAAGCCTCTCTCCTTTCTCCCTCACCTCCTTTCCACTTCCTCTGAAAACCAACCCACTCCTCAGAAGACTGTATCTGTTTATGTTTTCCAAAGCTGGCACTCCCAGCTCTCTTCCCCCTCTCTTGTAGACTAGTAAAATCCAGGCCAGTCCACCAGCCACAGGGACAGTTAGTGATTCTTCTTCCAAAATGCAATTGGTCATTTCTTTGGGACCAGAAACCTCTGTTTTTAATCCTGAGTCCAAGATGCACACTGCCTTTCTGGAGTGGCTTTCCGGGCCCCTCACGATCTGGTCTCAGCATCTCCCTTCTGAATCTTAGCATCTCCAGTCCATGTGGAGGGACCATCTCTCCATTCCCTGGATGCTCCAGCTGTGTTCCTGATTGTTATCTCTGCCTGGGAAGACAGAGATCCGGGCAGCAATGGTTTCAGGAGTTCAGGAGGTCTCAGCTGGAGATACAGATTGGGAACATCTCTATAGAAGAACTGAAAATCTGGAGCTGGAAGACCCAGGTTTAGGGTGGGACTATGAGCTGAAGGAGGAAGCTGCAAGGTCGAAGAGAAATGAGACGCTGGTGTCAGGGGAGACACAGAGGAGGGCGAGAGCACAGAGTGGAAGGAAGGGGAATGGGACCAGAAGGAGGGCAGGAGAGAGCAGAGAGGACTGGGTTCAGCCAGGAGAGAGGCGGAGTGTCTTTTCAGTGGAAAAGCTGGGATGGGAAGCAGTCTGAGTGGGGTCAGGGATGAGGAGGAGAGAAAAAGAAGTAGTGGAAGGAGCTGAGCCTTTGGGGAGAATAGCCTAGGGAATATGAGCCAGTTACCTAAAGAGTGACCCATCGTGCCTGGCACCTGGTTGTAGGGAGTCGCTCTCGGCCTGACCCCATGGAGGTTTCAGCGGCCACCACCTGCTTCTGGTGGCACAGCCGGGCTGCAGTAGCTTGAGCCATCTTCCACCAGCATTTGAAAAGGACCGAACGACAGGTGCTGAAACCCCATCTCCTTTAAAACTTCCTCCTCTGCTGCCCTGAGCACAAATATCTTTCTTCGTGAGCTCCTGGCAATCGTGCCCCACAACCTGCCGGCAAAAAAGTCACACCCAGTGAGGACCAGCCACTGGATGCAAACTGAGCACAAGATTTAAGGGAATAAGGACATGGTTCCTCTAAGTAGGAGCTTTGTGACCTTCCGCAAGGCACGACTGAGCCTCCGTTGCTGTCAAAGGACAACAGTTCTCCTCTAGAGGGTGGATGTGAGGGGCAAATCAGTAACAGAGTTAGACTAACAGAGAACTGGAAAGCTTCCCATGAGTGCTCATTACTACAGACTGTGGAGATGCTTGTCAAGCATTTCGTCCTCAACTTCCCTCTTTCCTTCACAACCCACATCCAAAGCATCAAGAATCCTCTGAGCTCTACCTTCTAAATATTGTATAGGGACTTCCCTGGTGGTGCAGTGCTTAAGAATCCCCCTGCCAATGCAGGGGACACACGTTTGATCCCTGGTCCAGGAAGATTCCACATGCTGAGGAGCAACTGAGCCCGTGCACCACAACTACTGAGCGCTGGAGCTGCAACCACTGAGTCAACCACAGTTACTGAAGCCCGCACGCCCCAGAGCCTGTGCTCCACAACAAGACAAGCCACCACAGTCAGAAGCCTGCGCACCACAGCTAGAAAAAGCCTGCATGCAGCAGCAAAGACCCAGCACAGCCGAAAATATAAATAAATAAATAAAGTAAATACTTCAGGAATCTGAGCATTTCTTTCCACCCCACCACGATCACTGTCACACAAACTGGCATCCTCACTCTCTTAGAAAATTAAAAGAGCTGTGCATTTAGAAATAGACCTCAGATGCCTGCCTTCCTACTCTCTCTCTCTTTTCTCAAAGCTGCCAGAATGGCCTTTTACAAAATGTGGCCAGACCACACGTCATCCTTCCCTCGAAACCTTCCAATGGCTTCTCTGTGTGCAAAAAAAATCCAAAGTTCCTGGCAGGCCCTAGGAGGCTTCTGTGACCCGCCACCACCTCCCAGCAGCTTCTTGCTGCTTCCAGACCACACCACACCACACTCCTTCTCTGCTCAAGGCTTCCATTCTGATGTGTGACTTACTCCCTTACTTGATTCAGGTCTTTGCTCAAACGGCACCTCCACAGACAGGTCTCCCTGAGGATTCTCTTCCAGCCCTGCATCCACCTCAACTTTCACTCCTCACCCCTTTGTTCTGGAGCATCTGTCTTTGCAGAACGCTGAATTCATATTAAACAAGGCTTGTTTATTATCTATACCCCCTACTCTGGCTTCTGCCCAGTCACTTGCAAGTTCTGTTAGGACAGGGGCTTTTCTTTATCTTATCCTCAGCACCTAAAAGGTATAGGCCCTCCCTTCATAAATTTTTGTTGAATAAAAGAATGAATAAATAAATGTTCTTTCTACAGTCTAGGTCAGCAATGTCCTAAATTCCGTCTAGCCCACTTCATCCAGCCCAGCTCCAATTCCAAATAAATGGCTTCCACTAAGTCCCTGATCCTAGCAATCCTGACTCCTTGAAAAGGAAAGGGCAAGTTGCTTAATTTGATCCAAGGGACTGTTTTTGACAGTATCAACCTAAGCTTTTGAGTGGCAGGGAAAGGTGCAATCTTTTACTTATTATCTTTTTTTGTTTTTAGGACTTTATATTTTTTAGAGCGTTTTTAGAGTCACAGCAAAATTGAGAGGAAGTTTCAGAGATTTGCCATATCTCCCCTGCCCCCAGGCATACAAAGGCAACCCTATTATCAGCATCCCCCACCAGAGTGGTACATTGGTTACAATCAATGAACCCGCTTGACACCCCATAATTGCCTGAAGTCCATAGTTTCCATTAGGGTTCACTCATACTGGTGACATTCTGTGGTTTGGACAAATGTAGAATGATATGGACCCACCATTATGGTAACATACAGAGCGTTTTCATTGCCTTAAAACTCTGCAATCCCCTTATTCCATTTTCCCTCCCACCAAACCCTGGCAACCACAGATCTTTTTATTGTCTCCAGTTTTTTGTTCTCCACTCTTGTAAGAAGTAGATATATTCTCTTTGTAAAACATCCCAACACAACCCAGTAGATAGAAAGTAATAAGAGCTTCTTTCTTTTATCCACCTCTTCTAGTTCCCCACTAGAAACTGCTGTCCATGGTTTGCTGTGTTTCCTCCAGGACCTTTTCTGTGCATTGGTACACATACATCTCCTTAAAAAAAAAAAAGTATCACATTGTTCATTATGCTGTAGCTTACTCTCTTTCTTCCCAATATGTCTTTCCATGTCAGCTCATCTAGACTGTCTACATCCTTTATAGTGGCTGCCTGGTGTTCCCTAGTATAGATATAATCATAGTTTATTTAATGCTTTATGGAACATATAGGCCAGGTCTTATTTTTGGTTCTTACAAACACCACTACAACAAAGGTCCCTGCACACACAATGGAATACACATACGTATTTCATAGAAGAGATACCTAAAAACCAAAGGACATTCTCACTCAATGACATGCGTGAACATTTAAAAATGGAAATAATTATACATAGAATGCTTTTATTAAGAGACCAATAACACAATTTCCGAAAGACTATTAACTATAATAATAGGGAGAGAGAATTAATATTTAATAAGGGCCTCTGGAACCTTGCATGGCCATCTCCCATCAGATCTTAGGGCCACTTTACAGGATGAGTATTTCCACTGCCTGGCCTCATGAAACCGGAGGAAACGGATGCTCCGAGAGTTGCGGTGGCATGCTCAAAGGCCCCCAGCTACTGAGTGGCAGAGTTGTGACCCACACTCAGGCCTGTCTACGAAGTCCGTCATCTTTCCAACACACTCTGGTTTTTTTTTTAACCTTCCGTATTCTACTCAATGGAAAGGAAAATATTTGCTTGTGAAACCTGTGATCTGCAGTCACACATCCCAAGTCATAAGTTGTCTCACCTGAAAACCAGTCTCTGTTTTGTTGCTCATCTTGAAACTGAGGGCTGTGTGTTCAGTCACTCAGTCATGTCTGACTCTTTGCAACCCTATATATAGACTGTAGCCTGAGTGTAGGCTCCTCTGTCCATGGAATTTTCTAGGCAAGAATACAGGCATGGGTTGCCATTTCATACTCCAGGGGATTTTTGCAACCCAAGGATCGAACCCACTTCTCCTGCATTGACAGGTGGATCCTTTATCATTAGCACCACCTGGGAAACCCCATCCTGAAACCAAGAGGACCATTCAAAGGGCAGGTGCCCTCACAGATAATCCCCTTGTATGCTTTCCCAGCAGAGAGGAGAAAGGGATCTATTTGTGAGGCTATCTCCTACCCATGAGAACCAGTCAAAACTGTCCCAAGTTTGGTGCCTGGGGCTCCTCTGAGCTCAGCCTGTCCTGGAGAGGGTACAGTGAAGAGGAAAAGGACCCATCAGGACCTGGACATTAAGGAAGCAAATGCTTTCTCAGTAACAAAGGAGGAGACTCCAAGATGTCTCTATAGCTTCGTTCTCAAAATAACTAAAAGAAAAACAGAAGAGGCAAGGAGGCCACCCATGCGTTTATGAAGACAGCTACAGTTGGGAGCCTGGAGGACAGGGGGTTGTTTAAAGGGAAATGCTGGGAAGTGGTCCAGTATGCAGAAGCAGAGGTCACGGAGTCAGGAGGTCCCAGCATGACAAGGCTGGAAGGGGCCTCAAAGTTCACTGGCTGAACTTCACAGCCAAAGCCTCACATCTTCAAGAGCTTGCCTGCGAGAGTGAGGCCCCTGCTCTCGCCACTGCCATGGAGAGCACCCTGCCCCAATGGCCAAGGTCCACCTTCGCACACCTCTGCTAGGTAGAGAGCTCTCCCTTCTAGGATTCTGAAACCTGCCGCCTCCTTTGCTTCCACCCACTGGTCCTTGGGCCCCTCCCTTGAGACCTCACAGAACAAGCCCAGTCCTGCCTCCTGTGGTTAGCCTCGAAGCCCTGAGAAATGCCCCAATTCCCCAGCATCCGTGAAACGTTCCCAGCAGGTCTGAAGGGGGCTACAGGTTACAAGCTTTCTCTTCTTCACACACAGGTCTAGCCTTTCTGGTTAGGAGAGCTGTCTGGACAAAGAAAACCAATCCCACTTGTCTTTTGACTCTGCAGCCGGACGGGAAGGGAACAATAGCCCCAGGAGAAGTGCGGGGAGGGCCTGACTCTTCACATCTTAATGAAGGTGTGAACTTTGAAGCTTTATGACGAACACTTGAAAGCCTAGCCCTGGTTAAGCTCCTTTCCGAAGCTCTCAGTCCCCCTGGATAATGAGGCTGCAGCTGTGTGGGAAGCACTGGGGCAGGAGAAAGGGAGGACCCGGGTTATCGAGAGACAGGAGCCTCGCTGGGCCTGGCAGAAAAACCACCCTGGGCTGCAGGCTCTGCCCTGTAACCAGGCTCTCGTGGCTGTTGGGGACAAGGAACTCTCTGTTCGTGATGAAGGAGAGCAGTAAGTCCATTAAGGAGAGGAGAAAGGCCTGGAGACTCCTTGTATTTTTTTTAACTTGTTAGGTAATAAAAATAATAACACACACCTGGTTGGAACCTGACATCATCACATCTTATTGATTCACACAAAAGTCTCTGTGGCGCAGAAAGAACAGTGGCTCAGAAGTTACTGCCCCTGACTGCAGTCACTTGGCCAGGAAACAGCAGGTCAGCTCGTTGCAAGCCAGGTTCTCTGTCCTCCCCACAACTACCTCTTCTCTCGAAGCCTTCGAGGCAAGCCTCCAGGTATCCACGGAAATGTCCGATCACGATCAGGACCAAACGATGACAACAACAAAGTGACGGTGTGATGTTGATCGAGTGCTTCCTGTGTCCCCAGCACCAGAGGTTCCCTATCTACAGGCATGATCTCATTTAACCTTCCTAACAGCCAAGGGAGGTATTCATGTTGATGGGGAAGCTTAGGCACAGAAAGGAGAAGCAACTTACCCAAGGTCACATGACTGCAAGTAAACAGGCCCCTTGTCTGCTTATCATATATTATATTGGGTTGGCCAAAAAGTTCCTTCGGGTTTCTCTGTACAACCTTACAGAAAAACCAGAACAGTCCTACCACCCAAAGACAAGTGCTATACTCACGTCCTGGCTGTTTCCTCTAGGCGCTCACATTTCACACCTATTCGTTCAGAATGCACTTCCTGATGAGCATTTCCTGTGTGCCAGGCACCATTCTTGGAATTGTGGATCCAGATAATCCAAAGCTGAGCAAAAGCAGAGTGTGCCTGTCCTCACAGAGTTGACATTCTAGAAGCACCGTTCTGTGCTTTTCAGTATTTCCACTGTCAAGAACTACTGCTCTGGAATAAGGGACAACTGATGACCACTGTGAGATCCAGGAGTGGGTGGCTGAACGCCAACCTTCTGCAGGCAGTAAATACATGGGAAGCTGAAACTGAGACAGCAGGCCAGTCCCCAAGGCTGGGAAAAAATAGACTGAGCGTTTGCACCAGTGCTCAAAGGTCATCCTGCAGTAAGTGTCGAAAGGCATTTGAGAAACTGCAGCGGTGCCCAGCGGGCAGGACCCAGGCACTAGCCTCTGGGCCGGAGGGTGCACTGAAGCCCCAGTGAAGATACTGATCCACCACACCTCCCTCCTCAGTGACACACTGTTGGGGAGGAATGTGCTGGAAGGAGGTGGGAGCAGAAGCCAGGGAGGAAGTGTTCACGGTACATGCTGATGACTGGAATACATGGGAAAGAACTCGCCTGCAATGCAGGAGACACAAGAGATGCAGGTTCAGTCATAGGTTGGGAAGATCCCCTGGAGGGGGGCATGGCGACTCACTCCAGTATTCTTGCCTGGGGAATCCCATGGACTGAGGAGCCTGGCGGGCTATAGTCCAGGGGTTCACAAATAGTCAGACACGACTGAGCGACTGAGCACAGCACATATGGGAAAGAACATCTTCCCATTCTGATTCTTCCCATCTCTTTGGGGCTGGGGTCAAAATAAGAAGAGGTGAGAGAAAAAAAAAAAAAAAAGAGGATTGAGTAATAAGGGATCACAAGAGGGAAACCTCCCTAGAAAGTATCTCAAGTC